>NW_026606830.1:0-600000 GCF_029890125.1 Rhinichthys klamathensis goyatoka
TTTTGTTTTCGGGCTAATGCCTGCAGAACTCTATTCAGAAATCTTGACTGCACAATAAAAATAAATTATATATTAAATTATCAGTTTTGTAGAGTAACGTTATTACTGCTTATTCATAAATACTTGCCTTTATATTTGCTGATGAACTGCTCTTGAAGCTCAGGCTTGTCGGTTTCACAGGTAATGTGATGCTCAGCGTCCTGCAGAGGTTTCTTACGTCTTTTATTTCCCAGCATGGCGACTTACTTTCTTGAAATGACTGGGAAAAAAAAAAATATATATATATATATATATATATATATATAATGTGAATGAAATAAACAAGCATATTTAAAAAATCTTGTTGATCTTACTGGAATTGTTCACCCAAAAACATACGTAATTAACATACAATTATGTTAAGTGTTCCAATTGAACCTCATGTTGTTCCAAACACGTGTGTTTTTTCTGTTCAACACTTAAGTATATATTTATATTATATCACAGAGCTCTATTCAATGACAGCACGTGTGACCAGTCTACAACAGGAATTTAGATTAAAAAAAGGCAATGTCAATGATGCCAAAAAACATTGGTTCTTGTGTGTCTTGTGACCACAATTGACATGAATCTACTATATTGATTAGCTACAGCATACAGGATATTTTCAGTCAATAACCAGCTAGATTTATATGGACTATTTCTAATGTGCTTTTTGTCTGCTTTGGACATTGAAACACACAATAAAAATACTATAAAGTGTCTATGTACCATCATTGGGCAAAAAAAGATAAAAAAGATAAATAATAAATCTAGAAAAAAACATTCCACTGAAAAAAAGATTTTTGGGCAAATATTGTATTACATAAAATTAAAAATATATCAAATAATAATGATATAAAAATATATAATTAATATTTTAAATCACAGTTGCAATTTGACAACACTTGAGAAAAACAATGATATAGTAGGCTATCACTGACTCGTTTTTTTTTTAATTTGTAGAATCTAAAGTACTATTATATAAGAAATAACAAAATTATATTTACTGGTCAATGCCTACAAGTAGGCAATATACTTTTTTCCTTATTGCAACAAATTATCAAATGAGAAACAAATAAAATACAATCGAGAAGTAAATAAAACCCTAAGCAAAAAATAATTAAACCACTAAAATAAACATACATCTTACTAACTTTCATATTTCACAATGTATTTAGTTATCATGCATTTTCAGGACAAGACTTCATCTCACCTTTCCTGCGTGGTGGAGGGTGGAGGGCTGTCGTCTGACTGTTTCGCGTCCCATTGTCACGTGTCTGCATTTCCCGGGAAAATACATCCACTGTCGCAGACGTGCGTAAATGACGTAGTTACGTATTTGGATTTCACGTTGCAATTGTGACTATTTATTTGACCGAATAGAAAACTCTCTGATGACAAGAATCTTTTTTTTTTTAATCGCAGTAGTGTTTCTTCTTCTTCTTCAAAAAAAAAAAAACTGTCGTGGATCAAGTCTTTCTAGTGGACAGAGCACATGATCACTTGTAAACGAACTCACCCGACTCGAACTAGGAACCAGTGCGCATGTCCGAACAAGCACAGGTTTAAAAGAGCAAAAAATGCAAAATGAGCAACCTAGATATCTTGAACAGACATCTTATTTTCTACTAATAGCATTTATTAATCAAAATAGTAAACTGATGTATGCAAATACACAGCAGGGCTGATATTCAAGCTGGTATAATATGTCTCTACTTTTGGAGTCTGTGTTGTTGTCAATTTATTCGAGTTAAGATGGGGGATGGGTGTGGATTATTTCGAGGCTCTAAATTAAACTTAACAAGTACTTTAACAGCATTATCTTCTTTGTATTTCTTTCATAAATTAATGGTATTTTACATTACAGGGCGGAGAAGCTAATAGACCTTGTAAAAGTGCTTTAAAAACGCATAGCCACGACAGTTTGTGATCTTTTGAGCAGCACTTCTGCTTAGCTATCTACCTGTAACTGTCAGTCTGTTAGTTCAGCCAGAGACAAGTTCAACTCTCTGTCACTCCAGTCAGTCTCAGTGCTGTGGGGGAAGGGCGCGCGCGCGATCAGTCTCTCTCAGTGCTGTGGGGGAAGGGCGCGCGCGCGATCAGTCTCAGTGCTGTGGGGGAAGGGCGGCTGATCACAGTGTGAGCAGATCTCAGTCAGACTGACAGTCACAGGCAGAGCTAGGGTTAGGGTTAGGGTTAGTGCAGATCCAATGGCTTTTAAAATCAAATTAAGTACAAAATAATTATGTAAACAAACATTTAAACGTGTCAGCTTGATTCATGATTCTTTTAAACACTTTTTTTCTTTTGTATGACTATATGTAACTGCTCTGCCCCCCCCCCCCCCCCCTCTCTCTCTCTCTCTCTCTCTCTCTCTCTCTCTCTCTATCTATCTATCTATCGATTTATATATATATATATATATATATATATATATATATATATATAGGCTATATATATATATATTGAGAGATAGATAGATAGAGAGAGAGAGAGTGAATGTATGCTGTAACTGCTCTCCTCTATAAACAGTTCTTATCAGTCGCTTTGGTACATTTCTTGAATCATCCTTAAGATTTGCAAACAAGGAAAGTGCATTTCGTACAAACAGCAGAACACAATAGGATTACATGACAGCATTTTGACATTCTTGTTTGTGACACAAGGCACTGATATGTTCATTGATATATATTGTACTAAGGATTTTTAACAAGTTACAGGCTTTTGATGGTTGTCAATATAACTGTATCAGTATTTTGAGAAGTAAACACTGGCTACGATTTTGATGACAATGAAAAGACTGCACATTATCTGTATGACACATAAACACATGTACCCATTATGAGACTGGACTCACAGATACACTGTTGGTCTGTTAAAAAATGACAATGCCATTGCGATGAACAGACTATTCAAACACATACTGTATATGTGTGTGTGTTACATTATGTCTCTATCAAGTATATTTATATAGCGCTTTTCACAATATAGATTGCATCAAAGCAGCTTCACAGTATCAATCAAAACATAATAACAATGTTCGTTTCTTAGTGGAAAAACATCCACGTTTGGTAGAGCTGATCAATGGTATTAATGATTGGTTAATTAATTTGAATATCCCCAACTGAGCAAGCCAAAGGCAACAGTGGCAAGGAACCGAAAAACTCCATCAAGTGACCCGATGGTGTCCTAAAACTCCATCAGGGACCCAATGGAGAAGAAAAAAACCTTGGGAGAACCCAGGCTCAGTGGGGGCCAGTTCTCCTCTGGCGTTTATGAACTAGAGGCCGGATTTACAGTAACTGCAAGGTAAAAATGTATATGAATGTCTCTAAACAGACTTTAAACGTGAACCTGTGATTAACGCTGATGGCGTTCACATGCGCATTAAGAATTGATTCTATAGTTATGTGCGTTTGAATATATGTGCGTAGGTTTGTATTTCCCTAGAAAACCATGCCTGAACAAATTACTTGTCTATAAATTTGATACATAATTTTGTTTTATTTTATCACTTCGGGGTAGGTACGCGAAACTAGATTCACAACGCTTTATCTGTAGAGTTTATTGTTTATTGTTTATTATTTAGATCCCCATTAGCTACTCCATTAAGCAGCAGCTATTCTTCCTGGGGTCTTAACAATTTTTCAACAAAATATTAACATCAAGGCTGTACAACAATGAAGACAAATACAGAAGTGCACACAACATCATTTAAGATATCTAATTAGTGGGAAAGGGATCTCTATCACGTATTTTTACTGTCTCATGTAAAATGCAAGTAGACTCCACTGTAATACAGTAAGTCTACAGCTTATGGTGAACAGTACAGTATAGTGAACACTGTCTGATTACACGCATGTTCTGTCTATAAAGACTTGAATGTTTGAGGACACACACGGTTGTTCTCCCAACATTCAGCTCAGCTTTCAACCCGCCTCGGCCATGAGGTCATGAACATGATCTACAATATTGGCCCCTATTTCTTCAGAAACCTACAATCTCTCTGTTTTACCTCTGTATCCTTCCACCACACATCCTTACTCCTCCTCTTCTTCTTCTCGGCTGTTACCCTGTTGTTCTTCCATTCTCAGAGTGTGTATGTGTTGTGCTCTGTCTATATGGCTTCCAGAGGAAGCTTCATGAGATGCACTCTGAGCGATTATAGAGAACTGGTGATCATTGATTGATCTAATGCTTTACATTCCCCTTCATTAGTGAAATTCAAAATTCACATCTGCAATTCAGGACAAAAAAAGTATAATAGAATTGTATAGAAAATATGTTTGACAGTTTATGACAACTAGTAATTTAATGCCTATATGTTTTGAGGGGTAAGACTATTCAACAGAGAACCAGTATAATACATTTTGATCAACATGACATAAGCAATTGATAATGTAAGAAACAGCAGACACTTACATTTATTGCATGAATGTACCAAAGCATTTGCAATTTGTTCAAAAGAATGATAAACTGCTTTCATGATGTGCACAAGTGACTAGATGATGTGGAGGTTGAACAAGAATTTTAGTTGTGATTTGAGAAATGCACCAAAGCGCCTTAAAAAAACGTATGTAATTAGTGTAAACATTTAATTAATATAATAATATAATATGAGAATGTTTCATGCAGCTGCTCTCCTCTATATAATATAATATAAAATAATATAATATATACTACAAAGAGAATGTTTGCTGTAACTGCTCTCCTCTTTATATAATATAAAATAATACAATGCAATATAATATAATAAGAATAATGTTTGCTGTAACTGCTCTCCTCAATATAATATAATATAATATAATATAATATAATATATAAAGAAAAAAGTTAGCTTGTTTGCTGTAGTGAATGTGTTGCTGTGGTAACTGGTAACGGAGTCCTGTCCTGCTCGTGCGGGGGGTGGGGGAGGGGCGGTGGCCACTCAGGGAAATCACTGATATTATGAGAGGAAACGGCAGAACGCAAAGTAGGAGAAAACACTTCAAACAAATAAAATCACTCATAAAAGCAAGCGATTTAGCATGTTTTCACATCTTTTGGTGGCTTGTGTGTTTTTATTAAACAAACTTGGATGAATAAATCATCACATCCATATTGACAGATTTAAACAGCTGTTCCTCCGCTTTTGGAAGAAAATATGTACTTTGTAAATTCACATGACGTAATGTCTCTGTCTCTTCCCCGCTTCAAACTCGTTCCTACATGATTAATAAACTCCTATGTAAGTTACTGTACAGCTGTATAGTCTCGGTGACGCGCAGCAGCGCGATCTTCACACACACATAACGTTACACAGAGCAGACTCCGATGCGAGAGCAAAACTGCGAGGATTAAAGTTTAATAACATGCCCATATACATCGTGAGAGCTCCTGCTGCTCAGGGTAAATTAGTCTATTTTTATTTAAATAATAATTATTGCGAATTTATCTATTATTGAATGTGGATTATCTGTCAATTCATTCATAATAATGATATCGCCTCCGCTCCGCCATTTTTGTTGATGACGTGATGGCCTCAGATTGGTCAGATCATTAAGTCCCGCTCTCATAGTGGCTTCCTGCGCTCTGATTGGTCAGAATCCCCGAAGTGTGTATCTTTTCCGGAAGTGCAGTACTCCTAGAGGGCGCTGTGTTATACACACTTTAGTGGGGGGGCATACACACTTCACATACACAAATCACTTAAAACTGATTTTTTGGGACAAGTGAGATTTTAAGTCTGGACACCATTTTAGAGTATGCTGAATGCCATTATATAGTCAAACAAATGAGGACATACAAAATGTCCTCAATTTTTGAGGTGGTCCTCAGTTTACTGGTGTGTATCCTGGTGAATGTACCCAAAAGGGACATAAACAAACACACACACACACACACACACACACACACACACACACACAGAGAAGGACACAGGGGCTCACTAATGCTGAGGTCTGACATGAGATGTTCCAGTAATGGGATGAGAGTAGCATCTCCTGAGTTTACCACACACACTTAGATGGGAATGGCACAGCTGTGGATGCTATTTTGCCATGATGGATGCTGGTTGGGGAAAGAGACCTCCCATTGCGTAACTAATAGCCCCATGGTTTCTGTGTTTGTGCCTCTGCAAATGTATGTCCTCCATCAAAAGGTCCCTAGACTTTGGTAATGGTTTCGCTTTCCAAACATGTTTGTTGACATCAGATGAGATGCAGTCTCTCGTAGCAAGACTTTTGACTACGACATAAGGTCTGGAACACATTACTAATATTATTATAGCCAATAATCACTTTGTCACGATATATCAGTTGTGTTTGTTAGTTTTGTTTTCATGGACTTTTAGTTTGTTTTCATTTATCACATGTATTCCTTTGTTTGAGTTTTCCCGCCACTCATCTGTTTCCATGGACACTAATCCTCATCACAGCTGTGTGTCATTTATTTCATCACCATGTGTATTAGTTTCTTACCTTCACCCAGTGTTTGTCCGGTCTCGTTTTGCATTAGCGTTCGTCTGTATCTCCTGTTGGATGTTTATTAAACTTTTGGATTTGAAAATGAGAAATGCTGGCTTGGCAACTAGCTGAAGTAATAAGTTTAAGTTTTTTTTTTCTATTTATTTTATTTTATTTTTTATTTTATTTATTTTATTGTATGTTAAGTTAATATTTCCAAGTAAAGAAAATGTTTTAGTTAACTATAATAACCTGATTATTTCATCCTCAACAGGAAATGAATCAATGTGCTATCTTGTATGACTTTGTTCCAAATTGCAGGAAGTCAGCCAATCAGATTAGAGTTTGCCAGATTGAGAAAGTGCTTTTCAATTTTGTGAGCAACATCAGACGGTCAGTGAACAGACTGTGGAGTTTATTAAGAGGCAACATTTGCCACCTGGAACTGGTTATCATGGGTTTTTCTTTACTTTATGAGGGTCTTTGGCCTAACCACACAACAAGCACACTGTGTTGTCAATTCACAAAGGGGTTCAAAAGCCACTAGAGAAAATGTTTCTGCAACATATTATTAGCATATTATCAGCATGCACTCAACATGGGCTCCACAAGTGTAAAACCTGATCATATTCTCCAGCATGATTTTGAAAATATTTTAAATTATATTTTGAAACCCATATTTTTTATGTGGCCTCAGATTTTTAGAAATCACAGTAGTCAAGTCACCTTTATTTATATAGCGCTTTTTACAATACAGATTGTATCAAAGCAGCTTCACAGTGATGACATGAAAATAATACAACAAGTTTGTTTCTAGAAGAAAATTGCATCATCATCCAGAATTAACCAGAAGTAAGGCAGATCATTAATATTGTTGAATATTAAATGTCCCAACTAAGCAAGCCAAACGCCAAGGCAACAGTGGCAAGGAACCAAAACTCCATCAGGTGACAGAATGGAGAAAAAAACCTTGGGAGAAACCAGGCTCAGTCGGGGGCCAGTTCTCCTCTGGCCAACAAACGAACAGTGTATGATTATGATTCAGGCAACATTACAGGTCATAAGTCAGATTGGATCAGAACATTCACAATATTTATCCAGCTCCATCTGGTTGGAGGTCGGAGTCATCACACCGGTATGGAGACGAGTTTGTTGAGGTGTCCATGAGGCCTTCACAGGGCTGATGAGGCTGGCACTTCAGGGATGCGTTGTGGTCGTGTCCAGGTGCAGGTTCACCGTCTGATCTGGATACGGCCCGGATCTGGCTGACTTTAGTAAACCTCGGAATAAATGGAAAGACTAACATTAGCGTAGATGCCATTCTTCTTATGATGTAACGAGTACATCGGGTGTTGTAGGAAGTGTACCCTGCTCCGGCTGACCTAATCTATGCAGCCTAATAATCATTTAACTGATTTGAATAATATAAATGTATAATGTTCTATGTGATGTGTTTTTTAGTCCAGATTTAAACTGACAGAGTGTGTCTGCTTCCCGGACAATGTTAGGGAGACTGTTCCAAAGTTTAGGTGCTAAATATGAAAATGATCTACCGCCAGCAGTTGACTTTGATATTCTAGGTATTATCAACTGGACAGCATTTTGAGATTGAAATAGACGTGAAGGACTATAATGCGTTAAAGGAGAACTCCGGTCAATTTTAACATTGAGCTCATTTTTTTGTACATTTGGAGTGCTGTCAGTACAGACAAAAACGACAAAAATCGGTGTTGCCTACACAGTGTTATCCTCTTTTTAAAATTTGCACCCTGTTGACTTCAATGGGGCAAGTTCTAAACCTGCTTTTAGCCTCTTAACCCTCTGGGGACCAGAGTGTTTTTGGGGCCCTTGGGATGTTTTGACATGCACTGACATTTGTGCTTTTTTCAGTTATTTATAAACATGTTAATGGCAAAGGTGTAAATTCACTCTATATAGCACAAACTTGGCTACCATGAGATCTGAGCAACATGTATGTACATGTTTGTATTTTTAATAGAATAATGTTTATGCGTGGTTATTGAAAAAAATAAAAATGAAAGTTGCTGAAATAAGACCACAAAACACATATTGATTATTTCTTCACAAGACTTTTGAAAATTGTATCACATAGCCTAGAATATTTGCTCCAAAACTATGTGAGAATCATCCTGACTACTCATTCAGATAAGTCAATAAAGTCTTTTACATTTTTAATGACGTGTTTTGTTTGAGAAAGCTTTATGCAGGAGGCGTGATCTCTCATTAATATGTGTGGCATTCCACATCTGAGAAAGACAAAGACCCTCCCCATAATGGCCCTATTAGGTGCTATCAGGCCATATCATTACAGGAGCCTTGCACAAAGAATGAGGAGATTTAAAAAAGAATGGCTTTTAGATTGTTTGGATTTATATAAGGAAAATACAGGGTGCATACATCTGGACACTTCTATCACACACCCTTCACCATATAGACATGGTTTTATTTCAGTTCAAAGTTCAAAGTTAGAGTTGGAAACATCTTGAAAAGAAAATTGTCTTTCTCCATAAATGTCTTAGTTTGATCATACATATTTCAAAGTTGAGGATTCATTATTTTGATATAGCTTGAACAAACACTATAACATCTTAGTTGATTAGTTTATTGACAAAACATACTATATATTTAACATATGAGCAGAAACTCCTAAAAAAAGCTTATTTGATGTCTATTTTAGAGTAAAAACTTTATCCAAAACGAGTCAACGAAATGTTGTCTGTTATTTAGTCTGTAACAGTGCGTATCTGTGCGTTCATTCATTCATTCATTCATTCATTCATTCATTCATTCATTCATTCATTCATTCATTCACACACACACACACACACACACACACATGATTCACATTTAACAGTATGCTATTTTTCCGTTTACAGACACTACGTTATTCTATATCGCGATTAGAACAAAGCACTTGCAAAAAACACTTACTTCTCAGCTGAATCTGTTCATCCTCGAAGTGAAAATAAACCCAGTGGTAAATGTCCCAGGATTGTTCCTCATATAGCCGCGCAAGACGACAGTAGATTAATCTGACTAAAAAATAATGTGTGTTTTCAGAGTTTATGGGCGTTAACGCGTCTCAATGTGTTGCTTCACATATTTGCGTTTGAATAGCGCGTGCTCTCCGTGGGCGTGTCACTTTACCAGAGATAATCAGCTGAGAGAACGATAATGAGACGGGCTGACACGTCTCTCTTTTTATATAGATGACATAAACGGAGAATAATAATTTTAGTTTTGAATCGGATCATTTAAAAGTACAAACTCAAATGATTTAAAAGATATATTGCTTATGGCTGGGTGAATAGTATTAGCTGAGTTGTGTTGAAGATTAGAGACGTGCTCCAGAAAAAAAGTTCACGGTGACCGAGAGGCAGAACGCACACCCTGTTTGTTTTCTTTATTTTACAAAAGCACAATATTTTATTTCGATTGTATGTGGGCACATAAAAAAGTAGTCATTTAACAGATTATTTTCTCATATTTCTTAACTCTATATGAACAGAAATGATGGTAGTACTTTAAGTCTATTTTTCTGCTATGTGAAAAAAAACGAGCAAAACGCACCGGCGCGTTTCTGGTCCCCAGAGGGTTAACAACCTTAATGTGTCATTACAAGTGCACAGCCATGTGAGTGGTGTTATTAAGAGTGACCACGGTCAATCTGACTGCAGTAGATGTGAAAGATATTAATAAAAATGATGGTAATTCAGCCAGCTCACATACCTGTATTTACTTCCTGTTTTCGCTCGAAGTCCACAGTAGTCAAATTGTCGAGTTCGCGCACGCGATCATTGGTAACTAATATAACTAATGATCGCGCGCTCGAACTCGACATGGGGAGCTAAACCATTTAGTGCTTTGTAGGTAGTCAGCAATATTTTAAATGCATACGATGCTTAATAGGGAGCCAATGCAGCAGGCCCGGCGCCACGAGGGGGCAAAAGGGGGCATTGCCCCCTCAGATCTGATTTCTGCCCCCTCAGTGTAATTTTTGTATTCATGGTTACAAATGAAATGTTTACCTTTTGAGCGGTACGGTCCCATTTGGGATGTATAATGTTCAGTGACGTCTGACGTGACATCACTACCAGATTCGCGCGTTGGTTGGCACTGAGCCAGAGACGGACGAGCTCAGCGCTGTCATATATCAAAACTATGCAGTGTTTTCAACCTCATAATGTTTTTTTTAGGTTTCAGAGATTGAAATACACATAAACACTAGTAAAACAATACATTTGGAGTTTGTAAAATACACATGTCTGTGTATTTTTTTTTTTTTTTTAAATACACATGTCTGGATGTCTGTGGAAGCAGTAATAACAATCTATTTAAATATAATTAGCCAACGTGTGTTATTCATATCAGACAAACATAGTGGAAGTGACTATAAAGTTTACTCTATTCTTCTCACAGTTCACCGGCCACTTTCTTACATATATTTTGGGAGAAACTGATGACTGACATCTGACAGGACTCTCCGAACTGCGGCGCAAATAAACATGGTTACGGGCTGGCACCCATCTCACGTTATAGATCAAGATCAAGATTATTAATAAAGGTTTTAAACGACCAAACACACTCACTTACACATTTTTGACAATCGGAATATCAGATAGTTGATGACATGGTAAGCAAGTTTGTGAATATTTTGAATAAAAAAGGAAAAACAAAATAAAAGCGATACACATCTGTCATTCATTATTGTGGCTGCGGTGTATCACGTGACAAATATGACGCGTTGCCATGGAAACATAAAAACTCACTCTGGGGAGTCAGTTAGAATATTTTAAACTTAAGCGTGAAAGAGTTCATATATGAATAATAAATTATGCTGGCTTATCTTCTAGCCCCCTTAACAATTTCACATGCCCCCTCAGTCATTTCATCCTGCAGCCAGGCCTGCAATGCACTGTTGACAGAACCGGGCTAATATGGTCATACTTCCTGGTTCTAGTGAGAACTCGAGCTGCTGCGTTTTGGACCAGCTGTAGTTCGTTTATGAAGCGTGCAGCGCAACCACCCAGGGCATTACAATAATCTAGCCTTGATGTCATGAACGCATTAACTAACTGTTCCGCATTTTTCATTGAAACCATGTGCTGTAATTTAGATATATTTTTAAGATGGAAGAATGCGGTTTTACAGATGCTAGAAACGTGAATTTCAAATGAAATATTGGTATCAAAGAGCACACCCAGGTTCCTAACCGACGACAAAGACTTGACAGAACAGCCATCAATTGTTAGACAGTATTCTAGGTTATAAAGTGAGGAAGTTTTTTTGGCCAATAATTAGAATCTCTGTTTTTCAGAGTTAAGTAGTAGGAAATTACTAGTCATCCAAATGTTTATATCAGCTATGCATTCAGTTAATTTTGTGTATTGGTGCGTTTCGTCGGGGTGCGAAGAAATATAGAGCTGAGTATCATCAGCATAACAGTGAAAACTAATGCCATGCTTCCTAATGATATCTCCCAAGGGTAGCATGTACAGAATGAACAGCAACGGTCCTAGTACTGAGCCTTATGGTACGCCATACTGAACTTTTGATCGATAAGACATCTCTTCGTTTACAGTACATGTATGTCAAACACTTAAACTGAATAAATAGCATGAATAAAATTCTAAATCTAAATTATTTTGACTGTTCAAATTAACATAAAGTGCACATAGAAAGCTCTGCTAGAATACATGTTTTTCAGAAGAGAGAAAACCATCTGTGTTAGTAACAACATGGAAGTAAGACCTAAATGATCTCAGAATCTTGATTTTTGGATTAACTATCCCTTTAAGGATTAATGTGTCGTCAATGAACACATCTTCTACTACTCCATACTTTTCAATTTGGAGAATGATCCAGTGTGGGTATTTTTTGTAAAATAATTTCACAGTTTAAATTCCTTAATCCATATCCTTGTGGTTTTTTCTTGCTTAGTTTAGTTTCAGATGCAGTTGTAACACAGGACACAAGAAACATCTCACAGCTTCTCTGGTTTATGTGCTGCCTCCAGCGCTTCTAAATGTTTGCTGTGTAATGGATTTGAAACACTCATTTAAAATTGTCTCTTTGATTTCCATCCACCCACCCACTCAAAAGCTGCCAGTGGGAGTAGAGGGGATGGGCCACTGTCTTCACTGCACCTCTGCAAGACTGATCATTCAAGCTTAAAGGCTATTAAACTGAGCTATTCCCCGTCTCTCTCATACCGCCTGGGTTATAGGTGTAGAAAAAGACAATAATTTGTTTCTAAGATGTCATTTGGCACAAAGCAGAATGCTTTCTGGTCAAATACATACATAAACTCATTGAGGGGTTGAAAGAAATAATTGAGAAGCCTCAGTGTTTTCAGTAAACAAATCAACATTTAGGCAAATGAGTTAATCATGGATTCAAAAAATGCTGAAGGCAGCAACCGAATGTTTTTGAATGTAAATTAAAGAATATTGCGATTTAGAAAATGTTAATTAACACACATCATTAACACCCCTAAAGTTGTTCTCGGCTTTGACTTAGCATGCAGAGGCGTTTATGAACTCTTTTTTGTTTGTTGTGCTGGGCAATATGGCAGGAAATTTGGACTCATACTGGCAAATTGCATGGATGCAGCATCAGAAAAAGTTGGATTGGTCATGTGATCTTTTATTAGAGGTTATGACTGCACTGCCCTACAAAGCAAAAAGGCAGTAACTGCATTTTTGGTCAAAAATGAGTTATTATCATTTTCATGACATTCAAGGCATCCTTTGTTATGTGACAAAACATCTTATCTCAAATGTGTGTCGTTTTGGAGAAAAATGGTAGTCGTTTGTACAGTAACTGCAAAAAGCCCTAGTGAAACAAAGCAAGAGTACAGTAACATCCATTACTGTATTCTTGTTATGTTTTACCTAACAAAACATAACCGTGTTGCTGCGCAGTGTAGTTACTGTTGCCATGGTGAACACACAGCTGATTTCGCGGCATCCTCACGGCCCACGGGACGGTTTTAACATTTGCGATTTCACGCTTCTAACTTCACACAAATTTAGTTTGAGATGCAGTGTTTCCCTAGCCTGACTTCGTCATACTCATATTCTAGTCAGAATGTGAGTCTGATATTGCTTCATAGGGCTTTGATTATGAGGCGTGTCTTAACCGAACCAGGAAAAAAAAAAACTCTGCACTCAATTGGATATACCTACAACCAATGAGAGCAACGCAGTAAGTCAACTACTTTGCATAGCACAGTTGTCAACTACAGAACTCAAATGCACGCACGCTGGAAGAAGTAAAATAACGAGTGTTGCTTCTTTTACTTGGCCCTCTATGAGTGCGACCAAAGGAGAAACCACAACGACCACAGGGTTTTCATTGCGTCCCATCTTCTTAGTTACCATCGGAGCCAGCTGATAAATTAAACTTTTGCCGAATCCCGTAGGAAGGACGGCAAACACATCTTTCCGATCGACAAATGCCTTGATTGCAGTTCTATGTTCGTCTTTTAAAATGAATGCGCTGTCGATTTCTTTTACAACGGACGCGATAGCGGAATCTCTACATCTCAGTTCTCCAACTGCAGTCATCTCTGAGGAAAACCAGTTCAACCCAAGCGCTCTTTGATAACGTGAGGATTACGTAACTGCAGATCATCTGTCCATCATCGTATAAAGCCCGCCCTGGCAATTTGATTGGCCCGACGATTTCTGAACCGATCATAATTACTCCTCAATGGAGCGAGTCCAGACCGAACTTCCCGATCAAAAAATGTTGTGGGCGGGGTTCAGGCTGGCATCCAGGCTAGTGTTTCCCCTAATTGTTCCCCTACCAAACTAACACACACACACACACACGCGCGCGCTGAAGCACGTGTGTAACGCTCAAGCTGTTTTTTTTGCCTATATGAGGACCGGTCTTTACGGCAACCCGTCAAAATAAAAGTTCGGTTTAACCTATTTTTTACAGTCTATGGGTTTAACTTGACAGAAATACACTCACCTAAAGGATTATTAGGAACACCTGTTCAATTTCTCATTAATGCAATTATCTAATCAACATATCACATGGCAGTTGCTTCAATGCATTTAGGGGTGTGGTCCTGGTCAATACAATCTCCTGAACTCCAAACTGAATGTCAGAATGGGAAAGAAAGGTGATTTAAGCAATTTTGAGCGTGGCATGGTTGTTGGGGCCAGACGGGCCGGTCTGAGTATTTCACAATCTGCTCAGTTACTGGGATTTTCACGCACAACCATTTCTAGGGTTTACAAAGAATGGTGTGAAAAGGGAAAAACATCCAGTATACGGCAGTCCTGTGGGCGAATATGCCTTGTTGATGCTAGAGGTCAGAGGAGAATGGGCCGACTGATTCAAGCTGATAGAAGAGCAACTTTGACTGAAATAACCACTCGTTACAACCGAGGTATGCAGCAAAGCATTTGTGAAGCCACAACACGCACAACCTTGAGGCGGATGGGCTACAACAGCAGAAGACCCCACCGGGTACCACTCATCTCCACTACAAATAGGAAAAAGAGGCTACAATTTGCAAGAGCTCACCAAAATTGGACAGTTGAAGACTGGAAAAATGTTGCCTGGTCTGATGAGTCTCGATTTCTGTTGAGACATTCAGATGGTAGAGTCAGAATTTGGCGTAAACAGAATGAGAACATGGATCCATCATGCCTTGTTACCACTGTGCAGGCTGGTGGTGGTGGTGTAATGGTGTGGGGGATGTTTTCTTGGCACACTTTAGGCCCCTTAGTGCCAATTGGGCATCGTTTAAATGCCACGGCCTACCTGAGCATTGTTTCTGACCATGTCCATCCCTTTATGGCCACCATGTACCCATCCTCTGATGGCTACTTCCAGCAGGATAATGCACCATGTCACAAAGCTCGAATCATTTCAAATTGGTTTCTTGAACATGACAATGAGTTCACTGTACTAAAATGGCCCCCACAGTCACCAGATCTCAACCCAATAGAGCATCTTTGGGATGTGGTGGAACGGGAGCTTCGTGCCCTGGATGTGCATCCCACAAATCTCCATCAACTGCAAGAGGCTGTCCTGTCAATATGGGCCAACATTTCTAAAGAATGCTTTCAGCACCTTGTTGAATCAGTGCCACGTAGAATTAAGGCAGTTCTGAAGGCGAAAGGGGGTCAAACACAGTATTAGTATGGTGTTCCTAATAATCCTTTAGGTGAGTGTATATTACGGCTGTACAGTAGAATTTAGAAACGTCTCAATGTAATAATAATACTAACACTAATACAAATAAATTAAGATTAAAACTTAATTTTTCTTCAATGTTTTAATTTTAACAGTAAAGCTCATTGTGCAGCATGTTGTTTGACCAAAAACGTTTGTTTTGAAAATGTTGTATAAGTTTAATAATAGTTTATAATAAAAGTTTCATGATTTCAATTAATTAGACATGATTTTTGATTACTAAAAATTTACACCACATATCCGTAACACGCCCGCTCCGCAACACTAGTTTCGCAACACAAAAATTTGGAAAATGTTGTCCAAATGGTTCCATTTATTTCAAACACAGTGTATCAGACCCAGAGCCCAAGTTGTGGCAAAGTAGTTTTGGGAGAATCTGTAGTTACTGCCTTTTCCCTTCGTATGGTGCCACGTTTTTGGTAAGTAATACAAAGCAAGAATACAGTAACTGCAAAATAGGGGTAAAATATCAAATTAAATATGAGGATTGATATGTACAAAGAATAAGCTAATATAAAGTAACAAAACAGCCACATGTCCAATAATCTACCTACAACTACTTAGGCTGGATGACAGAATAACTTTAAAGTCATTTTTCTCTGTTCTGCACTCTGCGTAGTTACTTTTTGCTTTGTAGGGCAGTGCAGTCTTCATCAATTGAGTGTAAATTTATTTATTTTTTAAAAACATTTTACCCATTTCTTTATTTGCAAAACTTTTATAATGAGGAAACAAGTAGAGCGCTCCTTTAAAATCACACTGTTCAAATATGTTTAATTGCTTACCTTTTTACCTTTCTGGGTGGACGACAAATACGATGAAAATCGTCTCGGTTACTGATGTAACCCTCGTTCCCCGAAGGAGGGAACGGGAGACGTGACGTCGACGTGACGACGTTAGGGGATCACTTCAGGGAGCCCTATCAACTTCGAGTATCTAAGAACAAGCCAATGAACGTTGGCGTGCGTGAACGCGTCACGCGCCCCCGCCCCGCAGCGCGGGTATAAAACAGGAAGCGCACACCGTTTTTCACTGAGGAGCCGAGTTTAATGACGGCCGTACAGCGATGGTCAGCAACTGTGGCGGCGGGACGTCACGTCTCCCGTTCCCTCCTTCGGGGAACGAGGGTTACATCAGTAACCGAGACGTTCCCCTTCAGTCGCTCACGTTCGACGTGACGTCGACGTGACGATGTTAGGGGATCCCATTGAAAACGCCATCGGTTGCTGCCACATCCAGCGCCCTACGCAAGACTCTCAGCGTAGAGGGAGTTCAACTGCTGTTCCATATACCCACACAGAGAACCTTGAACAACACTGGGAAAGCGTGCCCCTCCAGAGGAGAGGGACGCTGCGGAGCCACATCCTGCCCGAAGGGAGGTACCATGTGGAGAATACACATATGGACTGGCCGGTTAGGGCAGTGCAACATATGGAATGTCACTGGGGTGGCTCCAGCCTAAGAAGGGGGAGGCTACACCAGACAGTGACGGCAGAGCGAGCTCTGCCAAGGGAAAGACACGGGCTCACCGCAAGGAGCTGGTCGTGGAAGAATACTCATATGGGATCTCAGAAGTGAGACTGAATCGCATAGCCGAGTCTGATGGTACGGATGAGCCAGCGAGACGGGCTGGGAAGCGTTAACCAAGCTCCCAGAGACCGAGCAAGCGGGACCAACGGCACCACAGACGTACCCAGAGTGGGGCAGCGTGGCGGAATGCAGGGACCCGACTCGGACGGCACAGCGGCCCGAAGTGGGGTCTGAACGTGTGGTGCAAAACGTACCTGCTTCCGTCGAAGGGCAGAGTGAGTGTGCGGAGGCGATACTGCGTCCAGGACACAGCCACTGCTGCCCGCTGGCGATGAAAGAGGGGCTTGGGAGTGACAAGGCATAGCGTCGTCGACTGCCAAGCGCGCCCTCTTGGGGCCCAGAGGTTTCAGAAATTGCTCTTTTATTGAAAAGGTGGGTACCACTGACCCGTGGGTCAGTGGCGGAACAAAAAGAAAAGGGAACAAAAGATTCTCCGCCCGGCCCTCCACCGGGGGAAGGAGTGGCTCGTCCGCCATCTCCTGAAGAGCAACTTGATCCACCTCTGGGCCGCCCGTCTCAGGGTCGTTTGCACCGACGCTTACCTCCTGGATTGGCAGCGGCCTGGACGGGGCGGGGTCGGCTTCCTGCGGCTTGCTCCACGCTGAGGCCTGGATGATGGCTGCTGCTGGGGCTTAGCGGGAGCGGAGGACGCTGCAGGAGGCCGACCTCGGCGACAAGTAGACGGAGGGGCTGCGGCCGGCGGGCGGGTGGGAGCAGCAGCGGTCCGCCGGGGCAGGATGTGTCGGATGGTCTCCGTCTGCTTCTGTGCGGCCGAGAACTGCTGGGCAAAGCTCTCGACCGCGTCGCCGAACAACCCAACCTGGGAGAGAGGGGCATCCAGGAACCGGTACTTATCGGTGTCCCTCATGTCCGCCAGGTTGAGCCAAAGGTGGCGCTCCTGGACCACCAAGGTGGACATCGCCTGACCGACTGAACGTGCGGTTTCCTTCGTCGCCCGGAGGGCGAGGTCGGTTGCCACACGGAGCTCCCGGAGGAGCTCTGGGTCAGAACCACCCTCGTTCATGTCCATGAGCGCCTGGGCCTGGTGGACCTGCAAGAGCGCCATGGCATGAAGAGCGGAAGCAGCCTGTCCACAGGCCTTGTAAGCCCTCGCCGTTAGACCGGACGAGAACTTACAGGCCTTGGACGGGAGGCGTGGGTCACCCCGCCAGGAGGAGGCGGATGCCGGACACAACTGCATCGCGACAGCCCGCTCCACTGGGGGGATCCCCACATACCCCTTAGCTGCCCCGCCGTCGAGGGTGGCGAGGGGAGAGGAGCCACTAGGACGGCTTCGGGCACTATACGGTGCCTTCCACGTCTTAGAAAGCTCCTCATGCACCTCCGGAAAGAAAGGTACCGGGGCGGCGCACTGAGAACCAGCACGGCCCGCCCCGAGAAACCAATCGTCCAGCCGAGAAGGTTCGGGACGTGGTGGAGGATTCCATGCAAGCCCGACCTTCTCGGCGGCCCGGGATACCATAGGGGCCCATTCTGGATCCGGCTCGGACAACGCTACACACCCCGAAGGGGGCAACGCAGCCGAGTCGTCATCTCCAGATGACCGCTCCCCCTCCGATGCTGCGATCGACATCTGATCGTCAGCTGGTGCCCCAAAGGAAACGACTGGTCGTTCCGGAGAAGGACCGAGCCGTTCGCAAAGGGGCGCCGATGGCAACAGCACATGAGAGGCGTGAGGGGCCCGCGGAGATTGCCTCGGCGGGGAAGCCCTCACGGTAATCCTCAGATCACCCTGGTCATGCGCCGAAGTAGGCCTATTCTGCGGGGCAGAATAAGCACTAGATCGGGGCATAGGCGAGGGGACTGCACCTCCCTTGAGGTAAGCGAGTCTCGACCTTAGTGCTGCGATAGTCATATTCCCGCAATGGGAACATGAACCATCCACAAAAGCTGCCTCAGCGTGCTGAATGCCCAAACACGAGATGCAGCTATTGTGACCATCTGCTGGCGCCAGGGAACGACGGCATCCAGAAACGCACAAGCGGAATGACATCTTGAAAAAGACGCAGGGTCCGCTTGTGTTGCTCTTTTAGTAAAAAATAAAAAAGGAAATTGCTCTCACAGTGCTGAGGCGCCCAGGGGTAGCCACTGTGTGGACACACACACACACACACACACACAAACAAAAGTGCTGTGAGAACAGCAGTTGAGAGCTGCACTGCTCGCGGCCACCGCTGATCGCGCCGTCACACCAACACTGGAACAGAGATCTTCCTTGAGTCTTCAAAAGGCGTTGAATCTCAGACACACAGTCACAGGAAACTCGCGCTCCGAAATGAAAGACGGTGTGTGCTCGCGCCCGCTTCCTGTTTTATACCCGCGCTGCGGGGCGGGGGCGCGTGACGCGTTCACGCACGCCAACGTTCATTGGCTTGTTCTTAGATACTCGAAGTTGATAGGGCTCCCTGAAGTGATCCCCTAACGTCGTCACGTCGACGTCACGTCGAACGTGAGCGACTGAAGGGGAACCTGAAATATAGATAAATAGCCACATAATCACAAACACTGAATATGAATACAAAGATAAATCACTTCACTTTCATGGTTACAAACTAATAGTTGAGTTGACTGAACATTTGCTTAGTTTTAGATGATTTGGATGATGCTTGGAAATAAAAACTCAGAAGCTCATGGCTAAGGATGACTAAGGGAAAAAAATCAAGTAGTGAGAGAGGGTGAATTGGCAGATAAAAAAGTAACATCTAAATGGTGAGGGGAAAAAATATTCAGGAAGACATCAGCTTTGTGTTATTGGACTAATGAGGACAACCAGGGCAAAACTGAAGATCTGGAATTACAACTGCAACAAGCACCAACAAAAAAAACAACAAAAAAAAAAAATCTGTTTTGAACTTTCAAACTCAGTATGCCAAGTATTCAAACCAAACCAACTCTAACTGTGCTTAACCATATTGGTAAGAAGAAATGTATCTTTTCCACACAGGGGAATTCTGAGAACCATCATTACGCTCATGTTAATGACCGTCTATGTGTGGATTAGCTGGCAGTAATTGCTTTCCCCTCTGGTTATTTCTTGCTGAGGGATTTTGAATAACAAATCTGTTATGAAATATAATTGTGTGTTTTTTCTCAGATACAGAGATAGTGTATCTGAGCATTAGGATACCAATTAATAAAGAATTAAATGTATTATTAAAAATGATCAGAATAAATTTTCCAGCCAAATAACATTGCTCATTAGACTGACTATAGGTTATTTGTGGTTGCAGAGCAACATCGCTATAGCACGGGTAATTTTGCAGTGACTTTGAACACAGCTTTTTTCCATTCAGAATTTAAAGGCAAGTTTATTGCGATAATTTAATACACAATGCAAATTTAACATGCCTCAAAAAAGATATTGAAAATAATTAAAAGTTAAAAAAGATAAAGTTAATTTTAAAAACATTTAAGAACATAAAAAGTATTAAAAAATGTATAACAAAAAGTTTAATTTAAAACTATATTGTCGCCTACCTTAAAATGTTAGTACAGACAACTTGAATGTTTAAGTAATTTCGACTTAAATTACATAAAATTTGTACATAAAATTTGTTGAATCTTGTTTAACTTATAAAAAAAGTTGAAATTCACTTATTTTGATGAGTTAAAGCAATGTAAAACATGTCATCATTTATTGTTCAAATATTTTGATTAAAACAAATAAAAGGGGAAAAAAGTATTTACTGAGCAATCGGTGAGGTCAGAACTATCCATTGTATAATACTCCATATACATTTAAGACAATTTTTCCCTGCCAGCATTTATATATATATATATATAAAGTTGCCTGCTTTTGCCAACATTTTTGATCATTTTCACAAAACTTTCATGGCTCCCAGAATATGTTGTTGTATGAATATCTGAACATAAAATATATCAAAAGAAAGAACAGAGCCTCTGCTTAAAAAAAATCTAACATTTTAACTTTTTTTGTCTTTATTTTTATTCCAAAGACAAATGCTATTGTTTGCACAGAGATTGTATTTTTACATTTTCAATCCCCCCCAACCAACAAACTGCCTTATATGATGTTAATTAAACAGTAATAATAGTACAAATAATGAAATTAAATAATAATAAACGTCATGCAATTTTTAGCAACACCTGAATGTTGGAAGTTATGTTTAAGAAAATAAAATAAAATAAAAAATCATGTTTTTTGTCTGGATGGGTTTCTGATCAGTGCAATGAGCTTCAATGCTTCATTGAGCAGATCGAGTCCATCAACACCCACAAAGCGGAAAATGTTATCAATTGCAGGAAAGTGTTGTGTCATAAATTCCATCAATGATGGGGAAAGAGTTTATTTAACTAATTATATTCACATCAGATAACTTCTGTCAGTCAAACTGGTCAATAAGCCATTGAAAATAGCAATACTACATTTAAATGTGTCTTTTTTATGTACAACACAGAATAAAGCCTTAGCCTCATGTGTAGAGTGCATTAAAGTTTCTCGTCCATATCTTGCTGCTAGTGCTTTGATCAGACGCTGCAGTCGATAAAAAAAACAGGCACTGTCACAACAGACTATGGTATTTCACATCAGTAGCAGGACCGCACTGGATGGAGTGAAAATCTCCAGCCCGTTCTCATCCCAAGGCGTCATAATCTTACGCACATGGCATTCTTTAGCATCAATATGAGACGCAGAACCCAAGGCGTCATACAGATGACGCTCGTCTAAATCCAACGCACATGGCATCGTTTAGCGTGAATATGAGACGCAGATCCCAAGGCGTCATAACCGTAACCCTACCCCAGACCTAAACCTACCCATAACAGTGCGTGTTATATTGACGCTAAAGGATGCCATGTGCGTAAGATTTCGACGAAATGTCATATGGCGTCACCTATATGACGCCAAAGGATGAGAATGCGTTGAAAATCTCTAGGCAGAATTCATGCTCAAAAAAGCTGGTGCCTCCTACACCCCCTAATTTTCTCCCGACTCAGTGGAATGCATAGCGAACAGGCAAGAAAAACTGCTGCCATAGTTATAAAGTGAATGCACTGTTGGATTAACATTATGATTTTCCCAATTGCCAAATGTCACCAAACAGAGGATGAGATGCCCATTACGAATGTAAACTGAATTATCATTCTTCACAACTGTTCATCTCGTTCCTCCTGTGATCAGATTCTTCTCAGGGCTAGTTTGAAGAAGGGCATTAGTATTTTAGGCTTTATGATTTTCTGATATTTCACTATTTTTCCCTTATTGATCTCATATGACTTATGAAACAGGCCGCTTTTGTAGAACTCTGCTCAAGGGGAGGGTTTGAAACTGACTCTCAGATGATGGCAGATGTGAAGTCCTGCTTATTCTTGCAGAGTTCTTCAGGTTGTGCTAGTCGGTTATGACAGAATCCTAAGGCACTGCTAATAGAAGCCTGGTTGGAAGCCCTTGGCGTTGCTCCTGGCACTGTAGAAAGTGTGAGTGAGGGGGCGAATACTGATTCAGAATTATATCAGTAATTTCAGAAGTGTGGTACGTGGATGCTAAGTCAAATCTCTCTACGGAGTGTTTTTCCTTTCATTGAACACTTAAACATACGAACTTTGGTATGACATAAAATGAATGTAATCATACACATCATGACACTGCACATGTGCGCAAAGTGTTTTTAAATTTGAAAATAGTCAGATCCAAGCGTTTAAATCCTTTATTTTTCCCTGTTGATTGAATTATTTCAGGTCTACCCCATCCTTTCAATCCCATACAAATTTCAGTCGGATCGAGCTATGGGATCGATTGACGTGTTTACATGAAGGCTTTTCTAGTCCTATTGAACCATCAATCATTATAAACGGATTATTTTGGGGCATGTAAATGTATAGCTAATGATGTTTGCCGACATAAGTACCATTTGTAAAACCTTTCAAGAATGGCATGTTTCTGAGGAACCCACAAGTTTGTGCAAGAAAGTTAGTCCCTCTAACTTCTCCAAAGGGTTTCAATCTATGGGGCCAGTCGGTAATGCAGATCAGAGAAAGCATTTCTATGATAAAGACTCGGAAGGCGAGATGATATCACAATGCCCTTTATTAATAAATAGACCAGAAAATGAAAACAAAGACATTGGATGGTAAAGTTCTTTGACGCAGGCCCCGTCCGTAGTTCCCATTCGGAGGGTAGCGGACTCTGCATATCCTGCCTAAAGATGAAGGCAGGGGCGCAGCCGACCCCCGGGGAGGAATGTACAGGGACCATCCTGGTGGTGGTGGGGAGGATAGAGATGAACGTTTGCGTCATCATCTGCGAACTCAAACATATGTAAGAAACAATATTTTATACATAGACCAGACAGTAATGAGTGATGTAACATTGAATCTTCCTGGCAGAACTTTACGCTATAGCTTTCACATCTTAGTGCAGCTTTTATGCAGCATTGCATCAGCATTAACCCAGATGGATGTATACTGTAGGCCACACACACAGCGCCAACACATTACAGTCCAGAAAGTGCATGTTGGAAGAAATAAAGGACGATATTTAACACTAGACAAGTCAAAATACTGGCAGTCATGTATGTTCTTTACAGTCACAAGATATCTGCTTTGGTTCTCACTATGTCAATCAACACAAATTCAGGACTCCATACACAAAAAACTTTGATGTGCGTAAGTGGCCATAGTTAATTACAGTTCTCAGTTCTTTGAGCATCCTTTGTGCCAAACATCCATTACTTGCAAAAGTGTTGACTTTGACCAAAATTACTTTGACCAATATCAGCAATGTAGGTGGAAATCAAATTACCACATGACTCTGGCTTGTCAGAAATACTTTGGAAAGTAATTTGGACGTAATCTTCTCTTGAATGGTGGGAGAAAGACAGTGTAACTAACTGCTATAAGTATAATTGTAAATGCTAAAATTGCATCATGTCCCAAAACAGTTATCATCTGAAAAGGGGTTAAGTGAGAATGCTGTACAGAAACTTCATAAAAAGTAGCATGTCTGTGACCTTACATGCACTACAGCATGTACAGTATACATGCTGAACTATTGCAATGTTTTATTACCTGGCCTCCCATCTAGAACTATCAAGCCTTTCAGATGATTTAGAACACAGCAGCAGCATGTCTAATCTTCAACCCACGTCAGACTCCTCTTGCTTCATACTCACTGTCCCTTTTCACATTTCACTTTTAGTACAATCTATAAAACATGTGCATCATCAACGTGAGTTCCACCATGGGTGGTCTAGTTTGTCTAGTTATCTAGTTATCAACGAAAGCCTCATCAGCTGTCTCTGTGCATCAGTATTTGAATTTACAAATATACATGAATGGACATCTATGGAATGTGATTCAATTTCCATTTTTATCAAGGGATAGTTAATTTAAAAATGAAAAAGCACAAAAGAAGAAGCTAAAAATGTTTCAGTGGAAAACTCTTTCCACTGGTTCAATGTTGCTTTGGACCCCATTGACTTTCATGGTATGGACAACAACCGATGATTGGATTGTAAAATATCTTATTTTATGTTCCACAGAAGAAAGTCACAGGTTTGGAATGAAATGAGGGTTGAGATGAGAAAATGTTCCATTTTGGATGAACTAGGCATTGTTTCATTGTAAAAAAAAAAAAAAAAAAAAAAAAACTTGCTGCCTTAATTTTTGAAGTACAATCAACTTGGCTGTGTATGTCAACTAAAATTACATTAAACTGACTTAAAAATGAAGTTTAAAATGGCTTAACTTAATGAGTTGAATAATGTTAAAACATATGAATGTAACATGTTATGACTTATTGATCATGTCATTTTTTTACAGTGTTACAAAAGAAAATATTTGTGTTCAGACAAATTAATTATAAGAAGGCTTTGTAAAAAAGAAGAATATCAGCAGTCTACAGTAGGTGATTTCATAAAATAACCGAAGCTATCTCACAACCAATTCGAATTCGTATGATTGAGTAAAAGGTGGCTAATTCGTACGAATTCGTACGATCTCACTCGTACGAATTCGTACGATTTGTCTAAACCCCAGTGATGGGTTTAGGGGCGGTGTCAGGGGGTCATTCTTAGAAAATTCATATTGGGCAACTCGGAAAATATGTACGATTTAGCAAAAAATTGTGAGTGCGCGATTTGCACGAATTGTCGTGAGATCGGGTTGAAATAAGTCACTATCCTCATCTAAAGTACAAGCCATTGGTTTCATTAGCCTGTATTATGTACACTGTGAAAAATGGCCAGTCCCACTTGGCCTGTCTGAATCCACCGAGCTGTAGAGAATATTAAAGTTCTGCAAGGGTGGTGAGAAAATGCCACAGTTTTTCACAACCACATGGATGAAGGCACTGTGAACCAAAACTGTTCTTTTTTCCATCTTAATAAAAACTTAAAGTTTCCCCCACCTAAAATATGTATTTTATTTACATAATCATTTTTATTTAACAGGGGGGAAATCCATTAGAATGCCATTTCACCGGCAGAGATAAAGTTATTACTTAGGTTGAAGACTACCTGCTGTAATTATATCACCAGCCTCGTAGTGAATGTTTTTGCAAGAAGATGTAAGACACAAACATTGTTTATTTCCAGACACAGGCTGATAAAATCAGCAATATGAAAATACATTTACATATAAATAATAACTGACCCAATTAAATGTGGGCCCATTGGCCATTACATCATAATCGATGGCAACAGGCAGGTAATGACACTGCAGGATTGGACAGAGAAATCTGAATAGTGATCGCAATTAATGACACCATTATTCATGCTTTCGTCATATGGAGGATGAGAGTCAAATGAATGCTATTAAAATGAGTTACGTTTGGAGCCTTGACTGATTGCAGTGTTAATTAAGTCAGAGATCCATTTGAATAGGCACAGAAACACTTCCATTTCTTTGGGGTCTAAACAGATTTTCAGTCAAATGTGACTGTTCGTTAGATTAGGATAAAGGATAATTTCTGTCTGTAGACCACTAGTCCATTCGGGCGTTTCGTGTAAATGAGCAAATTCAAAACAAATTCACTGATTCATTTGAGTCTATAGTTTTAATCCAGTTCGACGACTAAAAAAATAAATCATTACATTAAGGCAACAACACCGATTTAAAAAAAAAAAAAATTATGTACTGGTATTTATTTGTTTGTAAGTAGGCTAAGTAAGTAAGTAAATAAATAAGGAAATAATTAAATAAATATGTAAATTAATAAATAAATAAATAGTATGTACCTTTTAAATAATACAGTGTAGTTTGGGAAACTAGTTTTCAAAGTAAACTTCTGCTATAGGCTATTCATTGTGATGCTGTCTATAAAAATGCAATGGCCTTTAAAATATATTCAGCATTATGATCCAGTTAGTTAATTTTCAGTTGGAAAGTGATGACAATAAAAAATTGTTGCATAGACAGCATGTTTATGATACAGGAAACGGTTTTGGCATAATGCAACAGAATAAAGCATAATAGAAAACGGGTGTACTTAAACTTCAGCCTCAAGGATAAAAGAGCAGATGGCATCAGGAGAGTGTCAGCTGACTTACATATGAGCATAGGACAGTGCTAGTTTATATAAAAAAGGAACCTGGTGATACTGCAAGTCACATTCTTTCTCTGCTCTCTGTTGTTTCACTGTCTCTGTGACTTATAAAGGTGGGCTTTGAATTCCCTGTACAGTCCTGGCTATTAAAGCGAGACGGGCTGTCAGAGAGGTTTCTGCTACCACCCACTGAACAGCAGAAGAACTGCAGCGTCAGGACTAACCAAAGTAACCACTCGCCTCTAATCACATATTCAGAAAACACTGCAAGGCCCTCAGCACTTTCTCTAGTGTAGCTATATCTAAACAAGGATCAACCTCCAAAAGTTTTAAAGTTTGCTGATGTACTCTTATTTTCAGGTGACCTGAGACTGACACACACACTGGTAGTTTTTAAAGGAAACAACACTTTAAATCCTCACCTGTATTTCAGGTTCAATACCATTCAAAAGTTTGAGGTTGATAAGATTTTTAAATGTTTTTTAAAGTCTCATATGCTCACCAAGGCTGCATTTATTTGATCAAAATACAGTATATACAACGTGTGTGTGTATACTGTATATATATATATATATATATATATACATACACTCACCTAAAGGATTATTAGGAACACCTGTTCAATTTCTCATTAATGCAATTATCTAATCAACCAATCACATGGCAGTTGCTTCAATGCATTTAGGGGTGTGGTCCTGGTCAAGACAATCTCATTAACCCTTTAGGCGCCAGAGGTTTTTTCCTAAAACGTTCGATTTTGACATCATAATTTCTAAAGGCTATATCTTAAAAGTGATAAAAGATAGAGACTTTCTGTAAATTAGAGAAATATTAAGGAAGACCCAAAGTTTATGTAGGGATTACATTTTCCCATCGAATTTGCATATTATGACGTCATATGGTGGTCATATCTTGTATTATAGAATTTTCATGAAAAGTCACATGTTTAAATGATAAAATGCAGCACTTCTTTTCCCCCAAAATGTCCATCACCTTCTGTATGCTATATTGCACAATACTGAATGCTCAGGTATATAGTAAGTAGTAAACAAACTGTGTAAATCATTACTAATAAATGGTAGAAACAAACCGAATGCATGTAGTGATTGGCCTTTTGCTGTAGAGATTTTCCATTTACTAAATACAGTGGCACTCTGATTCCATGTATGGGGCAAATATATTTTATTCATATGACATACAAACACAAGTAGACACGACCTGTTTAGTTCAAACGCTCACTCGCCACGGCAAGGCACAGATCATGAGTGAGATGATACGAGCATCGCGCCCAGATCTGCCTCGCGCGAGCGCGCCGAGTGTGCACAGCTCGGACTGCTGTCATTGTCATTGCGACTCCTGACCCTGCCTCCACGTTGTCTCCTAACTCTCCTATGAATACTCCGACCTCGTCTAACATACCCAGTGGCATTAGACAAAGTCTCCACCACAATACTGTCGCCGCGATTGCGGAGAGGATCTGATAACATGCCTCACTCGCACACTAGCTCCGCTTTTGATCGCACTGATTCAATGCGCTCTAATTCGAACATTTTGTATAGAAACATGACGTTTTTTTGATTTGGGGATGAAGTATGACATGTCTGCCATCCAGTGGAAGGGAGGACGAACGAAATTTGACACCCAATTTGACAAAATCGGCCGTTTTATTCAGAGCCGCATCTCGTCGAGTAAACTCGACCGTGGCGCCTAGAGGGTTAACTCCAAACTGAATGTCAGAATGGGAAAGAAAGGTGATTTAAGCAATTTTGAGCATGGCATGGTTGTTAGTTTCCTAGACGGGCCGGTCTGAGTATTTCACAATGCTCAGTTACTGGGATTTTCACGCACAACCATTTCTAGGGTTTACAAAGAATGGTGTGAAAAGGGAAAAACATCCAGTATGCGGCAGTCCTGAGGGCGAAAATGCCTTGTTGATGCTAGAGGTCAGAGGAGAATGGGCCGACTGATTCAAGCTGATAGAAGAGCAACTTTGACTGAAATAACCTCTCATTACACCCGAGGTATGCAGCAAAGCATTTGTGAAGCCACAACACGCACAACCTTGAGGCGGATGGGCTACAACAGCAGAAGAGCCCACCGGTTATAGGTGAAAGAGGCTACAATTTGCAAGAGCTCACCAAAATTGAAGACAGTTGAAGACGGGAAAAATGTTGCCTGGTCTGATGAGTCTCGATTTCTGTTGAGACATTCAAATGGTAGAGCCAGAATTTGGCGTAAACAGAACATGGATCCATCATGCCTTGTTACCACTGTGCAGGCTGGTGGTGGTGGTGTAATGGTGTGGGGGATGTTTTCTTGGCACACTTTAGGCCCCTTAGTGCCAATTGGGCATCGTTTAAATGCCACGGCCTACCTGAGCATTGTTTCTGACCATGTCCATCCCTTTATGGCCACCATGTACCCATCCTATGATGGCTACTTCCAGCAGGATAATGCACCATGTCACAAAGCTCGAATCATTTCAAATTGGTTTCTTGAACATGACAATGAGTTCACTGTACTAAAATGGCCCCCACAGTCACCAGATCTCAACCCAATAGAGCATCTTTGGGATGTGGTGGAACGAGAGCTTTGTGCCCTGGATGTGCATCCCACAAATCTCCATCAACTGCAAGATGCTATCCTATCAATATGGGCCAACATTTCTAAAGAATGCTTTCAGCACCTTGTTGAATCAATGCCACGTAGAATTAAGGCAGTTCTGAAGGCGAAAGGGGGTCAAACACAGTATTAGTATGGTGTTCCTAATAATCCTTTAGGTGAATGTATAAAATATACTGTTTATTTATTTATTTATTTATCCATTCAGTCAGTCAGTCAGTCAGTCAGTCAGTCATGGCAAAGCTGAATTTTCAGCTTTCAGTGTCACATGATCCTTCAGAAATCATTCTAATATGCTGATTTGGTGCTCAAGAAACATTTCTTATTATCCATGTTGAATACAGTTGTGGTGCATAATATTTTTTTGTGGAAATGTGTTGGTTTTTTCAAGATTTTTTGATGAATAGAAAGTTCATTGATTTGGAATAGAAGTCTTGTCTTTGTAATAGTATAAATGTCTTTCTTTTCCCTTTTCCATTTATCTCAATTTAATGCAATAAAACAATTTCTTTAAACAAAAAATATCTTACAGACCCTGTACGGTTTGTACAAACCCCAAAGTTTTGAATGCGAGTGTATAATAATTTAGAACTATTCCCATTGTACACCAGAGTTACAGTGTATGTTTCTCAGTGGCTTTCTATGTCCACTTCTTACTGTTTAGTCTCTTCTGTGACCAAATGTAGACCTCATAGATGGGATGTATAACTACTTGAATCATAAGTTAGAACTTTTTACAATCATTCAACTGTAGTATTAGTACAAAAGCTATATCAAAACTAACAATGTGGTCGGCTTATACAGAACAGTTAAAGTTATTCCCTAACCTTTTCAAACATTGTACTGCTTTCTGATCTGGCAAAAAAATAGTCCCACCATCGCTTGTCTTTTACAAACATTTGCAAAACTCTATTTGGCCAATATTCAAGTTCTTCTGCAATGTATTTAACTAGATATCATAATTCATAAGCTTATTTCTGTATTAACACTGTGTTTTGAGAATAAAATGTAATTGTTTTTTTATGACACCCAGAATGTATAACATAGATGAGGTGAAAGGTTAAGTCACTTCAAGTGATTGTATCAGATGATAGATTTACATAAATTAGCATGATGATTGCCATTGCCATCTGTATGCTAAATAAGAGCGTAGCATTCATGTACTATAGCTGCATCTATGATTTTTTTCCTGAGAATTAAACCCTAGTAATCATGAGTCTCCACTAGAGATTCACTAAATTTATCATGACAACGTCACAAACTGTGCTGAGATTTGCCAAGGAACTAAAGCTAGCAAGCAAGGGATTTCTCATAATATTCTTTGTAAATCAATTTATCCATCAAATTTTGAAGTACTATCTTATGCTGCATTCAATTTACCTCAAAAGTCTGAGCAGGGAATATGCACAGATAATGCCAACGTCCATGTCCACAGATATAGGCTGGATATGCACCACTGAGTCATTGAGGCACAGACAAATAGAAGTGCTAATAAACAATATATTCCCACTGTTTCACTACTGTTGATGCGCTGAGCAGCCATATTGGATTCTGAAGTCAGGGATGTTGCGGTTCCTCTGAGTTTCTGAGTCGGAAATCTCAGAATTGTTGACTTCGGAGTACAAATGGAACGCACCATTACTGTATGTCTCTTGACCCTTCGCAAAGCTCCACACCCTTACTTGTCTGCGTTAGAAACAGTAACCTTTACAAAACATCCATTAGGAATGAATAGTAGATTTCCATAAACAGATTCATTTAAAAGAAAAACAATTATCACATGCAACTGGGTGCTACTATTATAACTGCCCTGGCAAAAACATTTTTACCATAATTATGAATAATGAAACCATCTAAACACATATGACTTCCATTAGAAAAGAGCAAACGCTCGTCTGATAATAATAGCAAATGTCAAATGTCTTGTCAATGGAACATTGGTGATAGCTTATGAATTTGAATGGTACCAGCCTGGATCTTTAACAACTGGCCTGACCAAACCATCAATTATTTTGACATTTGTAATGGTCAGTGTCTGATGGCTGTCTGCTCTTCTTTTCTTATCATACTATTGCCCCAAGTGTTATGTAAATCCCTTAATAGGTTTTTTTTTCTCAGGCTGCATCCCTCATCTCTGTTCACTTACGCATGCTAATTTAAGATTCTAACTCACACTAATATTGACTCTTTCTCCATTAGCTTAAGATCACAGCACACACATTCAAGTGATAAGCTTCTCCAAATTCATTCTCATATTTACTTCAGTAGAATCAACCATATAATGGACATACAGTCGGGGCTTTTAATGAAATTAAATTAAATGTAATTAAATAAAGTCTCTAACTTGTGGTCAGTTACAGTTACACATAGGAAAGTTGGCAGGACTTTTTCCTAAAAAAAGATTCAAAGTAAAAATAATCTTTACATCAAAGTAAAAAGTGTAACAGCTAGTCCCAGTCTCCTTACTGGCACTAACAATTATCTTCATTATCAGAAGTGTCCTTAGATCAAATTAAATAAAATATGAGGGAGGGGAGGGGGTGCCTAATATGTCTTTTATTCTTCCAGAATTCCTTTTCCTACCAAGCTTGTCACAGTCTTCTGCTTTAGGCACTGCTTTGTAACAAAAAACATTTGAGAATTACACCATATCCAGGCTTGTCTGAAGCCTAAGTCCACACTGTAAAAAATTATCGTGATTTTAACGGTAAAACACTGTAAAAATGCTACAGTGAAAAACTGTTAATTGGTTAACAGAAAGTTTCCTTACTATATACGGTAAATAACTGTGATATATATAATGGTACATTTAATTTAATTTTACTGTAAAATACCGTTAAATTTACAGTTTTTGGAAGTGAAAAAGAACAAGTCATTGTATAATTTACAGTGAAAAAATTTAAATTGACATTCCCACAATTCCCTGCGTGACACTTCACATTTGATGTATTTTGTTTTTAAATAACTGTTTCTTCATAATTTTCTTAGTTTTTTTCTAATCAGTTATGTACAACAGGGTTTTATGTTACATTTAATGTTGTTAAATTAATGCTTATTGCATTTTTTAAATTTCAAAAAGTTACCATGATGGTGTTTAATGTTTGTGTGAATGACACTGTGCAGCTTCTGTAGTATTAACTTTCTTGCGGAAGACCTGCTTATGATGAGCTTTGGTTGACCATATGATTCTCATCACTGCTGTGATTGTTGGCTGTCAGTGTATAACAATGGGGAAAAAAAACAGATATTAATACTTCAAAAGGTCAGTATATTATCATTATATCAGATAATGAAATACGGTTTATTCCTGTAAAATTATATACGGTTAAAAGTTGTAAAACCTAAAACGTTGCCACCGTAATTTTAACAGGAAAACTCTGGTAACCACAGCTGCCAGGGTTTTCCTGTAAATTTAACATTTTTTTTTTACAGTGCAGTACCAGAGCTTGGCCTGTCAGAACGCCCACTCCGGCTCTTTTGGGTCTCACAGTGTGGAGATGCAGAGCATTTTGAGTACTGAGCACACCCTCTCTGGGAAGCAGTCCACCTCTGAAAAGCTTTCATCTACACTTTGAAGTCTGGCCTTGTGGTCAAAGCTTCAACACCACCTTTTTTCTTATTGTTGTTCTGTGAGTGTTCAAGCACATGCAGCATCTTTCATTGGTCTCAGATAGACATCAAGGTAAATCTAGATGTTGGTGAGCAGCAGACACTTTAATATGGTTTGTGCAGCAGTTTTGTCCCTCAGCATAAAAGTATTTGGTGCATATTTATACTACAACATGGTTGAATGCTTGATTCTGATTGGATAGCGGCAAAGCAAATTAGGTCATATACAAGACAAAGTATAATCCCAAGAAAAATAATGATCCCACATACTTTTAATATCTATAGCCACCTCGAATGTACATTAATTTTAAATAACTCAATGGTCCATCATCAATTATTCCTTACTATAGTAAAGCAAAATGCAGAATGTCCTGTAGAGCACAACACAGCATTTGTAAAGTAAACTAAAGTTAATAACAAACAGCTTTGGTCCACAACACAATCAAATTGTCCCAAACCACAACAGAATTACCCCATAATATAATTTATCCACTACACAATTGAGTTTAACAATGGAAATTATTTAAAAGAGGTCAGCTTTTTCTTGTATTGCAGATGCAAGGTGTACCAACGTTTTTGAGCAATACACTTTCAGAAGAATTTATATGAGAAAAACAAATGATTTATCATGGTCTAAAACTCATAACCAAAACACAACAGTTATGTAACACCGAACCACACATGTCAAAATATCATCTAAAATAAAGAGAAGAGGGGAACATGTATCCTTACACAGAAACCAAGTTAAAAACTTTAAATATTCAGGGAAGCATTTTTATTCTTAATATAATCTTAATACTGTATTAACTAAAATGTATAAATATTACAAATAATTAAAACAATAATTAATAATTATAAAACAAAACAATAATTCACTCAGGCTGAAAGAGAAGCACGTAGCATTTTGATTGTTGAGAGCTGCATTAGTTGCCTACACAAAAGGGCCGAGCCATGTGAGTGCACGTCTTAATTAAAAGCTATACACACAAATATATGCAAAGATGCGTAGAAGAACCACTCCGTAATCAAAAAACATGATTTCTAAAACACACTACACTATAAAGAACACTAAACAGACAGTGAGATTAACCTTGCTGTTATCATTTAATTTAAATGCGGACTACCAGCCACCCAATATACACAGTTCAAAACACAGCATCTCACTGTCAGCAAAATTGTCTGCCGTGAAAACAGGCCAAAGACCAACACGTCCTCACGTTCACTGAAACTGAAAGCGATTTGCATGACATGCACCCTCACCTCTGAAATCCCTCAAAGCTTTCCCTTACGAAAAATACGTTTATTCAAGCATGCTATTAGTATACTTTTAAACTAAACAAAAACTTTCAGTATACTTTGTATGTACTTCTCAGAAATATACTTTATGACAGAGACACTGCCTCCCTTGCCTCCTCGGAGGAAACGCCCCTGACTTACAATATAAAACTACTAAGTGTCACGGTGTGGTGCAGGCAGAAGACGAAGGAGAATCAAAAGTTACAATGCAAACTTTCACTAACAACATAGTTCAAACCGGTACATACAGGCAGAAGGTTCACACACACTTAGTAGGACGGAGATCGGACAGAGCCGGCCCGAGCCTTTTGGGGGCCCTAAGCAGAATTTGATTTGGGGGCCCCTCCCACTACGCGGAGTCACCTGTGCTTGACAATTATTGACTCAAATATCACGCAATAATGATACATAATAAATTAATACAGTGGTTATGTATAAATACAAAATAAATACTTAATAAAAAAAAGATAGCCTACTTATTATTATTTTTTGCTTTTATTTTACTCTTTTACTAACTCTTTGAAACTTCTTAAAACAAACTGTCTCAAAACATCAAATAAATGATTTGCCTAAATAACGACAACTGAGAAATCAAAAACATAATAAGAGCAAGGGTTCGACAATGACAATTATTGTTGAAAACTGTAAAAATATTATTATTTCTCAACTGTCTAAATACAGTGTAACTGTCCACAAAATCTTTTTTTTTATTATTATTATTATTATTGTAACAGACTTTGTTAGATTGTACATGACAGAATCCAACAAAGTCTGTTACTATAATACCGGTAATTATGTACTGGTGCTTGTTGTATATGTGCATGCAATGTATTTTTCCCCTCTGGGCTTGCCGTAGATAGGAATGGTTCAATTGCTGCACAAAACATACCGTAAGTAATCATGCAAACATACTTTTATCTTGCTCTTTTTTTCTCCTCCGGTGTCATTTTCTTCGTTCTATTTTCGGCACCAGAGGGATACGTCCTTTTTTTGTGACATGGCTTAACATTACCACGAGTCCGCGACTATGCGCAGTTGCGCACGAATTGTCTATGCATGCGCGAGGTGTATAGATTATGCGCATGACTTAAACGCTGGCAGACACAGCAGCAGTTATGTTATAGGGAGGTATATTGATCATGAAATTAGAATTTTCTTGTCTTTAATTGTTCATTCATTCATTCATATTAATTAATTCATTTATGTCACTTGTTTAAGTTATCCCAAAAAATATTTTTCGATTTTTCGACTCGATTGGGGGGCCCTCTGGTGGCCAAGGGGCCCCAAGCAGCCGCTTAGTTCGCTTATGCCTCGGGCCGGCCCTGAGATCGGACAATGAACAAGGCAAAACACAGGGCTTAAATACATGGGGAAACAGATCGGGGAACCATCAGGAAAACGAGACACAGCTGACAAGAATAACGAGGTAAACAGGTGTGACAGATGAGCCAACACAGTCTCATGAAAGTGCGTATCTATACCACGAATGTTATTTCTCGTGTCATTTATACGGCAAAACTGGTTTTTGCGTGCATATGCTACGCACTGAAAACCCTTGGGTAGGATTAGGGGGGTAGGGGATTAGGGGGGTAGGTGATTAGGGGCGTAGGGGTGTAGGGGACAGAGCCGGATTATCCATAAGGGCACTTGGGCCAGTGCCCAGGGGCACCAACCATTCACAACCACTAGGGGGGCACCACATGACACAAGCTTTAAAAATATTTTTCGTAAATTGTTATATTATTAATTCTCGAAAGACCATACATAACTCGTTTATGAACACTAATTTAACAATAATAATAATAATAATAATAAATTATAAATAAATAAAGATTACATGACCATTATCACTCCCCCTCCCCAATCTGTCAGAGTTGAGTTGGTCCACAACAAGTATGCGCAAATGTGTCATTTTTTTAACGGCTACAGAAAATGAATCTAAATTAAAAATGGACTGACGTCAATTGAGTGGTTTTGCAAAAAGAAAGTTAAAGAAAGACAAGGACGCTAGACGTTTAGCTACAATTCAAAATGTTCCAGGGATCGAAAGTTTTTTTTGTGAGAACATCACAGGAATTGCGATCACTAGCACCGCTGAGTCTGACGAAGCCGGAGCGAACTGTGGAGACTGGAACAAAGAAATGGACTTCGGGGATGTAGTTGACACCTTTGCTTGCGCAAAAATCAAGGAAGAAGCAGTTCTGCTAAACTTAATACATGAAAACGTTTTACCAGATTTAGTGCTACACTTATTGTCTCTTACTTGTTCCCCACTAAATAATGTTGTTGTTTTTTTCACTAAATGTTCAGATTTTATACAATTATTGTGCACTTGTGATTTTTCTAGACTAAATATTACTGCTGAGTTACCCACTAATCTAGTTTATAATAGAATTTAATTTTTGTCATAGGTTATATGATCATTTTTTTGATTTGTTGTTTTTCTTTATAATGTAGATTGTGTTTAACACAAAATAGTGATTATCAGTTCAACACACATAGTTATAGAAATTCTACTTGATTAAAAAAAAAACTGCGCTGGTATCGGATAGTATCAGTCAATACTCAGAATTTTTGGTATCGGATCGGTTCAGAAAAAATGGTATCGGGACATCCCTAATATTTTCTGGTAGGCTATATCTAAGTTACCCAGGAGCTCTGTTGACATAGGCTTAGCTAACGTTAGCTACAGCTTGATGAATTGAGTTGAACACAGCAGGAGAGAACGCAACATTAGCCAGCTAGCTAAAGCTCTGGTGGAAAATGATTAGCTAACGCTACGGAGGCCATAATATTTTTGACTCATGGCTGAAGTTAAGTTTCTCCAACTCTCCCCAGGTTGGCAAAAAATGCATCTCAAAATGCATCAGATTGATGCTTCAAAATATGGAATATTTAAAATTTTCTTACGGGGGGGCATGCCCCCGGACCCCCCTAGAGGGGTAATAACCTTCTCACCTTTTTTACCCCTGACCCGTTTTCATGCCTGTAAAGGTAAGAAACCTGATAGATTTATAATTATTTTTTGGGCAAACGTGAATTGACGCTGTCAATTAATTGATGTACATTTTAAATTGAGATATTTGAATATAGGGGGCCTTTTGAGGAATTGTGCCCAGGGGCACCACACTGTCTTAATACGGCCCTGGTAGGGGATGTGTGCGTATTACACGCCATAAAGTGCGTATCATATGCACGCGAAAAAACTGCGTAGCATATGCACGCAATAAACAGTTTTGGCGTATAAATGGCAGGAGAAATAACATTCGTGGTATAGATACGCACTTTCATGAGATCGGGCTGGATGAGCTAATGAGGGTTACCAAGGAAACAGATGAGTGGTGGGAAAAACAAAACAAAGGAAGACATGTGACTTATGAAAATACAAACAAACACTGACACTTCAAAGTGTATACTTTCATAAACTAAAATAATGTGCTACAATTATTGACTAGTAAACTATTAGTATATCTATAAGTTCACGTGTAGTATAGTGCGAACAAAAACCTTGTAAATCAGTTATGTAGGCTACTAAAGTTTACTACTCTTACACTTAAAGTATACTTAAAAATATACTTTTATAAACTAAAAAGTTTAAGCCAATTTAGTCCCAAGTTAGTAGTATTAAAACAAGTATACTTACAAGTATACTTCTAGTGCATTGGTATTAGTATATACTACATAAAGTATACTTAAAAATATACTTGAAATTTACCTAAGTATACTCAATTAAATTACCCTGAAGTATACTTTTTGTAAGGGTTTGTTCTTGGTCCAGGCTGTGTTTAGTTTAGCAGCCTGTAGCGCGATGACAGTGGGCACATGCTTTTTATTGTCCAAACCTGTTTAGCGCAAACTAAAATGTGAAAAAATGTCATTGCTTATGTCAAGCACAGTGCTAAATACCTACATAATGGTACAACATAATCTTACCCCTATACCCTACACCCTAACTTAAAATGGTCTGGGGGAAATAACGTGTCCACTACGTATTGGATTTAATGCAGTACGTTAGGGCAGTACAAGCTGCAGCGAGGACATCTTGATTTAGTTCAGTAGCACTATACCAACATATTTCATTGCAATATCATATAGAGACACACAGTGCATGAAGACTGGCCTTATTTATTTGCCTTCTTGTGTGCACAGACTGCACACTGCAAAAAAAAAACAAAATCCATCCATCCATCCATCTTCTTCCGCTTATCCGGGGCCGGGTCGGGGGGGCAGCAGTCTAGGCAGAGATGCCCAGACTTCCCTCTCCCTAGACACTTCCTCCAGCTCTTCACCGAGGCGTTCCCAGGCCAGCCGGGAGACATAGTCCCTCCAGCGTGTCCTAGGTCTTCCCCGGGGTCTCCTTCCAGTGGGACGTGCCCGGAACACCTTCCTGGGAAGGCATCCAGGATGCATCCGGAACAGATGCCCGAGCCACCTCAGCCGACCCCTCTCGATGTGGAGGAGCAGCGTCTCTACACTGAGCCCCTTCCCGAGTGACCGAGCTTCTCACCCTATCTCTAAGGGATCGCCCAGCCACCCTGCGGAGAAAGATCATATCGGCCGCCTGTATCCGGGATCTTGTCCTTCCAGTCATGGCCCAAAGCTCATGGCCATAGGTGAGAGTAGGAACGTAGATTGAACGGTAAATCGAGAGCTTCGCCTTCCGGCTCAGCTCCTTCTTCACCACGACAGACCGGTACATCGACCGCATTACTGCAGAAGCTGCACCGATCCTCCATCCTTCCCTCACTCGTGAACAAAACCCAAAGATACTTAAACTCCTCCACTTGAGGCAGGAACTCTCCACCAACCTGAAGTGGGCAAGCCACCCTTTTCCGACTGAGGACCATGGCCTCGGATTTAGAGGTGCTGATTCTCATCCCAGCCGCTTCACACTCGGCTGCAAACCATCCCAGTGCATGCTGAAGGTCCTGGTCTGAAGGGGCCAACACAACAATATCATCCGCAAAGAGCAGAGACAAAATCGTGTGGTCCCCAAACCTGACACCCTCCGGCCCCTAGCTGCGAAATTCTGTCCATAAAAATTATGAACAGAACCGGCAACAAAGGGCAGCCCTGCCGGAGTCCAACATGCACCGGGAAGAAGTCTGACTTAGCTCCTGCTTCGGATGTACAGGGACCAGACAGCCCTTAGCAAAGGACCCCGGACTCCCGGAGCACCCTCCACAGGTGGGACACTGCGAGGGACAATGCCTTCGAATGTCGAATGCCTTCTCCAAATCCACAAAGCACATGTGGATTGGTTGGGCAAACTCCCATGAACCCTCCAGCAACCTGTAGAGGGTATAGAGCTGGTCCAGTGTTCCACGGCCTGGACGAAAACCGCACTGTTCCTCCTGAATCCGAGGTTCCACTATCGGCCGTATTCTCCTCTCCAGTACCCTGGCATAGACTTTCCCAGGGAGGCTGAGAAGTGTGATCCCCCTGTAGTTGGAACACACCCTCCGGTCCCCCTTCTTAAAAAGAGGGACCACCACCCCGGTCTGCCATCCCAGAGGTACTGTCCCCAACCGCCACGCGATGCTGCAGAGGCATGTCAGCCAAGACAGCCCCACAACATCCAGAGACTTGAGGTACTCAGGGCGGATCTCATCCACCCCCGGTGGCTTGCCACCAAGGAGTTTCTTGAATACCTCGGTGACTTCAGCTAGGGTGATGGACGAGTCCACCTCTGAGCCCTCAGCCTCTGCTTCCTCAATGGAAGACGTGACAGCGGGATTGAGGAGATCCTTAAAATATTCCTTCCACCGTCCGACGACATCCCCAGTTGAGGTCAACAGCTGCCCACCTCCACTGTAAACAGCGTTGGTAGGGCACTGCTTCCCTTTCCTGAGGCGCCAGACAGTTTGCCAGAATCTCTTCGAGGCCAGCCGATAGTCCTTCTCCATGGCCTCAACGAACTCCTCCCAGGCCCGAGTTTTTGCCTCCACAACCACCCGGGCTGCAGTCCGCTTGGCCTGCCGGTACCCATCAGCTGCCTCAGGAGTCCCACAAACCAACCAGGCCCGACAGGACTCCTTCTTCAGCTTGACGGCATCCTTTACTTCCGGTGTCTCACCACCGGGTTCGGGGATTGCCGCCTCGACAGGCACCGGAGACCTTACAGCCACAGCTCCGAGCGGCCACTTCGACAATGGAGGTGGAGAACATGGTCTACTCGGACTCAATATCTCCAGCCTCCCTCCGGATCCGGTCGAGGATCCGCCGGAGGTGGGAGTTGAAGATCTCTCTGACAGGAGACTCGGCCAAACGTTCCCAGCAGACCCTTACACTACGCTTGGGTCTGCCGAGTCTGTCCAGCTTCCTCCCCCGCCATCGGATCCAACTCACCACCAGGTGGTGATCAGTTGACAGCTCCGCCCCTCTCTTCACCCGAGTGTCCAAGACATACGGCCGTAGGTCAGATGAAACGACCACAAAGTCGATCATCGACCTACGGCCTAGGGTGTCCTGGTGCCACGTGCACTGATGGACACCCTTATGCTTGAACATGGTGTTCGTTATGGACAAACTGTAAATAGCACAGAAGTCCAATAACTGAACACCGCTCGGGTTCAGGTCAGGGGGGCCGTTCCTACCAATCACGCCCCTCCAGGTGTCACTCTCGTTGCCGACGTGGACGTTGAAGTCCCCCAGTAGAACGGAAAAAAAATTATTATTACAAATTTATAAAAACAAATATCTTAAAACAAAAGATGAATTTACTTTAGATAAATGACCAAAGATATTGTTTTCTAAAAAAAAAACTTTTTTCCCTTTAAATTAAGTTTATTTTTCTTACCTAAATGAAAGACATTTTTCTAGTTTTAAGCATAAACTCACTTCTGATCAATTTTTCAGAAAACAAGAATTAATATCTTAAAGCTCCACTCCGTAACTTTTTTAAGTTAAAAATAATCCAAAATAATCATATTAAAAAAAACTTATTCTGCCAGTGGTCAAAACTATCTGCTTGCCATAGCTAGATTCAAAACGGTTAGCTTGTAATAATGATTTTAATTCCAGTGGTATGGTGGGTTTCCGCGGGAAATTCGAGCATGTCTTTGCGTCATGACGTCACACCCGTACACATAAAGAAGGAGTTTCGGCTAGCCGGCTATACTGCGCGTGACGAGATGTTTAGATGTATAGGCTTTTCTCGCAGCACTTTACATAATTAAACTTATGGCATCCAGAAAGATCCAAACAACAATCATCAGTGTCAACTGGAGATTCAGCAGTTATAAAACCCAAAAGACTTCGTACTTCGGATTTAAGGTGGCTAGAGAAAGAGAAAGAATGCGAAGAATGTCTCATGCGAACACAAGGATTTAAACATCGGCGGGGCTTTTGAAAAGTGCGTGAACTCCGTGTTTTGAAGGGGTTCAAAACGGAAGAAGAGACGGCTTTTTTCTGCTGAACAAGTAAGACATTTCAATAGTTCAATCGTGTAACAGTACGTTTTCTTAATTCACACAGTTATGGAGTTTCCTTTGTTGTGCCTTTCTCGTTTTGCTATTATGGAGAATATGAATTCTGAACTACGCAGGTAGCTGCTAACCATAAAACACATTAAATTTAACATTAGTCACGCAATGCTGATGTTGTTAACATGAACAATTTGAGAACAAAGTAGGCTATAATTTGCACGGTTGCTGTAAATCGCGTTGATTAAATCTAACGAAGCTTATCATGTCGAATGCTTTTTCCCCCTTAGTTGGTCAGAACAAAAATGGATTTTACTTACTTGTTCAGAAGACATTTTCTTATGAAAATTCTTATGTTGGTCAAACTTTCAAAAAGTGAATCTGTGAGGCGTCATGAAACTGACGCCTTGGGTATCATTTTGACCATGCTTCAATATTCGACGCTTTAGGCACCCTTTAGCGTCAGTTACATGACGCGATCCTAGGGCGTCATCTTACTGACGCTTTACCTTTAACGTCAGTTAGATGACGCTATCTAATCCTAACCCTACCCCAGACCTAAACCTACCCGCGTCATCTAACTGACGCTAAAGGTAAAGCGTCAGTAAGATGACGCCCTAGGATCGCGTCATGTAACTGACGCTAAAGGGTGCCTAAAGCGTCGAATATTGAAGCATGGTCAAAATTGTCATTTTAGTTACGCCTTGGGATGAGAATGCGTTGCCACACAGCGCGGTGACTGACAGCAGCACTCGCCTCAAAGCACTGTGTTCATCCGCGCTGTTTCATGCCGATTTACAACCCACGTAAAGATAATAATTCCGCGAATCACTGCAGTTACAGATTTCGAACAGAGAGATGGCGACAAAGAGGAAAAGATACGGACTGCAGCTTTAAGTAATGCTTCTCACGTGAATGTGCCTTGTTTTAAGCATGCTTATATATTTGAATTGGAAAACAAGACAAAAATACTAAGTAAGAAAATATTTTTTTGCAGTGTTTTGGCTTGTCTTGTCATTCAGTTAGATTATTGCAAATTACTCCTCGCAGCCTGAATCCTACGACCCCTTGCGCATATGCAAGATACTGCTGAAGGATTTTTGATGCCATTACACAGCAAGATGTTAATTAGCATTTCAACTCCCTGTAGATAATTAGAGCTGCCTTTGTGTTACCAATGAAAATCAGGTGAATATTCAAATGTTGTGTTCCTGTAACCAGCGAAATATCATCAGCAAGGTGTCTGTGAATCAACATTGCGTTGATATAATCTTAGATGTTATACAGAAAATGAAGAACAGACGGGATGACGAGAGACAGATGTTGAATGCAGGATATAGCACAAATGTTCTTTATCTTGCAGATTAGTTCAACTAGCAATAACAAGTGTATAGGAAAAGTCTCATTTCTACTGCTAATAAGTAATGGTCAGTATTCATGAAGAGTTATTCTCACTGATAAGCATGGAAACCATTCAGAACAGGTCAGGCCAACAACGACCACAGCCCTCTATTGGTTTTTAGTGGCAGTTTTAGCACAATGTAAGCCACCTCTCACTAATAATTTGCACTTTGCAAATAAAAAGGTGTGACTATAATATAAAGCAGTTGATAGTAAATGTGACATTGGAGGCTCCTATACCTCAGATAAGATACTGAATTAAAATCAAAGTATATTGTCAATAAAACAAAGTTAACCCTCTCAAACAGAGATCACATGACTTTTTGTGATATACAACACTAGGCACCTCACCTCAGTGTGTTATTTTATAATTAGGACATTTCCTGTGCTAGAGAAAAGGAGACTAAAGCAAACTGATGTCTATTTATGTACCCTACATGTGTGTGAAATGTAACACATAAAACGCAGGCCTACCACTGCTTTCCAATAACATGGGACTTTATTTTGGTCTATATGTGCTATATTTTAACTTTGTAACTTGCATTTGCATTCATACTGAATCGGTGAGTGCAATACAGTTAAATCAGCCGTTGGCTGTTATTTCATATACAGTACATATATATATATATATATATATATATATATATATATATATATATATATGGGGCACATGAATATATTTTAAGATGTCCCTTTAATTGGAATAAGTACAGTTTTGATCATATTTTTTTGCAGTGTTTTGGCTTGTCAAAAAAAGTTTATATCCATATTTAAACCTTTATAAGGTCAGAGGATAGAGCAAAACAAAACACCAGTCATGAATTAGAAGTCTAAAATGAGAATGTTTAAAGAGAAATGTCAGAGTATTTCGATATAAGAGAAGAGGACCTTGAGTTTGTTGCCCAGCCCTGTTTGTTTGAAGAGGCGTCAAAGCTTACGCTACTCCTACATCGCGTCATGGGTTACTCTTTTGGAGTAAGTCGACTTGCGTAGGCTGTCTGCCTGAGCTAGTTAGTTTAGCTTATAAAGTTTTAAATCTTTATATATTCCTTACACAAAAGCATCGCTTCGCTTCAGAAGGCCTTTATTAACCCCCAAGAGCCGTGTGGATATCTTTTTTGATGGACAGAAGCACTTTTTTGGGCTTCAAAATTTCATCCTCTATTATAAAGCTTGGAAGATCCAGGTGTCACGAAGAGGCTGAGGCGGTCGGATCCATTCGCAGATATTTATTGAAGGAGATGACAAACTGAGAACAAGCAGACAAAAACTAAAAAGATGTCAAGGGCAATCCAGAATCGTAGTCAAACACGCAATGGTCAGAGGCAGGCAGCAAAGGTTCTCAAAACTTTATCAGAGTCCAAGTTCAAACACAAAAGATCAAGTCCAAGCACGGAGAAACAAGAGGTACAAACTAAGACAGAGTTTGGGTAAAACAATACTTCACAAATGGGCACAGAACAGAACAGTCCAGATAAAGGGTTGCTGAGGGTGCACAGGTGAAACTGATGAAACCATAATAAAACATAATGAGTCCATGGTGGAACATAACGCAGGAAGAGAGTGCCCTCCAGTGGCTCATGCGGGCACTCCAGCCGCTGATTGTCACATAACCCCCCCTCTAAGGAGCGGCTTTCAGACGCTCCTAAGAGCTCTGGGGGGAGGTCAACGGGGGATGGGATGGAGGGCCAGGTCCGTGGAGAGGCAGGGGACCTGGAGACACGGAGAAGCAAGCTTCGCAGGCAGCCCAGGCGGGGCATGCTTGGCAGGGAACCAGGCCGGAGCACAACAGACAGGAGAACAGGGCGGAGCACACTGAACACGGGAACGGAGTCGAACACACCTAACTGGGCTAGCCGGAACCAGTAATCCAGGAAGCTCAGACGTAGGCAGTAGAGCAAAGGTCCATGTAGATGCCGCCCCCATGGCCCTCTCAGGGTACCTACTAGCAAAGGTCCATGTAGACGCAGCCCCCAAGGCCCTCACAGGGTACCTCCTGCCCCCCCCCCCCCAAAAAAATACTTGGGGAAATCCACGGGAGGAAGGTGCTTGAAGGGCACCGGCAGGGCGAGGCGCAGAGGCGGGGCCGGCAGGGCGAGGCGCAGAGGCGGGCCCGGAAGGGCGAGGCGCAGAGGCGGGGCCGGCAGGGCGAGGCACAGAGGCGGGGCCGGCAGGGCGAGGCGCAGAGGCGGGGCCGGCAGGGCGAGGTGCAGAGGCGGGGCCGGCAGGGCGAGGCGCAGAGGCGGGGCCGGCCGGGCGAGGAGTCTGGGAACGCCCTCCGGAGCCTGGCGAGCCAAACGAGTCCTCCCTCTCTTCCTTCTGCGACGGCGCTTCACTGGGCTAGATTCACTACTGGACGTACTTGACTTAGTAGACTCACTTGACACAGTAGACTCAGTAGACCCACTTGACACAGTAGACTCAGTAGACTCACTTGACACAGTAGACTCGGTAGACTCACTTGACACAGTAGACTCATTTGACACAGTAGACTCGGTAGACTCACTTGACACAGTACTTGATTCACTTGACTCGGGACTTGATTCGGGGCTAGATTCACTTGACTCGGGACTTGACTCACTTGACTCACTTGACTCACTTGACTCGGCGGCACTTGACTCACTTGACTCGGCGGCACTTGACTCACTTGACTCGGCGGCACTTGACTCACTTGACTCGGCGGCACTTGACTCGGCGGCACTTGACTCACTTGACTCGGCGGCACTTGACTCACTTGACTCGGCCGGCGGAACCTCCGCGGTCTCCGGATTGGCAAATCCAACAGGACCAGTGCGGAATACGGGCTCGAGTGGGCATACGTGAGTCGCGGGTTTGGTAAGACGGCAGTGAGGAGCTGGCTCGGCCTGATAGGACGGGAACGTGGCTATGGAACAGTCCATGAAGCAAGCCTCAGCAATGTACCGGTCCAGAGTCCAATCGGTAATGTCGCTCGGCATCCATCGAGCGATCCGGTAATCCAGCCCGTTCCGAAACAGGCCTATGAGCTGGATTTCATCGAGCGTTCCGAGATGGCAAATGGAGAGGAAGTCCTTAGCATAGCTTTGGACGGACTGGTTCACTTGAAACATTACCGAGAGATATTCTCTCAGGGCCCGGTTGCTGACGACTATGGGAGAGACTGCTGGAGCAACTGCTGGTTCCATTTTGCGGTGAGTTGTTCGGTAATCTGCTGGATCCTGATGTGGTGAAGTATTCTGTCACGAAGAGGCTGAGGCGGTCGGATCCATTCGCAGATATTTATTGAAGGAGATGACAAACTGAGAACAAGCAGACAAAAACTAAAAAGATGTCAAGGGCAATCCAGAATTGTAGTCAAACACGCAATGGTCAGAGGCAGGCAGCAAAGGTTCTCAAAACTATATCAGAGTCCAAGTTCAAACACAAAAGATCAAGTCCAAGCACGGAGAAACAAGAGGTACAAACTAAGACAGAGTTTGGGTAAAACAATACTTCACAAATGGGCACAGAACAGAACAGTCCAGATAAAGGGTTGCTGAGGGTGCACAGGTGAAACTGATGAAATCATAATAAAACATAATGAGTCCATGGTGGAACATAACGCAGGAAGAGAGTGCCCTCCAGTGGCTCATGCGGGCACTCCAGCCGCTGATTGTCACACCAGGACATTATTTAAAGCTGCAGTCGGCAAGTCTGGCAGATTGAGTGGACTTAGGCAAAATTTTTAACGTTTACAACTCTCATGCCCCTCTCCCACTATCAACGGATACCCTCCCACCGAGTTTGTGCTCGTCAGTGCGTGTGCACCAGGTTAACTGTGAATGTGCCCGTCTCATCAGCATCCATCAACACCATGGAGTATTTGGAGGTATGCTGGCCTGGCTAATCTACCGATAGATTGCAATTGCTAACGTCATTTATACTGTAAATGAGCTTACTTGATTTGTTAGTGTTTTGAAAGCGAGATACATCCGCCATCACGTTACTGCGCGAACTTCAGGCATGTGCATGTGATTGTAACGTGCGTAAGGGGTTGGCGTGTGCCCGATCTGTGATTGACAGTCAGATCTCACACCCCCTTGCGCTGATTGGACCCAATGATCCGGGAGCTGTGGATTTTTGCAAAACAAATAACACGCTCCAGGTGGAGTTAGAAGCTCTGGGTTTTTTTTTCTAAAAACCACTTTATTTATGTTGTTCTGTCGGATTATAGTGTCGATTTCACTGAATATGATCAAAAAAATGTTGCCGACGGAAGCTTTAATATATCGCAATTGTATTCGGCTGAAAGAAGAAAATCATATACACCTAGGATGGCTTGAAGGTGAGTAAATCATGGGGTAATTTTCATTTTTGGGTGAACTATCCCTTTAAAGGGTGAACTATCCCTTTACATTTTTTGACTAAACCACACAATTTATGGATTAGTTTTACAATCTCTTTATAAACTTTTTGAAGCGTCAAAGTGTCAGTTTTGTTGCTGACTATGGAGGGACATAATTCATTTGTGATTTTGTCTTTTGTTTTGCTTTGTTTTTCTTTGTTGTAATATTGTCTTGAAACTCATAAATAACGTATAAATTAATATATGTCTCTCCATAGTCAGCAACAAAACTGATACTTTGACGCTTCAAAAAGTTTATAAAGAGATTGTAAAACTAATCCATATGAATTGTGTTGTTTAGTCAAAAAATTTCTGAAGAGACACGATTGCTTTATATGACGAACAGGGGTGTGTTTTCCGTAAGCATTGTTAGCCAACTGAAGTTATGGTCTCAAGTTCTGTCGTTATCAGCATAGTTCAACGAGTCGGTGTTTCCCCAAACCATCGTTCCAACGAACTTTTCCAAACTGCATCGCAAAGTTGTGTGGTTCTGTGAGCTGTGGTTAGAAGCATAGTTTTTTGTTTGCATGACATGTGGACTCAATAAATCATTATCTTGAGCCAAATAAGCAAGCTGACATTCAGGACAAGCTATATCTTTTATTTAGAATACATAAAAATTTAATTTACATCTTTTAGTTTGTCAAGAGATTTAAAGCATTGTTTTTGAAGAGTGCGCATGTGCGAACGTGCTCTACTAGGCCTACGTAAGAACGAGCCTATGATTGAATCTGGAAATAAAGCAAAATAACTGAGAAAAATGAGTTCGGTGATCAATGTTTATATGTGAATAAAAGCCTAAATTAAATCTGTTCAACCTTTAAAGCGATCGAGTCTTTTCATAAAAATTTGGACTAAACCACTCGATTCATATGGATTACTTTTACGATCTTGTTGATGAACTTTTTGAAGTGTCAAAGTGTCAGTTGCATAGCTGTCAACAGAGGGACAGAAACCTCTCAGATTTCATCAAAAATATCTTTATTTGTGTTCCGAAGATGAACGAAAGTCTTACAGGTTTGGAACAACATGAGGGTGAGTAATTAATGACAGAATTTTCATTTTTTGGGTGAAAAATCACTTTAAATAAATAATACATAAAATATTTAGAGGTTCAAACCTTAACTTAAATATAACCTATGGTTGTAGGAGTAACATTGTTTAACAGGCTTCATTCATATTTTCTAACAGACAAATGGATAATTAAATTGCTTTAGCTCCTATAAAAAAAGGACAAAAAGAAAGTTTATACATTTTGAAATATTGTATCTCTTGTGAGCGTGAGTAATATGCATCCTCATATGATCTTGTGATACAATTTAATCTTTTAAATCTCACCTGAAGACTATCTTTACCGTCTTGCTTATAACTGTCCCTAAACAAATTAAAAAAGTAAAATTAAGTTAATAGTAAAATTATTGGCATTGTGTTCAATTGTATGTTTTTAATGTATTGTAATTTTTGGTAATGTATAGCACTTTGGTCAACATAATATGTTGTTTTTAAATATGCTATAGAAATAAACTGATTGATTCTTTGCAGTGGTAGTAGGCAAAACTAGTAGTGGCTGTGGTTTGTAATCCTGACTCAGGTTGGCACTCAGACTCAACGTCAGTGCCCAACGGCCTCCTCTCCTCACAACCTCTCATTAAAACAGGTCAGGTGTTGTGTGTCTGAGATCGGTGGTCCTGCTTCCACTGGTCTGTTTTAACCGTTCTTCTTCGAGTCCCAGCTCTCCGGCTCCCCAGCCAGTGACATTTGTGGATTTCAGAGCAGCTGTTGCTAATAACCGAGGTCACAAACCTCTCGGAAAAAGCCCAGATCCTGACATTTCCTCCGCTGAATGTAATATCCAATCATACTGTCTCCAATAACACACAGGTCACCACCTACATTATTAAACAGGCTCTTAGCTTTTGTTACAAGCTCTCTGCTCGGAGAATCTGATTTTCAATAAAGATTTGTTTGCTGAAAGAAGTGGCACAGAGGGGGAGATGGGAAATAAGATGACTGTGATAGTTAAAGGCACACTGTGGAATTTTTGGCCACTAGGGTGCGCTCGACCTGTAATTTTCACGTCTAGTGCCCCTAGAGGCCACAAGCGCCGCAGCATTGTCGCAAAAGTCAACAAACAGTCAACCTCCAGTGTCTTTATGTGTGTGCAGACGGCATTTGATTTGTATGTTGGAGAAAGTTAATCGATTCACTACTGACCAAAATAATAATATAAATATAAGATTAATAATATAAATCCCATAAAGAAAACAAATTGAATAAAAGTAGCATACGCAGAAAACAATGTCTGATCAGGTAAGTCACATTGACAAGGGTTGCCCAATCCTGCTCCTGCCGATCGTCTGTCCTGCACAGTTCATCTCCAACCCTAATCAAACACACCTGAAGCAAACAATTAACGTCTTCAGGATATCTTTGCAATGGGTTGGAGATGAAATCAGTAACACTTTAGAATAATGGTCCGTAGTTAACAAGTAGCTATGCAGGAAGTAATAGGTAGTACTGCATTAACACCGAACTTAGTTCTATATGACACCGAAGTAGTTCCTGTGGGATGACATGGTAACGCTTGAGTAATTAGTGAGGAGTTAACATGTTTTACACTTTAAAATAATGGGCCACATCACTATATGGAAGCAATATTAACTAAGCAGTAAGTAATAGGTAATTTAGTACAAAGGTAGTTCCTTGGTAGGTATTTGATTATTACTAAAGAAATATATCCTCATTGAGAACTACTTGTGAACTAAGAAAGAATAACCAATTAATTACTAATCACAAAAGTAACATGTCTAAAAAGTGAACAATTGTGTTTTATTTTTACTCTTAACATGGTCATAACATTTCAGAAGCTTGTGCCTCAAATGGGTTCTTTGTGGAAACCAGTTTATGGATATTATATTCCCCCAAATACATTAGCTACAGGTTGAGATTGTGACTACTACTCTTACCAAAGGATGGACGAATGTTCTCTGTTAAATTCAAACTTAAACATAGAATAATACTAATAATGATAATTTGTTTAAAATTTTAAATAATTAGGAAGTGATGCTGACATGATTGGATTAGTTCACTATTATGAGCTCTTTTGAGTGTCAGTTCAATGCCTCAGACTCCAACGACCTACCTTTGTTACAGTAGCCGCCTGAGGAGGACTTCTCATTAGGATATAAACATTGATGTTCTCTTGTCAAAAACAATTTGCATCCTTAATGAAGAAATTGGCTGCATTTATGTTGCGATAATTGCAAAACCACATCTTCCAGATTACAATGTTTGTTTGAATATTACTAGTGCCTCACAGAAATGTATGCCTGTACAGTATGTGTCAAATATAAAATTAAATAACTTGTATTACTTGTGAAAAACATGCTAACTCCTCACTAATTACTCAAGCGTTACCTTGTCATCCCACAGGAACTACTAGTGATGTGGCCCATTATTTTAAAGTGTAAAACATGTTAACTCCTCACTAATTACTCAAGCGTTACCATGTCATCCCACAGGAACTACTTCGGTGTCATATAGAACTAAGTTCGGTGTTAATGCAGTACTACCTATTACTTCCTGCATAGCTTGTTAACTACGGACCATTATTCTAAAGTGTTACCATGAAATCGAGTAGTCGGGAAATCGTGTAACAAAACTGATATAACTCACTACATATATCCGTTATTTGTAGTCTTCAGTTTGTTTTTCCTTTTACACAAATACAAACATATATGAGCTGAAAGGAAAAAAAAACATTTACATTTGTATACGGCAGTATGTTGTGACTTATATCAGTTTTGTTACACGAATTCGCAGTAAATATTACACTATATATACACTTTTATGCCGATGTTTATTTTAAACTCTCCCTTTTTCTTTTTTTGGTCTCCTCTGACAAAATCTTTGCTTTCTTCGCTTTCTTCCGAGTAGCTGTTGATTCAGCCATGACGACAACATACAGATGCCGGCAATCAAACGCGAGTTGAGCTCTCACGTTAGAATTTGAGGAAGTTGGGGTGGTGGGGGAAGTGATGTATGCCGTAAAGCGGTAGAATTTTGTAGTTCTTTTTGTGCTCGGGTTCCTACCCGAAACCCGAAGTTACATAGTGCTGGTAAAAGCGATACAGACACCTTCAGGCTTCGGCAGACGTGTCATTCAGCCTATTGTAAGTCGATGTACCATCTCAATGGGTTTTGGTAATATATTATAAAGGTTGAAAAGTTCCACAGTGTGCCTTTAATAGGAGGAGAAAGTTTAGTGTCATTTTTTTCCAGACTAAATTAGCAAGAAATCATATAATAAGTTAATATGATATTAGCATAAATATGATGTTCACAATGCATTTTATTTTTTTACTTCAGTACGCATCCAACCCAAATGTCAGCACTGTTAAGAACTCAATAGCCAAATAAATGGTTAAACGGCTAATCTATGACATCTTCAGTTTAGATGTCAAACAGTCAAGCACACACATACATAGACACTGTAGAAATTGGAATCGTGTTGCTTTCGTAAAGGTTAACTAGTTCTCTGCCCCCATCAATATTCAGCAGCTGGGCCAGCCCCTTAGATTAAACTCATCTGTCACTCAGTGACCTGCGAAGAACAACCAAGAGTGCTGCTCTTTATACTAATCACACACATACAGAATGTAGAACTACTGTCAATATGTCCACAATCCACATAATTGCCATTATTATAAGTGGTTCTTCTCACCTTGATTAATGACCACTTTTCTGACCTCCGACCTGGTTTCAAACCACATGCTGAAGCAGTGTGTATTTATTTTTTAACAGGTTGCAGCACTCACACTTGCCATGTAAGCAGCACAGTTCTGTGCAGCAGCAGGCCGATAGCAGAAATGAAGCAATCTGGGGGCAGGTTATGCAACTTATTTAGGAACGTTTACTCATAGCAAGCGGTTAACCTCAATTTTCGGTTCGAAAACCTGCGGTGACTTTCAGGGTATGTATAGTAGCCTAAGCATCTAATTCTCAGAACATACTGTCACCTGCTCCGGAGCAGGTTCTGTTCTAGGGTTAGTTTACTTCAGAGGTATTCAATTGTATTGTACAAATCCTTCTGAGGTCAGGCTGATCATTTTCAATGGCCCACTCCTGATAATATAATTTATGTTTGTTGGAAATTTAAGGAAATGCTTAGTGTGGTAATCAAAAATCATCAAAGACATAAGGAACACATAAAGGGGGGAATTTACTAAGAATAAATCTCATCTGCTGTTACCATCATTATATTTGCATATTCTATCTTTATTGTTTTATCACCCAGTTCCCTAAAGAATTATGCAAATCAGACAATGGAACAAACAGACACAAACTCTGATCACCAACATACAGTATAAATGGAAACATAAATTATACAGTTTAGCTTTGATTATGCCCCAAAAATGAAATGCTGGTTGATGTTATCATGCATCTGAAAATGTAAAAAGAAATCATCAAATGGTTGTGCATATAATTTGACATATCAAGACTGATCATGATGGTCATTTACAGAAAACCTGTCTACAAGTAATTTACAACTCCTCATTTAAAGGTGCATAGCGCAGGTTTCTGAGTTTTTGCAGAACTATGCCCCCTCTGGCGACAAGCGAAACTGCAACCAGAGATGTGCACGCTCATGGATCACACGCACACGCACGCTTGCACGAGCTGTTCATAACCAAAAGAGCATCAGCCGCACAAATATTTTGTTGACAGTCATAATGTCTTCAGAGGTAATAAAGTTATAAATCTGCAAGTCATTTTAAATATATGAAAGGAAAGGCATTTGAGTAAATTACACACTTATGTGTGAGGGGAAAACGGGGGTAGTAGAAAAGTTCGGTTTTTGTTTCCATCTATCCATGTATGTTGAACTGTTTTATGTGTTTACTGTATCCACTTATGAGTGTATTATTATGAAAACACGTTCATGAACAATATAAGTTATTACTTTGTAAAAGCTCAAAATAATAATCATACCATATACAGTTGGTCAACAAAGTACACTCAAATGTCTCACGGTAATAAACAATCAAATGGCACTATGACCAGAGGTGTAGTGGTAAAAAAAGAGGTGGGTAAACTATAAATTCTGGTGGACCACGACGTGGTCACCCGGTAAGGTGGGCCACTGCCTACCGCTCCTGATGACATTGCTATATAGGGAGGGCTCGACATTAAGCCTTTTCATACGCTTAATCTGTCATCCACTTGTCCGAGTAAAAAGGTTTCTCGTCCGGATTTTTTATTATTCTGAAACAATATTCTCATCAGTGTTCAATAAACTTTGATATTTAAATCGGCATATTGTAATATCTGCACCTTTAAAGGGCATCCCCTCCCCCAATCTTATTAAATGTATGCTTCATCTTTCATTTTAAATTCCTAAATTTGATCAATAAATTCAATTATTTCGAATAATAAGACACTATAGGGCTGATCAAATTAAATCATTTACACTGAAAAATTCCAATTGCATAAAATAATTTTATGAAATTGATTTAAATTTACAAAATAAGAAACGTTGGAAAGAATGATCTACTTTTAAACATAACACGAAACCGCCAGTAGGTGGCGGCAGGCGCCCGTCTTAATGAGTGAGTCATTGATTCATTCAAACGATTTGTTCAAACGGCTGATTCATTCAAGAATGAGACAGATGTTTATGAATGGGTTCATTGAATCTTTGACTCAATCGATTCGTTCAAAATGCTGAATCATTCAGTAATGAAAACAGGTTGGTTGAGTGTTCCTGTGAGATGTGCAGTGGTTCTGCTGTGATTTTTGTTTGGAACTATTTTCGCTGCTGAAACAGAATAAAAACAGCCAATATTGCATCTAAAATGTAAGTGACTTAATTTTAACTGTTTATTGAACTGTTGTAGGAAATCAATGTCACATTTTCAATCGTGATGGTGTTCAGGGAAAATAATTGAGGTTGCTTAACATATGTTAAAAATATAAAAACTCCACATTTAGATTTTTTATAGGTAGTATGTTGTTAACTGAGTGTGTGTGCTGCGCTCATTTGTGTAACGTTAGATTTCTGCTCGAGAGGCTGCGCGAGCGTCAACAGCGCAACCTTAGCGTCCGTCAGTAAAAGTCAACAACACTGACAGTAATGCAACGCAATATGAAAGAGTTCGTCTTAGGTTTAACAACCTATGAAAGTAATAATGAACAATTTGAAACTAAAACGACATAAGCGTAATTTATAGCTATTTAAAGGTGGATAAACGCAATTTGGAGGTGGATAAACGCACTTTGGAGGTGGGTAAACGCTATTTCCGAATATTGGGAGGTGCGTAAACGGCGTTTACGTGCGTTTAGCCTCCACTACATCCCTGACTATGACGTTACTGTAAAAGCCAAACAGGCTAATCCGCCGAATTCACATTCCCGGGAACAATTTACTATTTTTTACGAAAAAGAAAATATAGCCAATGCAACGGCGTTCTTCCTTGTTGGTCAAGGACATGAGAACCTTATCATGTTAACAAAGTACACAAGGCTACCGGTAGGTCATACACAAAAACATAGGTAACTTTAGCATCTTTTATGGGATATGTTTTATGTTGTACTATTCTTCCAAAGACAATTCCTAGTTTATGAACCTGTTCACTGACAATGGTAGTAAAACCAAATCTGATTGTACATTTATCTAGCTTACGCTAAAGCATTACACATTTTACGCATCGTCATTTGTTGTCATAGATTTGCCGTATCAGACATTAGAGACTGGGCTATATCTTACCGTTTTATCAAGAAAAAAAGCCAACTGAGGATCCCGTTTGAGACCAAGAGCAGATCGGAGATCTCTCCATTTGTTGAATGCCTTCCCGAGGTTGACTCTCGTCTTACTCCGACGCCTGTCTGACTCCAATTTGGACCTTTTGGTGGCACTAGACAAAATTTTTCTTTTCTTTCCTTTACATCGAGTTTGCGTTGCGGTTTGAAATGGACTACAAGCCTGTCTCTTTGAATTCATCTTCTACCTTTGACGCACGAGTTGTCTTCGCTGATGCGGAGAATGGCGGCGCCCACGAATACACAAACCTGCGAGACATAGCCTGGTGAGCGTGAACGCGCATGACGTCACGCCCAGTCTCAAATTCGAGCCCGAATCCCTCTTATATATTTTACTGTACAGGATTATAGAGGCAATCTCAGTGCGCAGAGAAGGGCTCATTCAGCCCATCAGGCAGTTCTTTAAGGATGTATAGGATAGAAAAACAGGTATTTTTACCATGAAAAGTTGCGCAATGCACCTTTAATATAGGAAACGTGTTGAAATGGAACCATGGGGGTTTTGTGATAGTACATACATAACACTACATAAATTATGTATATTGGGTTTAAATTGGGTTTGTCAATTAAACTTAATCTAATTCGTGTTCTTGTAGTCAACTTGTAGTTTCTTGCAGTGACACATGCTAGAAATACAAGGTCATTAGTTCAAATCCCATTGAACACATAAAATGCATATGTTAAGTGAGCAGTACATTGTTTCAGATAAAAAGCGACTGCTTTAATGAATAGTGTGCTGTACTAGCTGAGTATCTGGTATCTGTCTTAATGTGATGTTTGGGAAGCTGAACAATTTATATTGTCATTGTAAGTGATGAAATCAGACCTGCAGTGGCCTCATATTTCTGGCAGCCTGAACCAACTGTAAATCTGACAGTCTGATGGGTGCATAACCATGCTGACCCTCTCCACCTGACACACTGACAAGCCAGCTGAAGCTGTCAGAGTCTCTCACCCCGCTCTGACACGGAAAGCAGTGATTTTCAGCAGTGAAGGAAACAAATAAGAGTGCTTCTAAAAGAAAAAAGAAATGATGGGCAGTCTTATCCCTCAATGCCCATCCATGTTCAAACGTCAAGGCACTGTTAAAAAAAATAGTGTGCTATCTATGGGGAATTTTTTTAAGGCATCAAAAACTTGCTTCTGAGGCAAAGACACCTTCTTTTGGCCAAATTCCCATAATGCATTGCAACAAGCTCAGTGGAGAAAGCCATCCAAAATGGTGGATGATACTAACAGGTGTGCATGTCATGTAAACAATTGGTTAGGGATGCTAACAGATATACACTCACCGGCCACTTTATTAGGTACACCTGTCCAACTGCTCGTTAACACTTAATTTCTAAGCAGCCAATCACATGGCGGCAACTACGTGCATTTAGGCATGTAGACATGGTCAAGACAATCTCCTGCAGTTCAAACCGAGCATCAGTATGGGGAAGAAAGGTGATTTGAGTGACTTTGAACGTGGCATGATTGTTGGTGCCAGAAGGGCTGGTCTGAGTATTTCAGAAACTGCTAATCTACTGGGATTTTCACGCACAACCATCTCTAGGGTTTACAGAGAATGGTCCGAAAAAGAACAAACATCCAGTGAGCGGCAGTTCTGTGGGCGGAAATGCCTTGTTGATGCCAGAGGTCAGAGGAGAATGGCCAGACTGGTTCGAGCTGATAGAAGGGCAACAGTGACTGAAATAACCACTCGTTACAACCGAGGTATGCAGCAAAGCATTTGTGAAGCCACAACACGCACAACCTTGAGGCGGATGGGCTACAACAGCAGAAGACTCCACCGGGTACCACTCATCTCCACTACAAATAGGAAAAAGAGGCTACAATTTGCAAGAGCTCACCAAAATTGAACAGTTGAAGACTGGAAAAATGTTGCCTGGTCTGATGAGTCTCGATTTCTGTTGAGACATTCAGATGTTAGAGTCAGAATTTGGCGTAAACAGAATGAGAACATGGAACCATCATGCCTTGTTACCACTGTGCAGGCTGGTGGTGGTGGTGTAATGGTGTGGGGGATGTTTTCCTGGCACACTTTAGGCCCCTTAGTGCCAATTGGGCATCGTTTAAATGCCACGGCCTACCTGAGCATTGTTTCTGACCATGTCCATCCCTTTATGGCCACCATGTACCCATCCTCTGATGGCTACTTCCACCATGTCACAAAGCTCTAATCATTTCAAATTGGTTTCTTGAACATGACAATGAGTTCACTGTACTAAAATGGCCTCCACAGTCACCAGATCTCAACCCAATAGAGCATCTTTAGGATGTGGTGCAACGGGAGATTCGCATCATGGATGTGCAGCCGACAAATCTGCGGCAACTGTGTGATGCCATCATGTCAATATGGACCAAACTCCCTGAGGAATGCTTCCAGCACCTTGTTGAATCTATGCCACGAAGAATTGAGGCAGTTCTGAAGGCAAAAGGGGGTCCAACCCGTTACTAGCATGTGGTACCTAATAAAGTGGCCAGTGAGTGTAGTTGGCTTTAGCCAACTTTATGTGTGATCTTGTGGTTGTAAACACGACCAAATTTGACCATGTACCAAGAATTTGTTTACAGCCACCGCTAGATTTGGAACTAAAAGTGCAGTTCATTAGCAAATGCATTATTTTCCAACTCGATAAAAAGACGAAAAATTAAGTGAAATGACTGATAACAGGGGTTCAAAAAAGTATTGGGGTTCAAATTGGTATTTATCGATCACAAAGAAAACCTAAAAAAAATAATGACTGTTGGTTTCATGAAGTTGATTGAATCCAGTTTTTTTTTCTTTTTTTAATGGAGAGGGTTTTTTTCTTTTGCTCTGAGAAGTTGTTATCAAGACCCTGGTTTTATTTGTCTGTGTTCCTGGTTTTTGTTTTGAGCACGTCTGTTTTGTCAATAAGACTGTCATTTCACCATGTGAGTAAATGGCAAGCAATCTATTTCCTAGTGACTCTTTCCCCATTTAGACATGGTCTATGTGATGGCTCCTCTATTATCTGAAAAAATATGTGCATTCGAGCTTGTAGCAATCAATATACTTCGATGTGAACAGCATAACATCTTGATGGATACATCTTTTCTACTTCCTCTCTTTCTTTCTTTCTTTCTTTCTTTCTTTCTTTCTTTCTTTCTTTCTTTCTTTCTTTCTTTCTTTCTTTCTTTCTTTCTTTCTATCTTCCTTGCTTTCTTTAAAGCAAACTGTTTTCACTCTTTACACAATCTTATTGTATGCATCATCCACGATACATACTGTATGCACACTCAAGCATGCAATACAAGCAACATTGACCTTGATATGGCACTAGAATGGAACCTTAACGGTTTGATGAATAATGATGATTGCAACTAACAAACCTCCAGTTTCAAGTAGCATGCTGATCTATTTATGATGAGAAGAGTTTCTCTCTCTCTCTCTCTCTCTCTCTCTCTCTCTCTCTCTCTCTCTCTCTCTCTCTCTCTCTCTCTCTCTCTCTCTCTCTCTCTCTCTCTTCACACCATCTTTCACTTCTCCCTTTCTCTCACTTTCTGACCTGTGCAAAGCTTAAGTAACTCATTAGATCATTCATTTGGGCCTCTCACTGTTCCTGTAATTGAGAGCTTCATTATTGATTCTCCGTCTGGCGTCTGAATCTATTGCTGAAGTAAGACAAGTCAAACCTTTCCAATATACTTCTCCCCATATTGCATACTGTGGGAATGAATCAACACGGGATCTCCTGTTCATTGCCTCAGCATCTTTGCTGCTCTTTTAAAATGAATCTGTAAAATACCTTAAGCATTGTACTTAAGAATTTTTTCTCTTAATTAGTGGCTTTATTTTTTTGGTATTTGGTATTTTTACCAAATCTCCATTAGTATGCAAAGTCTTTTTACAAAGTAGGGTCAGAAACAGTATGAGGAGGAAGATATAGACTACTCATATAAATATTAATGTGATCTGTCCATCCAAACGTCAGCGTTCTTCCTCAACCACATTCATTGTATCAACCTGCACTTGCCAAAAGCATTGTTAGCCAACTATGGTTGCAAGTTCCATTGTTACCAACATAGTTCAATGATTTGCCGTTTCCTGAAACCATAGTTCCAACGAACATTCGCAAACATCATGAATTTGCATGGTTAGAACTACAGCTCTCAAGCTGTGGTTAGAAGCATAGTATCTTGTTAAATGGCATGTGGACTTAAATAGTTCATGCTCTTGGGCACAATAAGCAACCTAACTTTCAGTACATTCTATTTCTCTCATTCAATTTAAATATATACATTTATGCATGTCAACAATCAGGCCTGTTTTTCAAGAGTGTGCATGTGTGTTAAATGCATAAGGGAACTCCAGATTATGACGTGATGAATCAAATAAAGTAAAATGACATGGAACAAAAACAGTGAAGTAGTCATTAGGTGCCATGTTTATTACAGCAGCATCTCGGAGATCTCAAAAAGATTAATTAGCAGAAGTTATCACTCCTCCAGATGCGTCTGATGTCATTAATGACAGTCCTATATTGTTGAACCAATGTGGTTCAAATGAGGTGGGACCATGTTACTATGGTTTCGGGAAACAAGCGTGACTAATTGGTTAGTTTGTCCAACGATGCATCGTAATATGGTAGTTAATTAGAGAGTTACACCAATGTACGGGAAACGCACTTCTTATATTTTTTTAAACACAAGAGAACTGATAAAGTTGTATAAAACCAGACAGATTAATCAGATTAGAGCTTGCCAGATCAAGAAAGTGCCTGCCAGTTTAGTGTGCAATATACATCAGATGGTTGGTGAACAGGCGTACCGTCTAAGGCCGACTCTGACCAAATTGTATTTTGGTAACTTTGACATGACTGATGTCGAGACAGGCCATTGGCTGCACTCTCTCGTCCTCATAAATCACACAGCCACACTAAAAGTGACGTCACGTTCAGCGGTTCAGGTTGACAGGAACTGATGAAAGTCACAATCTCCTGTGAGACCGGCAGATTTACAGGCTGTGGGTTTAAAACTCTGCTTTTGAGTGCAGGCAAATGCCATAACCTTCCCCTTATGGCATTGTTAAGGGCTATAGCCGCCCGTTATGTCATTTTGTTTATGGGTCTAAACATTTCCTTAATGGTGCGCTTGGCAAATGTGAAGGCCATCAGTCTTCTCATAGCCATCCTCATTTTGACAGAGTGCCTTTTGTGAGTGGAACAGCCTGGTTGAGTGTGCATTAACAGCATCACGAAACATCACTGGTAAACATCCAGATGAAATGAGATGCGAGGCAAGGCTGCGCATGTTTATTGCAACGGGAAGACATTTAGTCTTGATGACATTGAGATGCTTTTGTTTTCAAAGAGATACAAAACAAAAATGAACAAAGTCTAGAACTACTTGACTTTACAGTGATGTGGGACTTGCCAATTAAGCGCTATTCCACTAAGCAATCATTTCATTTAGTTTATGTCTTTGGAAAAGACCGATTGATCTTGCAGGCTTGAGGAATGATTGCTGGATTCATTTGTGAGGGGCTATAAATCGACGCTCAAGACTTTTTCAATCCAGCTACCTTAGCGGATCAGTGAAGAGAGCTCCTTTTATGCAAATGCAAATGGTCTTGGGAATAAGGAGGCCCATTTGTTCCTCACTTATGAAGGTACACTTAAATATTGGATTTCAAAGAAATAATAATGGTGATGAATAACTGTTCATTTATCCGACCATGCTTAAAGCATCGTCACTGTCATCTGCAACACGGTCATATAGTCCATATAGTTTTTGCTCCTAAACTCTGGAATAGCCTTCCTGATATTGTTCGAGGCTCAGACTCGCTGTCCCAGTTTAAAACTAGATTAAAGACGCATCTCTTTAGCCAAGCATTCACATAATGCTTACCTTTTATACTACTGTTGAATCAGATCGAATGCATTAATATTATGAACAGCAGCTCTGCTAATTATTTCCCATCTGCTTTTCTGCTGTTATCTCGGGACGCTAGTCCCGAGGTAAATAGCGTTCGTCAGCTCCAGTTTGTATCCAGCCTCTCACGGAGACTTCAGATGCCCCAACACCTGCGATGAGACGACTAAACGCCTGTGAAGAGACGACTCAACGCCTGTGAAGTATGTTATGCCCTAAATTAATACATGATTAACTAACTGTATTTTTTCTATGTAGCTACATTTCTGAAATGCACTTTCTGTAAAGCTGCTTTGAAACAATATGTATTGTGAAAAGCGCTATACAAATACATTTGAATTGAATTGAATTGAATAGTTTTTGGTATTGACGGTATTATATATTATATACTATTTTTTAAATCAAACTCTAATGTGAAAAAAAGAAACAGAAAAAAGTAGAAATTACAGATACATAAATAAAAAATATTTTATGGTCAGAAACTGAACTTTCTTAAAGCTGCAGTCCGTAGCTTTTTTTGGGTTAAAAATTATCCAAAATAAATTTTTGAGAAAATACATAACCAGCCAGTGTTCAAAACTATATGCTTGCCTTAGCTCGATTCAAAACGGTAAGCTTGTAATAATGTTTTTAATTCCAGTGTTACTGGTGGATTTCCGCGGGAGATTCGAGCATGTCTTTGCATCATTACGTCACATCTGTACACATAAAGAAGGAGTCTCGGCTAGTAGGCTATATTGCGTGTGAGGATGTTGGAGGTGGAGATTTATAGACTTTTCTCACAGCACTTATAACTAAATATATATAGATATAATTAAATTTATCAATTTGATGGCGGATCCAGAAAGGTTCAAACGACAATCACCAGTGACAACTGGAGATTCACCCATTGAAAAATGCAAAAGACTTGGTTCGGACTTCGGAGTGGCTACAGAAAAAAAGAGACTGCAACCGATCCCATGCGAAAACAAGGATACACATCGGAAGGACATTAAATGTAGTCACGCAATGCTGACTTTGTTAACATTAACAATTTGAGAACAAAGTATAATTTGCACGGTTTTACGTGATATGATAAGCGATTGTTAGATTTAATCAGCGCGATTTACTGCAATGTCAGAACCAGAAGAAAAGTGGACGTTACTTACTTGTTCAGATGACATTTTCCGGTGAAAATTATTATGTTGGTCATACTTCCAAAAAGTATAATCTGTGATTCTGAATGCCAGTCTCCACACCGGCGCAGTGACTGACAGCTGCACACTCTCCTCAAACATTGGATTCATCCGCGCTGTGCAGTGTCGAGGTACAACTCGCGTAAAGTTGATAATTCCGCGAATAACTGCAATTGCAGATTTCGAACAGAGATGGCGACAAAGAGGAAAAACTGCAGCTTTAAATTGAACTTGTATGAATGTTCATTAAAAGCACACACCAACTTAAACAAAATTAAAATACAATTGCAGTGTTCATAAAAACATTGCAAAGTTGTGTAGTCACTGGGAGGAAACACATACAAATGACAGTTACTTTATTATTTTTCACATTTTCTGTGCTTATTGTTGGAGAAAATCAATGAAAATAGATAGATAATGGATTTAAATATAGTACACTGTGTTAAACAGAGCTGAAAGTACACTTATTGTTAGCTGAAAGCCAATTAGCCACATTTTAGCTAGGCATTTGTTACAAACTATGCGAATGGGCATTTGAATATGAATGAGATTTCTGCAAATTTCTGTGGGCGTAGATTCTGAGCAAGTCTGTTATGATTCAGGATTACACAAAGACTGTAAACAAGCCAAATATTTGTTTATTGACATGTATTTGTAAAGTCCAAAATTCCAGCCCGTTCTCATCCCAAGTCGTCATATACTGTATGACGCTTTGGACATTTCGTCGAAATCTTACGCACATGGCATCCTTTAGCATCAATATGAGACGCAGATCCCAAGGCGTCATAACCGTACCCTACCCCAGACCTAAACCTACCCATAACAGTGCGTGTTATATTGACGCTAAAGGATGCCATGTGCGTAAGATTTCGATGAAATGTCATATGGCAACACTTATATGACGCCAAAGGATGAGAATGCGTTGAAAATTCATTGTATTTAAATTTTGGTTTTACTAAGAGAATTCTGGGTATCATGAATATTTAAGACTGTATAACAGTCTGATGTGCCTCAAAGTCTTTTTAAGCTAAATTGGAAATAAGATATCCTTCAGACTTACTCAAACAGATGATGGGAATAACCATATATATATATATGGATGGGATTATTTAACAAATAAACAAAAGGAAAAGAAAGTAGCATAACCATGCAGGAAGCAAATCCCTGATTGTATTTCTGCCTTTGGAAGCTAATATCAAAGATCATGCTTCTCTGTAAAACACCATGAACTTTGCACAACCTCAAAATGGTCTGAGTTCCACCATTTTCTCTTAAAAATGATTTATATATGAAGGTCATATGAAACAGGTGCGCAAACATTCACAGAAACTGAAAGCAGTCTGGTGGAATATCTTTCTCAATGTTAGTAAATGATTACAGGGGAATTCAATCAGTGTTTGACCTTTAGGCATTTGATAAAAACATCATTAATGGCTTTTTAAAGGAAGATTAAATTGTTTTCTTCCAACAAACATTATGATTTCCTGGCACTGGACCCTTTAAAGGAGAAAAACTGTTAAGTAATGACTATTGCTCAAACTAGTTGCCGTTAATCGTTGGGAAATTTACCTTTTTTTCATATGTTAATATGCTGATGTGGCCAAATGCTTTTAAAATATAGCCTAAAGGTGAAGTGTTTAAGTATTTTAGATGTAAAAAAATAATGTCTACTTTTTTTTTTTAAACACTGTGGCCCAGTGCCATTATCAAAACATTGCTATGTTTGTGGATCCAGACACTGAGTTTGGGGCAGGACTATATGTAAGATGACCAATGGGAGGAGTGTTTGGGAGGCTTGTTTTGAAAACGTCTCGGTTACTAATGTAACCCTCATTCCCTGAAGGAGGGAACGGGAGACGTAACGTCGACGTGACAACGTAATTGGGATCACTTCAGGGAGCCCTATCAACTTCGGGTATCTAGAAAACGAGCAAATGAACGTTGGCGTGCGTGAAACGCGTCACGCGTCACGCGCCCCGCCCCGCAGTGCGGGTATAAACAGGAAGTGGGTGCACGCACACATTGTTTTCCGCTGAGGAGCCGAGATCGTGACGGCCGTGCAGCGATGATCAGCAGCCGTGGCGACGGGACGTTATGTCTCCCGTTCCCTCCTTCAGGGAATGAGGGTTACATTAGTAACCGAGACATTCCCTTTCAGTCGCTCACGTTCGACGTAACGTCGACATGACGACGTAATTGGGATCCCATGGAAAACGCCACGGTTGCTGCCACATCCAGCGCCCTACGCAAGACTCTCAGACCCCCTGGGGCGGAAGGCCTGCGTAGAGGGAGTTCGGACTGCTGTTCCGTCAGATCACCCTGGTCATGCACTCCCTTGAGGCAAGCGAGTCTTGATCTCAGCGCTGTCATAGTCATATTCCTGCAATGGGAACATGAGTTATTCACAAAAGCTGCCTCAGCGTGCTGAATGCCCAAACACGAGAGGCAACTATTGTGGCCGTCTGCTGGCGCCAGGGAACGACCGCATCCAGAAACGCATAAGCGGAATGACATCCTGAAAATTGTTGCTCTTTTAATGAAAACAAAAAACAGAAATAAAAACTCTTTCAGTGCTGAAGCACCCAGGGATAGCCGCAGTGTAATCGGGGTACACCGGGGTACAGTTGTGAGCTGTAAAATGCTTGCGGCCACCGCTGATCACGCCGTCACACCAGTACTGGATACAGAGGGGTTTTTCTGGAGTCTTTAATGTTGCAGCAGTCTGCAGAACTCGGAGCTCGGCTCCGAAGTGAAAGACAATGTGTGCGTGCGCCCGCTTCCTGTTTATACCCGCGCTGCGTGCCGGGGCGTGTGACTCGTTTCACGCACGCCAACGTTCATTGGCTCGTTCTGTAGATACTCGAAGTTGATAGGGCTCCATGAAGTGATCCCAATTATGTCGTCACGTCGACGTTACGTCGAACGTGAGCGACTGAAAGGGAACAGTCATTACTTTTCTAATTCAATTTGCGCCTATAACACGAAGCCGGTTTAGGTGGCAAGGTATGTTTCAGTTTAGTTTGCGCCAACCTTGGGTTTTAAGCACCATGAAAGTGGCTTGGCCTTTACCGGTGTTCATCACCATAGTAACTTACACTCCGCGGCTAACCTGCTCCATTGTATGTTATGTTCTGAGTAAGAGATCTCAAACCGAAATTGGATCAGTCCGCTCTGAGCAAAGTGACACATGTCTGACACAATAAAGTATTTTATTACCCAGTTACTCTTGCTCCAAATTAAAGGTCACTATACATAGTAAATAATTCTTGAATTCAAAATTGTCTGGCTTTTTGCGATGATTATTTATTATAATTATTTTAAACGATTTATATGACTTCTTAATCTCTTAAATAAGAAGAGATAATTGAATAGTGCTGACCCTCTCGCTGTATCTTTCTTGTGCAGTCACTCAAAATAGTACCAAGTCGTACCAAGAAATAATTAAGAGCACACAGTTTTGCGTCTGACTTCAGTCTTTACTGGATAAACACTGCTCTCTCATACAGAGAGCTAACAACCAATCAGCATTCAGTATCCAAATCACCAAACGTGGACCAATAACATTACATCCCCCTCTTTATGAAGTATTATGTTACCACATAAGTCTAATATGGCAGATTTTAAACTTCCCTTAAACATATCGGTTCACATCAGGGACAATATACTTAACATTGCATTTATAGAACAAATAACCAATGACATGCAGAACATGCATTCAACAATACTATCTTCTGACCAGCATCCATAATACTGCCACATTTGTTTTATACTTTACCAAATGTCAGAAGTTCATGTTTATAAGTCAATAATGTATCTAGGTTTCACCATGCGACCAGAGCATGTAAACTGAGGGGTTGCTGCTTGCTGCTGCATGTTACAAGTGTTTTCTTTCAGTCCTCCTGTATCCACAGGTGCACAAATGTACACACTCTCAGATGCTGGCTCATTTACTTCCGATGCTATTTCCTTGGTTTCCATTAAGTGTTGCTGATTACGGCGGAACACTTGATCATCGTGGTTACGAATAATGTATGAAATCGAACATTATCCCCTTGTGCCAATGTTGACAATGGCTGTGCGATCATAGTACTGTCTCTGTGTTCCTTGTTTTAGCTTTCTTTTTGCATTCACCAGTTTTAAATCCACAACCTGAGGCTGTAGCTGTTTTTCTGATGTGAGCAGGATGGAGCGAGGACGTCTACTCTAAAATCTAAAATCCGTCAACAGGGGTGTTCCTGTGTTCAAGTAAGCTGAGGTAAGGGTCCTTCTTCTCAGCCTGTGCTTTGCTCAGTATGGCCTTTGCTGTCTGTGCAGTCTTTTCGGCGAGACCATTGCTTTGCGGATAGTGTGGGCTAGATGTTACATGCGCAAAGTCCCATTGAATTACAAAGTCTTTGAAGTCATGTGAGCTGTACTGTGGGCCATTATCTGAAATATTTTTTTCAGGTACACCGTGCCTGGCAAAGATGTCCTTCAGCTTACGGATGACTGTTGATGATGTGGTCGAGTGGAGTCTCTCCAGCTCGAAGAATCTGCTGTAGTAGTCTACGGCTATTATATAGTCATCTCCATTCCACATGAACAAGTCTGTTGCAATGATCTGCCAGGGACGTTCTGGTATCTGGTGAGAGATCATGGGCTCTTTTGTGTTAGATTTGCGAAGCTCTAAGCATGTGGTGCATCTTTCCACCATTTTCTCACTTTGTTTGTTCATGTCTGGCCAAAATAAAATATCTCTGGCTCTTTGCTTACTCCTCTCAATTACCACGTGTCCAGTGTGTATGCGCTCTAACATTTCTGCCCTAAGAGCATGTGGAATGATGATTTTCTCACCCTTAAACGGAAGCCCTTTGATCTCTGAAATCTCATCTCTGTGATTCCAGTACTCAGCAAGGCTGTAGGGGCACTTCTTCCTCACATCCGGCCATCCGGCTTTTATGACACTTCTCAGGGAAGTAAGTTGTGGATCTTGCTCTGTTGCTTTTCGGATGCTCGTTAGCTTCCTGTCGCTTACAGGGAGACTAGCTACAACTCTGTGAATTTGTGCATCCATATCCTCATCAAGGGATTCGAGTCAGTACGAGATGGACTTCCTGGACAGCGTGTCCACTATTGGAATGTCTTTTCCTGGACGGTGCACAATTTCAATATCGTACCTCTGTAGTTGCAAGATCATTCTCTGAAGGCATGGAGGCGCAGCTGCAAAAGGCTTTGTCAGGATGGGTTATAAAGGTTTGTGATCAGACTCAACAATAATCTTTCTGCCATAGACATGTGCGTGAAAACGTTTGCATCCAAAGACCACAGCGTACAGCTCCTTTTCGATCTGTGCGTAGTTTTCTTCTGTTGGTGTGAGGGATTTTTAAGCATATGCAATTGGCTTTTCATCCTGGAGCAGCACGGCGCCTATTGACCTGCAGGCGGAGCTCTTTACCAGAGTCATAGTAAGACAGGATGGGGCCAGGCTCTTGTGTGATCAGCTCTTTCATCTTCTCAAATGCTTTCATCTAGCGTCCCACAGAAACTCACTACTCTGTTTCAGGAGCTGCCTCAGAGGTGTGTTTATTTCAGACAAATTTGGTGCAAATCTGGACAAATAATTGACCATACCTAAAATGGTTTCCAGTTCTGACTTAGGTAACACTTTATTTTGATGGTCCCTTTTGAACATCCTGTTGACTATAAGTAACTTTGCAACTACATGTCAACTAACTCTCATTAGAGTATTAGTAGACTGTCTGCTTAATATCTGCCAACTCTTTATTGTGATGCTCCTCCAACAGACATTCTGCTGACTATAAGTAACTTTGCAACTACATGTCAACTAACTCTCATTAGAGTATTAGTAGACTGTCTGCTTAATATCTGCCAACTCTTTATTGTGATGCTCCTCCAACAGACATTCTGCTGACTATAAGTAACTTTGCAACTACATGTCAACTAACTCTCATTAGAGTATTAGTAGACTGTCTGCTTAATATCTGCCAACTCTTTATTGTGATGCTCCTCCAACAGACATTCTGTTGACTATAAGTAACTTTGCAACTACATGTCAACTAACTCTCATTAGAGTATTAGTACACTGTCTGCTTAATATCTGCCAACTCTTTATTGTGATGCTCCTCCAACAGACATTCTGCTGACTATAAGTAACTTTGCAACTACATGTCAACTTATTCTATCCCTAATCCTACCAGTCTACTAATACTCTACTAATACTCTAGTGAGAGTTAGTAGAGATGTAGGTGCAACGTTACTTATAGTCAACTGAATGTGTTAAAGGGACCATCCAAATAAAGTAAAACCCTGACTTATTCTTTGGAGGGCTCATGTTTCTTAATGCGCTGACTTTTTCTGAATCAGGTTTGATGCCTTCTCGTGTTAGCTTGTGCCCGAAATAACTGACCTCAGGGACGCATATCACACTTTTGTCTGGGTTGAGGCGTACTCTTTTTTTCACGGGTCCTCGTTAGCACAGCGCGCAAGTTTGCATCATGTTCCTCTTTTGTTTTCCCAAAGACGAGTATGTTGTCTACAATGGCTGCAACACCGTCAAGCCCTTCATAAGTCTCATCTATCTTTCTCTGAAACTCGTCTTGAGCAGAGATCAGTCCAAAAGGTAGACGGAGAAATCTGTACCTTCCCACTACAGTATTGAATGTTGTCAATTTTGACAATGACTCTGACAGCTTGATTGTCCAATATCCAGATCCACTGAAAGACAAGCTTTATCAGCCCCAGGTCCAGGCATGCTCTCAAACCAAGTACGGGAGGTGCATGTGTACTCACAATGTAAAATTCCAGCACAGCTTCTGTGTCTTTGTATCTACAGTTAAGCTGACATCTCCCTTTTACATCCAGTGGCTCTCCGCCATAGCCTGTAAGACGGCGCATCGTGGACTTCAGTTCTGCTGAACATATTTTTAAATCTACCAGCTGGAATAATGTTCACCTGTGCCCCAGTATCCAATTTGAAGCTAACTTTGCTTGCTTGATATCCTAAAGTTCTGCAAAAGCCTGTTCACATTCTGTGTTTTCATGCTCTTTGTTAATTGCATCAATGAACAGCTCATCCGCCTCTAAGATGTCTGTATTTTCCACTGTGTGTACAGTCCTATGTGTAACAGGTTGTTTTGATTTACTTACCTTTGCGAAGTGGTTGAGTTTATTGCATATTCTGCATCGACGGCCTTTTGCAGGGCACACGTCGCTCTGACTGTGTTGCAGTGCACATGGCCTGGTTTTGTCGGTAACTCTATCCGTTTCCTTCGCGGTTGCTCTGTGTTTCTGTCTGTCTGCTGTGACTTTTTGCTTATCACCATGTGTGCTGCACGGTTCTGTGCTGCTGTTGCACGTGAGTTTATCATCCTGAGCTGGTCTTGCGCAACTTCGTGTGACCGTGATATATCAATCGCTTTTTCAAGTGTTAGATCAGCACTTTGATTTAGCAGTTTCTCTCTGACTTTTGGGGAGTTAGTTGCAAAAACAATATGGTCCCGTACCATTTCGTCACTGTTTGTATATCCACAGTCTTTCACAAGCAGTTTAAGCTCTGTAACGAAGTGCTCGAATGTCTCGTGCTCCCCTTGTGTTTTTTTCATGAAACTTGTACCTGGTAAAAATCGGGTTTGTTTTTGGCATGACATACTCCTCAAACTTATCATAATAAGACTGCAGTTTTTTGGATTCATCGGCTGATAATGTCCATGTATTATAAACAGCTCGCCCCTTTTCACCTACCCAAAGGAGCAGATAGCTGCACATGGTTCCCTCTGCCTTGTCGCGCAGCGGCCCGGCGAACATGAGCTGAACATGCTGACGAAATCTCCGCCATACATCCGGCAAGTTTACTGAGTCCCAATCCATTTTCGGCGTAGGAACCCCCGACGAATCCATCATGCCACAGTAAATAAAGTTCTGACACCATGTATCGTTCTTGTGCAGTCACTCAAAGTAGTGACGTACCAAGAAATAATTAAGAGCACACACTTTTGCGTCTGACTTCAGTCTTTACTGGATCAACACTGCTCTCTCATACAGAGAGCTAACAACCAATCAGCATTCAGTATGCAAATCAACACACATGGACCGATAACATTACACTCGCTATAAGTGAATCGCAGTTTCACTATGTTTCAAGGCATGTGATTGACTGTTCGATACTGATGTGCATGCTCTTCATGAAAGCCTGCGTTGACTCGCTCTGAAAATTGCATAACAGAGCGAGCTGGGAAGAGAGAAAGAACATTCCTTTAATGTAACGTCTTGAGCAGTGCCTCGCTGACCCATCCCATCATGCACTTACACTAAGTCGCTCTCTAGGGAGTCCTCCAGCCTTCCTCTGCCTCCCAAAAGGCCCCCTGCCCTTGAATATAAATTGATGACGGATATTTAAAGCAGTTACATTATTAACGCCTCACATTTCACACTTCCATCCTTTTTTTGTTTGACTCTAGATGGTGAACGTGAGTCAGAGGCAGTGCATCGTCCTCCGTCCTCGTATTTCAAAGGCACCTTTTCTCATAAAACCAGTTGATCTGCCGCCAAAGCTCCCAACTTCAAAGGCAGTGAGCGGCTGTGGCCCTTGGATTGGCCCGGATCCTCTGCTCCTGCAGCGGTAAAAGGCCAGAGGCACAAAGGTGAGACACAGCAGAAAGACTCAATGATAAGGGCTTCGTGGGATAACCGGATGAGGTAGGGAGAAACAAAGAATTCAGCAAATGACTGATCCCCGTGACAGCACATGAAACATCTGTACATTAAGCAATCTGTTCCACCTTCACACAAGTGCTGCTGACACTAATCCTCACGCAAACATAAGGTGTGTGTTTTTCTCGCACACTGGCTCAGATGCACCTTGAAAGTGCATGTTTTTCCCCCTGAAAATCTATTTCATATTATTCAGCAACATGTTGCCAAAGCCAATTAAATGATAATTAGTTATGACAACACGTTTTTACATTGCTTTAACCCAACAAAATAAGTTAAGCAATTTTCAACTTTTTTCATAAGTTTTACAAGATTCAGCTAATTTATATAGTCAGTTTAATGTAATTTAAGTTGAAATAACTTAAACATCTAAGTTGATTGTACTTAAAAATTTAAGGCAGCAACTTTTTTTTACAATAGCAAATCTTTTGAAACCAATTTCTTCCTCAGAGTAAATAAATAAAAGATAATTTGCTGTTATTTCTTATAATTGTGATTTTTGTGAATTGTGTGATAATTGTGAATTGTGACTCAAAATGTGACTTTATTTCTCAAGTACCTTCTATTTCTTTTATTGTGAGGATGGAAACAGGCTTCCATTGAATAGCTATACACAATCTGTTCAATACATCTACATCCAATATTTTAAAGAATTATCTAAATGTAGTCTGGAAAACTTTCTGAACAACATCCATATGCGGTTTCATCAGATATCATTTCGTTGACTGTGTGCGCAACAGCAAACACAGCAAAATGACTCTAATGAACCGGTTTATTTCAATGAGTCATTAAAAAAAGATTCTCAAGTTAGTGGTTTGAATCGTGTAGTCAATGAATCGTTCAGGGGTGCATTTCCCAAAGCCAACTGGTCCCAAGTTCCATCGTTACCAACAGGGTTCAACGGAACTTTTGACCATGTTTGGCTAACGATGCTTTGCTAAACTCACCCCAGATTCGCTCACTGTTATTTGAACCAGTCAACAAGTCATTCTGCGGTTATGTCTGATAGAACAACGAAATTAATGATACATATTCACAACAAAGTTTTGTTGTATAGCCTAAAATATGACATTCAAAATATTCAAATATTTTTTTTAAAACAAATTTTTTATTGTATAATGTTGAATTGCGGAGCCCAGCTAATGACATGTGGGGGACAAAAATAAGTACATCATGGCCACAAATTCACAATTAAACTTACTAATATTCCCACAACTTACTAATATGTAATTCAGTATGTTGAATTAGTTCATTATTTACTAAAATGTGGGAACGAATTCTTAATTGGCCACGATTTAACTAAAACAAGTGAATGAAATCTGGGAACAATCAACGCATTCTCATCCTTTGGCGTCATATAGGTGACGCCATATGACATTTCGTCGAAATCTTACGCACATGGCATCCTTTAGCGTCAATATAACACGCACTGTTATGGGTAGGTTTAGGTCTGGGGTAGGGTACGGTTATGACGCCTTGGGATCTGCGTCTCATATTCACGCTAAACGATGCCATGTGCGTTGGATTTAGACGAGCGTCACCTGTATGACGCCTTGGGTTCTGCGTCTCATATTGATGCTAAAGGATGCCATGTGCGTAAGATTTCAACGAAATGTACAAAGCGTCACATGTATGACGCCAAAGGATGAGAACGGGCTGTAACAATTGAGTCACTTTTCAAACGAGCTTTAAAAATCTTTGCTGGAAAACCACTCTCATATCATCACTGCTTAATCCTGCAGAAATATAACCTGCTATGCTTTGAAAATTTTCTGAAGTTCAAATATGCCTGTGCTATATATAAGATCCTACATGGACTTGCCCCACCCCCACTAAGTGAGTACATTAAATTGAAAATAACGGGAGGTGGAAGAACTGTAACCAGGGCCTCCACGAGAGGTGATTGTATGGTGCCTTACAGATGTACAACATCTGGACAACATGTATTGTCAATTAAGGGGTCAGAGATCTGGAACAAGTTACCGGTTGACGTGAGAGAATGTCCGACTTACCCCAGTTTTAAGAACCAACTCAAACAATGGCTCAAAACACATCAAATTTGTAACCATTAATGGTATTTGTTGTATTTTATGTGTATGGGTTTGTTCCCTATTGTATTGTTTAAGCATATGAATGTATACCATACTTTACTTTTACCAGCACTTTACTGCATTAAATAGCACTTTAACATAATTCAAATGTACCTTATGTACATAGAATAGCACTTTACTGTGTATGTGTATGCGTGTGTATGCCGTACTAGATGCAGCACCCTCCGGGACTAAACAGCTACACACAGTTTTTTTTTTTTTTTTTATCTGAACATTAATTCATAGAATGGCACTTTACTGCATAAACAGCACTTTAGATTATATAATTCGTGTCTGCTAACTGTGGTGTTGTTGAAAATTGTTTTAAATTGTGTTGTATTGCATTCAATTTCTATGTTTAGCTGTGTTAAATTGTACTGTGATGACCTGATGGCCTTTGGGCTAATCCTGGCATATTTACATTGCTGAAAAGCTAAGATGTCCATTAATATGCACTGTCCCTTTTAAATAAATAAATAAATAAAATTATTTCAATGGTCCACTTTAGACATTCTAACTATAAGTAACTTTGCAACTATGTCAACTACCAGTCATTAGAGTATTAGTAGTCTGCTTTAGCCTGGGAAAACCCAGACAACTTCCGGCAAATTTAGATTTGCTCTGAAAGTTAGTCTGGCAAAGAGCTCATTCAAACCCATTTCCAATCCGTCGAAATCGAGGCACCAATCAGAAACGTTGGGGCGGGCTTTACACGATGACGACAGCGCTGGGATTTTGAAGCAGATTTTGTAGCCTACATTACAAAGATGGATGCCAGTAGTATTAACATAAACCATGTGTCACTTTTTGACTGATTTATGACCCTCATGGCTGACAGGGGATGAGGGGATCCATGTGTCTCTGATTTATGATGGGTCGCTGACAGACTCCGGTATGTCTAGGCTGCGCGACGCCATGTGACATCCTCATGCGGTGACATCCTGGCCAGAGGTGTAAAAGAAAGGTGTCTGGCCCTTGGCCTTCCGGGTTTATTGGCCGTCTACCTGCGCGAGATAGGTGTTATGTCGTTGTGTATTCTGTCTGCTGGGGAGGCCCGTTTTCACACTTCGCCGTGGCTGTGTATAAATGTGTGTTGAACGCGAGCACAGTCACTGAAGCGTACTAGTGTCTCGTGTCTCGTGTCAAGCATCACCGCTGTTTATCCTCGTTCTCAAACTATTTTCCAAGCCATATTGTGTTGTTGGAATCGTGAGTGCAAGAAGATGGAAGCCTGTCTTAACAGTGAGTGTTTTTTATTATTTAGCAACATTGTTAAGAAACATTATTTTTGTTTACGAGCGTCGCTGTTCTATTGCTTACTTAAGGCTTTATCTGCACACTTCAGATGGTGACAGTTTGAGTCTCTTCGATCTAGTAGATGAGCTTAACTTCCTGAATCAAGCGAGTGGTACGTATAATTATGTTTAAATGTTGTGTGTGTGTGTGTGCGTGTGTGTGACGGATGATGTTTTGTTTTGTTTTCGCCAGGAGGCGTGGCTAGACCTAGCACAGCTGGTGCAACGCACAACGCTGTTGCCTCTTCACGAGCGATCACGGAAGCACTTGTGCCAGGTATTGTTAAATGTTGTTACACCCGTGTTTAAACAGTGTTGTGGCTGTGTGAAAATATCTTATCTTCTCTGGGTTTTTTGTTTTTACCAGGGCCGAAACGCGTAACTATCAAGGCCTTAGTACATGCACCACAGCGAGGCAGCGAGTCTGCTAACTGTCACAGTGTCTGGGTGTGTTTCCCCGGGTATCCTCTAGAGGTCCTCTTCCCCACGGTGTCATCCCTTCTTGAACTACATTCCCCACAATCCTAGTCTGTACCCATCACTGTTATTGCACTCACCTGTTCCCCGTTCATTGTAACCAGCTGTTTCTTGTTAGTCCTTGTTAGATCTTGTGTATATATTCCCTGTCTGTGTCTTTATGTGTCACGGAGTCGTTGTTTGGTGTCCCCACACTTCTTGTCTGTTTATACCCCTTCTTGTTTTTGGATTGCTTCTCTGGATATTTGACCTCTGCATGGATTACAACGATATTGGATTGCCCTCTTAATAAATTACTGCACTTGGATTTTCCCTCGTCCTGTGTGTGTTCGTGACAGAACGACTCCGTCACTTAAATCCAGCGGTAATTTTCATTTTTTATTTTTTATTTTTTTTGTAAATCTCGTCCCCAGTCACTATGTGGATTCCACGTAGCGAACTTTCTCCTGCAGAGAGAGAGAATGGGATCTCTTTACTAGAGTATTTTTGTAGATGTGCACAAAGGCATGAGGAAATCAGGACAGTTGAAGCTTCACCACGGGTCTCATCGAGCGCTGGGACTTCATCGATGGTTTCGTCCAGTTCAGAGTCGGCACACATCCGTCAGAAAGGACGGAGGAGGAGGAGACCTGCGTCTGCCCAGTCAGAGACTGTTCCCGTCCCGTCTGCCCAGTCAGAGACTGTTCACGTCCCGTCTGCCCAGCCAGAGACTGTTCACGTCCCGTCTGCCCAGCCAGAGACTGTTCACGTCCCGTCTGCCCAGCCAGAGACTGTTCACGTCCCGTCTGCCCAGCCAGAGACTGTTCACGTCCCGTCTGCCCAGCCAGAGAATGTTCACGTCCCGTCTGCCCAGCCAGAGACTGTTCACGTCCCGTCTGCCCAGCCAGAGACTGTTCACGTCCCGTCTGCACAGCCAGAGACGGATCACGACACATCTACCCGGTCTGAGACAGATCAGGAGATGCCTATTAGCGTGGCCACGAGGGCTATGATGGATTATTTGGAGCGTCTGGCTCGGATACTGGACATGCCAGTGGCTGCTGCTCCTGAGCCGGAGCCTGCTGCTGCTCCTGAGCCGGAGCCTGCTGCTGCTCCTGAGCCGGTGCCTGCTGCTGCTCCTGAGCCGGTGCCTGCTGCTGCTCCTGAGCCGGTGCCTGCTGCTGCTCCTGAGCCGGTGTCTGCTGCTGCTCCTGAGCCGGTGCCTGCTGCTGCTCCTGAGCCGGTGCCTGCTATTGCTCCGGAGCCGGTGCCTGCTGCTGCTCCTGAGCCGGAGCCGGAGCCGGTGCCTGCTGCTCCTGAGCCGGAGCCGGTGCCTGCTGCTGCTCCTGAGCCGGAGCCGGTGCCTGCTGCAGTTCCTGAGCCGGTGCCTGCTGCAGTTCCTGAGCCGGTGCCTGCTGCAGTTCCTGAGACGGTGCCTGCTGCAGTTCCTGAGCCGGTGCCTGCTGCAGTTCCTGAGCCGGTGCCTGCTGCAGTTCCTGAGCCGGTGCCTGCTGCAGTTCCTGAGCCGGTGTCTGCTCCTGTTCCACCACCCTGGCCGCCCGAGGGGCCTTCACCGCCCTGGCCGCCCGAGGGGCCTTCACCGCCCTGGCCGCCCGAGGGGCCTTCACCGCCCTGGCCGCCCGATGGGCCGTCTCCGCCCTGGCCGCCCGAGGTGCCTTCACCGCCCTGGCCGCCCGAGGGGCCTTCACCGCCCTGGCCGCCCGAGGGGCCTTCACCGCCCTGGCCGCCCGATGGGCCGTCTCCGCCCTGGCCGCCCGATGGGCTGTCTGTTTCGCCCTGGCCGCCCGATGGGCTGTCTGTTTCGCCCTGGCCGCCCGATGGACTCTCTGTTTCGCCCTGGCCGCCCGATGGACTTTCTGTTTCACCCTGGTTCCCGGTTAAACCCTCACCCCCTGTTCCTGTTTCCCTTCATGGACCTGGCCCACCATCCCTCCCCCTGATCCTCCACCGTTCCACCTCCCTCCTGAAGTTTTGTGTTATCTTGTACAATGTCGTGGAGCGTCTGGTAGCCGCTCCGTAGAGGGGGGGTTATGTCACAGTGTCTGGGTGTGTTTCCCCGGGTATCCTCTAGAGGTCCTCTTCCCCACGGTGTCATCCCTTCTTGAACTACATTCCCCACAATCCTAGTCTGTACCCATCACTGTTATTGCACTCACCTGTTCCCCGTTCATTGTAACCAGCTGTTTCTTGTTAGTCCTTGTTAGATCTTGTGTATATATTCCCTGTCTGTGTCTTTATGTGTCACGGAGTCGTTGTTTGGTGTCCCCACACTTCTTGTTTTTGGATTGCTTCTCTGGATATTTGACCTCTGCATGGATTACAACGATATTGGATTGAGCCATTCCGATACTGCTGAGCCATTCCATATTAGCATGGTCTTGTTTGATTGTTTGTTTATATATATATATATATATATATATATATATATATATATATATATATAGAGAGAGAGAGAGAGAGAGAGAGAGAGAGAGAGAGAGAGAATTTGACACTACGTATTGTTTTTTAATGTTACAATAGTACCAGACTGATTTAAGACTTTTATTTTATTTTTAGTCTTAGAAAATATAGTTAATATTAATATTACTGTTATCATTATAATATTAACACACATTTGTACTAACTTTTTTGTTTTGCACCCTTTTCTACTTCTTAACAGAGGTGGTCGTAGTTCCCAATATAAATGATGTTCAGAGCTGGAGTGAGGGTCTGATACAATCGTGGGACGGCTGTGTATTTACAAACGACCCTAAAGAAACACCGCAGTCTGTTCCAGCGAACGGGTCGTGGTCGTGGAAGAATCCGACCCTGAACAGCTGCCTTCAAATCAGGAGGCTTACAAACAGGAATCACAACCCGTTATAGACAATCAGCACATAGCCGGACTGATACAGGACTCTGTCAAGACCGCATTGAATGCCTTCGAGGTACGTTTTGACAAACGCCTTAATGCCATTGAGAGACGTTTAGATGCTTATGAGTCAACACAACAACAACAACAGGGAATTTGGCTTAAACAATGCATAGCAGCGCAACGGTTGCATAGTGGTACTGTTCAAAAAGTAGCCAGAGAACAAGGCCTGACTACAGAATTGTTAAAGCAACTGGTGCTCATGCTTAAAAAGAAACTTGGGTAAGTTGACAACGTTTTATATATATATATTTTTGCATACTATGTTTTTTTTTTTGTTTTTGTTTTTTTTCTTCAACATTTGTCACACTGTGTGTAATTTTAGTCTGACTGTATAGTTGTTGGTTAGGTAGTTTTTCATTCTATCTTTTTTTACTGTATGGACACAGGGTTTATTATCCATAGTTTTTAAGGTGTGGCTACATGTGATTTAAATAAATAAAATAAAAAGATCTGATTTAAAAATGCCTAAACGTTGTCGGGAGCCAGATGGTTTTGATCAGGGTCCGGTAGCTAGGTTTAGACGAAACGATGGTAGCGTGGTGCCCCTCGAACAGTGCAGTAACACAGAAACATTGCTCTATTTAATACAGACTGTGGAGGATATGAATAGGTCTGAGTCTTCAACTGGTACGTTGGTAGAATTATTAAACATCGTGAGATCAATGTCCGATGAGGATCCTGACCCAAATAATGATTTTGAACATGTTGTAAATACCCAACAAGCAGGAGAGGTGTTAGAACCTCCTCCAGAACCAAATTCTGCATTTGATCATCTTGTGTCTTTTCACCAGTCAGGCGAGGGCCCAGGTACACAGACACATCGCACACTCAACCCTGAAGCGCCCAATATGGGTCTCACAGATAGAGATATAGAATCACTTGTAACAGTAGGTGGTGATGTTAGTGGGTACACGGTACTGCCACGAGCACGGTTCAATGGTCTGGAAATCCACAGGCTTATAAATTTGCGAGAGATATCTTCGACAGATTTAGCAGCCTACACAGTGTTTTTACATGACACACTTTCTGAAATTGTGGAGTTTTCCAAACTGTTAGGCGGAGACGGGTGTTTAATCAGCATCACGTTGAGGGGGTCGAGTTTGACATCAGATGTTAGTACACTTTTGACGGGTAGTAATGGTTATAGTGTAGATCTATTTATAAACGATCTTGAAAAAATAATGCAGAGCAACTCTGACGTACAGTTTGATGAGCGATTGAATTTAAGACTGTCGATAGCGAGAAGTAAACACGGCGGTGTTTATCGAAAGATCCGTGATCTTGCCCACAATGAAGTGATTACCAAAAACAGACTTAATCTGTTCTGTCCCACGAACATTTCAAACAATCTTTGTTTTGCAATCTGTCTGGCACATTTCCTAAATCCACAGAAACCACACGTAGAGCTTGAGTCTGTAGCATCTTCAATACAGAAGTCAGCTGGCTATGGTGATCAATACAAGATAGCGTTTAATGACATCAGACGGTTTGAACAGATGCTGAGCGTTAAAATAGTTGTCTTCTATCGGTCTGATACGGGTGTTTTGGAGAAGTATACAAACACAGACGATCCGCATCCTAAAACAGTATTTTTGTACCTGCATGACAATCATTATTTTATGATTAAAAATCTACGTGCATTTATTGGCACCCCATACGTGTGTGAGTTCTGCCACCGAGGATTCACCTGTAGGAGAGATCACAGATGTCGGTACATCTGCGATGTCTGTAATGACCCGGAATGTCATAAACAACCCAAAAAGCCAAAACATTGCGGCGACTGCCTGCGCTACTGTAAGTCTGACTATTGTTTCGAGATGCATAAAAAAACACCTCGGGGTATGCAATACGCGCAGTGCGACGTGACTAAATATTGTGGTAAATGTAATAGACGTTACCATGTCAGCGGTACTAAACCCAAACCCCATAAATGCCCTGCAGATCGTTGTGTGCACTGTGGTGAGAGTTTGGTCACCGATGGTATGCATCAGTGTTTTATCCAACCAGTTAAGCCGGAGATGCCGAACGATCGTTACATTTTCTACGATTTTGAGACCCGTTATGAAAATGGTAAACACGTTGCCAATTTTGTATGTGCTATCACGTTTAATGGCGAGGAATTCGTGGCTGAAGGGACCGATTGTGTGGATCGTCTCGTTAAAAAATTCAGACAACCACGTTACCTTAATTACACATGGCTTGCGCACAATGCATCCGGATTTGACAATTTCATAATTTTGGAATTCTTTACTAAGATGGGGATTGCTCCTAAAATCACAATGCAAGGTTGCAGGCTAATCTTAATGTATGACACAGCTTTCAAGCAACGTTTTATTGATTCATACTCATTCATACCCATGCGTCTGGCCAAGACACCCATTGCATTTAATCTGACTAATGCAGAGAAGGGGTATTTTCCGCACCACTTTAACCGCGTTGAAAATGACAACTACATAGGCCCGTACCCTGACAAGAAATTTTACGGGTATGCAACAATGTCGAACCAAGACAGGGCTGCGTTTGATGATTGGTACAATACCATATCTGACAAAGTGTTCGATTTTAAAAAAGAACTCGCGCTTTATGGTAAAAACGATGTCGTTTTGCTGAGGGAGGCATGCATGAAGTACCGCGACGAATTCATTTTGTGTACAGGCCTTGATCCATTTAATTACACCACTTTGGCAGCAACATGTATGGCCACATATAAAACACACTACATCCCAAAAGACAAAATAGCTCTGACACGTAACAATGCGTACACCAACCAGAACAAAACGTATTCGAACATTTCAATTGAATGCCTCGAATTCATCCGAAAATCACGGGGCATAGAAATTCAACATGCTTTAAACACTGGTGAGGCGTCATTTGGGAAATACTATGTGGATGGCTTCTACGACGATGGCTACGTGAAAAAAGCATTCGAATTTCTCGGATGTTTCTTTCATGGTTGTGAACGATGTTATAACCCCAACGACCTAAACCCTTTATCAAAAGTGCCTTATGGCGTTTTGAGAAGACAATGCGACGACAAGATTGAAATTTTGGAGCGTGCGTACGGTCTTCAGGTCGAGGTGATTTGGGAATGTGCATGGATGCGCGCTAAACAGAGTGATGTTGCAGTTATGGATTTCATGTCCACATACAAACACACTGAAAGATTGAAACCCCGTGAAGCTCTATTCGGCGGCCGAACTAACTCATTAAAACTGTATCACAAAGTTGCGGAGGGCGAGCGGATTAGGTATGTTGACTTTACATCACTATATCCCTACTGTCAGGCTCGAAAATGTTACCCAATTGGGCATCCGGAAATAATACACAAGGATTTTCAAAACCTTGAAGATTATTACGGACTCGTCAAGGCAACAGTCCTTCCGCCACGGAAGTTGCTTCACCCCGTACTGCCTTATAGGACCGGGGGTAAGTTAATGTTCCCGCTTTGCAGGACATGTGCTGAACAGCAGAACCAGACACACCCGTGTGTGCATACTAATGAGGAAAGATCAATTCATGGGTGCTGGGTTAGCATTGAACTGTTAAAAGCCGTTGAGAAGGGTTATGTAGTGACAAAAATCGATGAGGTCTGGCATTTTCCCCAACGCTCTGAAACATTGTTTTGTGATTATGTTAAAACATTTTTACAGTTCAAACAGGAAAGTTCAGGTTTTCCAAAAGACGTTGTGACCGACGCCGACAAAGAATCTTATGTTAGAGATTACTTTGAGAAAGAAGGGATTAAGCTGAATCTGGACAATGCTGCACGCAGATCCATTATGAAGCTACTTCTTAACTCTTTATGGGGCCGGTTCTCTATGCGGGAGGAGTTACCGACAACCGAAATACTAACAGACCCTGAACAGTTTGCCCGATACATTTTTGGCACTGAGTATGACCTCAAGCATTTCTCATTTGTGTCAGACACTGTTGCAATCGTTCAGTGGGCTTACGCAAATGGGAAAGGGACCCAGACTCGTGACATTAACGTCTTTCTCGGGGCTTTTACAACAGCCCATGCACGGTTAGAGCTTTATGATCTCATGGACAGGTTGGGTGATAGACTGCTTTACTGCGATACAGATAGTGTTGTGTTCACGTCTAAAGAGGGTGAATATGAGCCCCCACTGGGGCCATATCTTGGTGACCTTACTGATGAAGTTGGGGATGGAGACCATATAGTGGAATTTTCGGCAAGTGGTCCGAAAAGTTACGGGTACAGAACTGCTAAGGGTAAGGTCTGTATGAAGGCCAAAGGCACCACACTGAATGCTGTAAACTCCGAGACCATTAGGTTAGACACATTAATTGGGCTTGTCGATCAATATTTGAGGGGGCGGGGTGACAGTAATCACATTCTCGCGTACACCGACAGTATAGTGAGGAACAAAAAGCAGTTCACATTGCACAACAAGTCAGTTGTGAAAAAATGTAAAGTCGTATACAACAAGCGTGTACTGCTACCCGACCTAACTACGCTACCATATGGCTACTGACAACGTTTTTGGGCACCGGGGTGTGGTAGACCCGGATGGTTTTGATTTCAGATTACAACATCCTTTTTCATTTGTGTTAAGCGGTCCTTCTAGCTCAGGAAAAACATTTTTTGTAAAAAAGTTGTTGGAAAATGCTAAAAGTGTAATTTCTAAAAAAATTGAAAACATTGTGTACATTTATGACTGCTGGCAACCTATGTATGATGAATTGTTGAAACTGTATGATATAAAATTTATTGAAGGTATACCGCAGACTCTGAATGATGATCGCTTGTTTCCCACCAACAAGACCAATTTTGTGATATTGGATGATGTTATAAAAGATGCTAGCAGCAATTCAGAAGTTGAACGTTTGTTTACCAACTATGTGCACCATAGAAGCTTGAGTGCAATATATATCGTACAAAACTAATTTTTTCAAGGTAAATCCAGTAGGACTATCAGTTTGAACACTAATTATTTGGTATTGTTTAAAAACCCTAGAGACAATACCCAAATTAATGTCTTAGCGCGGCAGATGTACCCCAGGAACACAAAATACTTTATGGAGTGTTATGAAAATGCTACCAGCACCCCTTTCGGGTATCTATTGATTGACTTTAAAGCGAAAACACCAGAACAGTACCGTCTCAGAACAGATATTCTGTCACAACATCCAGTTGTGTACATTCAGAAAAGAAAACATTGACAGAGAGATTTGAAAATGTCTGCAAGACTTTTAAGAAACCTACCTCTTTTAAAATTGTTATTAAAAGCCACGCCTAAACAAAGACGCGTTATTTTAGAGGCGGCTGCAGACAAACTCATTGTGACATTGTGTGAAGTAGCTCTTAACGTAGTCCACGGTAATATTCCGCTAACACCACAGCAATATCAGAAACTGAAGAGAAGAAGAAGTGAGATCAAAATTTTTGCAGATAAAAAGGTTGGAGTTAGACGTAAAAGACGGTTAATCAACCAACAAGGAGGATTTCTACTACCTTTGTTAAGTGCGGCAATCCCGTTTATAACCAGTTTGGTTACATCTAAATAAGTTTGGTGATGGAGTATGCCGAGAAGATGTTTTTAGTACCGCAACACCAGTTGGATAAGCTGAAATCCTCTAACACCCGTGAGTCTATACAACAGGTTGTGGAGAATGACCTGGACATGACTATAAGAAATATTTTGCACAGGTCTGATCTGGATCACCATGAAAAAGCTAAGATGTACACAGGTGTTTTGCAGCGGTTTTTAACACTCACTAGACAAGGGGATAGAGAATCCGGTACATTAACATTAAGGCAACCACAGCCTAGTAATGTTGAAAAAGAAGACCCACCCGCACCAGGCCATGTGCGTGCCCATGACGATTTAGGTGATTTTGCAGATGAGATTTTAAAGAATATTCCACAGAGGAGTGTGAAAAATGTTCGTTACATTTTAGATAAAATGTCTAAAACTAAAGATGTTACTTCATGGACTGAGTCGGGAGAGTTTGTGTTTAAAGGCAGAACAATCCCTGGTTCACACATGCTTGACTTAGTTAAAAGCGTCACGGCTCCACAAAAGATTGTTGACGAGCGGAGACCTGGCGGGTGGCGTGAATTTCTGGAGGCTTTTGCTAGTTTAAATTTGCCATACTCTGTGGTACCAAACCACAATGTCAGACATGCAATTAACTCTTTCAAAACCAAATCGACCACGTCTATAACAGGATCATCTAAGAGGAGTAAGAAACAGAAAGACCCGAGTCGGTGGTTAAGTTTTTAAACTAACAGTTTGTATGTATTGTGTTCTCAATTTCTCTCTTTTTTTTTTTGAGAACTTATGATGTGATGTATGTGTAATAAAAGTGGGGATAAAGAAACAAAATTCCGTTCTTTAGTTGTTTTTATTAAAATATTAAGCATGAGACATGAACATTTCACCCATTTGTACACACTGAACACATTTGAAAACATTTTCACTACATGGTGCTTGTTTAAGTTTTCTCACAAATGCTGACACCTTTTTGTCATTTTTAATAAAATTGTTGGTATACAATTTCATCACATAATCATAATCAAATCCCTTTGCCATGTGGTAGAGAAAGAACACACAATGTTGTCCACATGTATCTGATGAAAAATCTTGGACTTGCACAGTTGAATGTAGTACTTGACTAGAGTTGAGCTTTAAAAAGTTTTTGATAATCGGCAGAAAACCATGATAATCTGGTTTATTACCGAAGCTGTCGAAAAAACATCCTACACCATCCTCATTTATGTAGATAGCCAACCAGTGTTCCCCTGGGAGTCCTGAAGGATGTGTATTGATCAAAACCATTGCTGGTAGTTTTCTTAAAGGGGTTTTTGGTAGGTAGTCACATGGTAGAACTCCGAGAAAATAAGTATCGCATGAAACCTTATCCATGACAGCCATAAGCTGTACAGTGTTCATTTGAATGTATTAGTAGTAATCAACCAGGACCTGTCGGCGATTTGACACTTCAATCAAACTATCAAACAATGCATAAACAATTAAGTTAATCGTACGTGGTAGCGGCTGTCTAAAACGGGCTTCTAGTCTAATATTGCCACTTTTGATAAGCGATACGTGCTGGCTACACTCCTCATCTGGTGTGAAATTGAACGCATAGAGTGTATAGCCGTGCAGAAAATCCTCTCTATCGATACATAGAGGCTGGTTTTTAAGATGCCTTCCAGAAGCCAGCGCTAGCTGGTAAAACTCCCGCACTGCAGAACCATTTTCATATTCAGGTTGCAGGGGCTTCGCTGGGTACTGTTGCCCATCCAGATAAATGGCCAGAAATTCTAAATCATAGTTTTTAAACGCAAATGGGTTTTTATTATAGGCACCCACAAATGCATCATTATCAACCATAGCTAGAACCAGAGATTTTGGCAGAGTTCCTAAGAACAAGTTTTCTTGATTGCAGACACGTGAGCCTGCAGGTATTGAGAAGTTTTTCAGACACACTCTGTTGATGTGGTATTTGGCTGTGGTTGAGAGTAGGGCTTGTGCATGCCCCAGTCTCACAGCTGGCGACACAGACACTTTTTTCACAAATAGCGACGCAGACATGATGTTTAGTTTATAGGCTGTAGCGTTGCTCCTCATCAGGCAGAATTCATCTTTACCTCTAGTCATTCTAATTTTAAGATCTAATCCATTAAGTAATAGTTTTTCCTGAAAGAATATGTCACTGTGAACAGGTGCGAGTAGTTCGACCACATTACTAGCGTTGGTGAAGGCTGCTCTCTTTGTCAGCCCGCGATTTCCCCCAGCCGGGTCAGCCACATCCATATGGCCCGCAGTGTCCAGGTAAAAGAGCCCTGCTGAGAAAAGCGTTTCAAGGGCGTCTTTACCATAATTGGTAAGACATTCTATCATACAGCGGTATGGGTATGTGCTAGAACTCTGTGATATAAGCCGATCTCCAAGCGACACATCCACTTGTGAAAAAATCGTAGCTCCAGGATAGTTCACAAGACCTACGGGATCTCCGTCTGCAATATCCGTCCCATCAGCATTAGTGATTTTGAGGCGCAAAAAAACTAATGTGTTGTTTAGATCTATGTAATCCTCTCCATTCCCCGCAATAAAAAATTCCAGCGGAGATGTGTCGGATATCGCTGATAGTGGTGGAACTTCTATATAAGTGTTTTTTTCAATTGCTGTTTGAGTTAGTGGTACAGTAAACAGATCCAGTTCAGTCTTTAAACACTCTTCTGACATGTTGTGTAGTAACGCCATGATTTAAAATATTGTTTTAACAAAGCTCCTTGATCTTTTTGAAGCAGTACGCTTAGCTGTCTCCTTGCGCTTGCGTTTTACAACTGATGTTTTCTTGGGAGGTTGTTTTGTTTTCTTCTGCTTCTGGCCACTCCTCCGCACCCCTGGCGGCCTAGATGCTCTTTTGCGAGCCATTACCATTAGTCCGGATCCGTCTTGAGCATCATAGTTGTTGTTAAAAGATCTTGATAACGTGTTACTAACAACGTCACTTAGTATGTTTTTTGCAGCTGATTTAAGATGCGGCTTGGCTATGCTAAATCCTCGTTTTAGTAGGGGTATAGCCATTCTAAAGAGCCCCCGAAAAATCCCCCCCAAACCAGCCCCATACATGACTCCACCTCCTGCATACCTGGGGAGCCCGCTGCCTGCCTGATTCTGGTAATAGGCAACGTAACGCATAGGGTCAACATTGTGATTGTTGAAATATGCCATTTTAAACAAAGTGTTTTACAGGCCTGAAGTGAAGTTTGATGCACACTTTCCCGTAAGAAAATGGGACGTGCTGGTTCTGATCGTCCTTCACTTCTATAACAATATCTGTGATGACTGATTTGTTGATAGACGCGTAGTGGGGTTTGTCGTATCGAACACTGACTGTGCTATTGTTGTCCCCTGTTATTTGTACACACTCCAGGAGCGGTACAAAAGCATCACCCACTGATTGGTAACGGATAATGTCCGTGTAGATATAAAGAGTATAGAAACCACCGTGTATGTTCGACTGATGCATTGCATATGTTACAATATCCTTTTCATAATTAGTTTTTTCAGGGTTTGTTTTTTGCAGAATAGAATCTCCTATAGGGACGCCTGGTTTCAATCCTAAAATAATGGCTAGTTTTCCATGGAAGGTCATTGAAATGTTAGGTTTTGCTTTCAGAAATACTTTGTTTTTTACGCGGTCATAACCGAGTTCCCCCTGAGGCGCTACTAAATCATTTATTACACTAACTAGAGATGGGACATTGTCGTAATACCCTGTTTTTATTGGTATGCGTAGTTTCGATAAGCTGGTCTTCTTCACATCTACACCATGGCGTAAGCTGTTAGTGTACTTTTCACCATCGGTCGTGGTGGGTCCAATGTTTATCTCGAAAACGGCGTCATTGCTGTTAAAGGTGTACCAGCTTCTAGGATATTCAATTTGAACAAGCCCCACCTCCCATTCTCCTTTTATATTTATAGTGGTAGCCAGTCTTGTTCTATAATTAGAGATTTTATTATTAGGGTATACAGACTGCGAAGCGTTGCAGGGTAGTGTGACATAAAATCCACCCTCAGCCATGTCTGGTTTTTATACAACTGTATGCATCCTGTGTGTGTGGTTTGTATTTATGGCTTCTGTACATCAACTAATTCTTTCTGGTCGATCCATGACGCAAACTTCGCTGGCCATCCGAGCCACTGTACCAGCACTAATGTTTTGCGACCCTTCGTCTTCTTATCTAAAATTTTTTCAACTTTAAATGTCTTGTTTTTACTGACAAATATTTTTTGCAATTCTTCCGCATAAAAAACGCCGTCGATAACATCCCCGTCGTAATCACTCAATCTGTAAACAGGGGGTTCTCGTGGGATACACGCTGATATAGTAAAATACTCTTGTGTGTAGTTTTCCTCATACCCTTTTGCAAACGGTCCTCTGACTTTAGAAATTCGAACCACATCACCAATCTTGTATTTAAATACGGGGTTAACACTATGAGGTCTGGTATCACCATATAGGTTATGCAGCACCACAGACTTGTTTTCTTTCCCCACATCAATCGGCCTCATCTTGATGCTTCTGTGATGGCTCGCATTATATCCTTGTGTAATGTCTTGAAGTATGTCGATGTAACGTTTGGAGTTTGTAGCAGTTAAATATCTCCACATTCTACCTTTTAAGGTTCTATTAAACCGCTCGACAACACATGCCTTTAATTCTGTGGCTGTTGCGAAATGGGCTATATTGTACTTTTTTGTTACATTTTGAAAATGTTTGTTAAAAAACTCCTTTCCTTTATCTGTCTGTAATTTCTGTGGTACGCGTCCCTCTTTCAGTATGGATTCAAAAGCTTTAGAGACCTCTACACCACTCTTGTTTTTTAAAGCCCTTGTCCATGCATATTTACTAAAGAGATCGATGCATGTCAGCAAAAAATGGTTGTTGTCATTTACCGAGGCATATGCAGACATATCGACTAGATCGGCCTGGAACTCCATGTCGATACCGTAGACAAAAACCCGATTCCTTTTGTATTTTAGTGGGGCCGTTCTGTGTAGTGTATATGCATCCTCGCCAGCGAGCCAGTCTGAAACCTCTTTATCGGTTAAACGAACACCCGTTTCTTTTAAAACAGCTTCTTTTAAGCGTTTTTTCCCCCCTAAAGAACCAGGGTTAGAAGGTGTGTAATAAGTCTTTTTCATTTCTTCTGACATGTTTCCACTTCACTGTAAGGATTCAGGGCGGATCTAATCCGTGGGGAATTTGCATATCATAATTAATAATTGGTAATTAATAATTATTCATACATGTTTGGATTAGATCAGTCTTACATTAAATTTAATCTCCCTCTAAGGGAGGATCTGTCATTTTACCTGCATGCATACGTGTGAATCCCAGAAATTAACCACAAGTTGATTGTAGTTAATTACACGGACCATGTTTCACAAACAGGTAAAATGAATTAGCTCAATTGTCAGGATAATATTTGTGGGATCCACAATATCATCTTACTTTATAGGATTTCAGGAAACGCAATTCTCTGGCCAGAAGAATTGGGTTTCCCGCCCTATCAACACATAACGTTACTCTTTAAAGTATCTTTAATTCGTAAAGCTTGTAGCATAAGTTAAACCTTTGGCACTTAAGTGACTTGAAATTGAGCAAAGAGACAGCACATCAATCTAATGAATATATAATTAATTTAATAGAGGCATGACTACTTATGTATTTACTACGGTTACATGGGATATATGTATTTACAAACACATAGACAACAATGAACAATACAATAAGACATCAATGAACGAGAAATGCATAAAGTTTGGACAATGGATAACGTACACGCGTGAGCGAGTAAGAGAGAGAGGAAAGGGGATGGGGAGAGAGAGAACAGAGAAATTGGGAGAATTTCATTGGCAGGAAGACATTCACCTCTCCGATTACAACACGAAACATCATCTTAAAACTTCTTAGAAGCTCTATAAAGAGATTATACTTGCAATCAACTTATGTTATGGTCTCTCTCTGTGTCGAGGCATTCCTGTACGGCCCTGTCCGGCCGCGTGAGCTGAGTCCTTTGTGTGTGAGGAAGCGTCACGTGGGCTGCTTGGCGCGCGTGTTGAACGGAGGTTTAAAGTCTTTAGTGTAACATTTCCAAAGGGAAATAACGATCTCTACGGGGAAATCACGCGGAGTTAACGTTACATCTTTGCAAGGCTGGCGAAGAAGCGCGTGCTTCGCTCGGTCCGGCGCGTCACGCGGTCACGTGCGCGTGTTTCTCCTTCAAAGCGAGCGCGCGCTCGTTTAAAGGTCCCTTGTAGATGGATTTGCTGAAGAGATATGTCACGGGGTTTTCTTTTCAATCGTCGATTGGAATTAAACACAGAGACTTATCTACAACTGAAAAACACAAACTAAACTAGAAACAAATAAAAGAAAGGCGAAGAGCTCGCCCGGAGGCGAGACGTTACATCATGACACGAGGACACGGGAGGAAGAGAGAGTCCAGAGGGAGGTTCAGTCCTCTTTAGAGGAACTGGAGTCCACACCTCTGAGGTGCGAACTGGCCAATGACATTCAACGAAACTTTTGGCGGCCAAATTCTCTTTGTCTTGTCAAAGTTAAACTATGGCCGTGTCCGCCTCTTTTATGACCAGTCAGAATTTGTCAGAATCATTCCACAAGATGATAAAAACATAGAAAACATACATTTTACTGTAATCTTCTGTATCTGACCAAATCAGTTGGAACGAGATAATTAAAACGGTACCAAACACCACATTTACACATAATTGGAATATGAAGATACATCTTAATACATAACTTTTAAACTCTCAAGAGTTTCACTGATACGCTAGGAGATCATTTCTAAACTACCATGGACTGGGAAACACACAGACATACAGGAATATATCGTATACAATTGGTAATGGCTCGTTTTATGCGTGTAATGTAAAGGTCCATTATGTGTGTGTGTGTGTGTGTTGGTTCGTGTGTGTGTGTGTTAGAGTTCTGTTATCTCTCTTGCAGAGATGGGGGAGGGCATGGAATGTTTCAAGCATTTTATGACTCTGGCCATTCCTGAGAGAGAGAGTGTGTGTGTGTGTGTTGCATTCAGTCTTTTTGGGTCTTTAGCAGGATGTATTTAGTTATTCAGATTCACCCTTTTAGCCCAGTCCTTACATCACGCTCCACAAAAAGAATAACACAGATGGTTTAAGTAATTTGGGTTTTTATTTCTTAAACAGTAAAAGGAAACAAAGGTATCATACAGCATCAATGTAGTGTAAAAAATTTATACACATCACAATGTTTTTTTCAAGAATGTAATCAACCAGGGTTTCAATAATTTCACAAACATCAGCCTGATTGTTTCTTGTCAATATGTCTACACATAGATCAGTCACATATGTACACAAGCACAATATATCAGCTATTCTAATACAGCTGCCGCATTCAGTCATCAGGTCTAAAATCTTTCTGATAGTCACACAAATTGGTTCACCAGCATTAACGCATAAACGCATCATATCTGTCCATTCATTTGACACAGTTCTTACAACAGACATTTGTTTCATGAGGTTTGTAAAACGATTGGTATCTACAGCACATCTGTTTACAGTAACAGATACATTGGCACATTCATTAATAATCTTATACAACAAGCCGGTCATCTCACATCTAATACGTTGTTTAAGTAGACACTTTGCCAGACCTGTTGCAAAACACGTATTCCCCATGTCGGTGTTACAGTCACTCAACTTGGACAATACCTTTCCAGCTGTCCACAGCGTCATAGACAATTTGTTCGCTGCTGACGTCCACAACTTTCTCTCTGACTTCACGAAGCTTTTCCACAATGAAAACTTCGTCACGCAGTTCATGTAAAATAGCCCTCACTGAACCTTGAATCCTCTGGGGGTGAACCCTTAAACCACAGCGGCTCAATGCTTGAGCAACGATGTGCTTAAGGTCCGGTTTCACCAGATTACGTGTCAGTTCCTCAAAGTAGGCGTCAAAGAAATAGGGACCCGGTTCAAACAGGCAGGAATGTCTAATCTGACTGGGGTGATCCACTTCACAACCCAAACAGATTTCTTTCAGCTTTTTGTTGATGACGTGTTCCAGAAGGACCACAACAGTCGCTTTTATGATTTTGAATCCGTCCGAGCGGATACAACTGTCTGTGTTGTCGATTCCAGCAAGGGCCGCAGCTCCAGCTATTGCACCAGTGTTGCCGTATGGTGTTGTAAGGAAGGTCATGTTGTGATATCCAAGATCCATGCAAAATTTATCCAACCAACTGTTGTCGCAAGTTTGTGGGTGGGGCTCCAGCGGCGTAGCATTGTCATCAGGCATCGCTAGGGGAGCCTCAGGGTTGTTGGTGTAGCAGTAGACTGTTGTAGATTCTTGAGACATGGTGAATGAATGTAGCAATTGTACCGATCTGCAGGCGTTTTTAATGGCTGTAATACGTGGGTGGGGTTAAGAGGCGGTCTTCAGCGTTGGTAACGCCCTGCTCAGGGTGAAACAATTTAATCTTTACAGAACTGTAACGGTCATACATGTCGCACCATCTAAACATCTTGTCAATGCATGTAAATACGTTGTCAAGCGTACGAACATCTTTCCACTGAAACAAAAATTTCATGTCGTAGCACAAGTGATGCTCAGATTCACGAACAGGCCACGCACGTTCGCAGAGCTTTGTCTTGTCGTTGCAGCAGAAAATATAAACACAATCGTCTGGTAACTTTTTACTATGGTCCCCGACCACACAAAATCTTGTGTCAGGAATTGAGCCATCCCACTCGGCTACGTACAACGGATCATCACCACAGTCGTTCAAATCTCTCCAAACGTAGTTGAAAAACAGAAACCAGTCCTTCTTGTGGAAAATCACACATGGGGTCTGTGATGTAAAATCGTCTTCAACATCTGCTGTGTAGAGTTTCACAGTACGCATCACCTTGTCAAACACATACCTCACCACACGACCACCAGACATTGAGAAATCCTGTTTCACAAGAGCACTGTCTTCATGAAGAAATCTTGTCAAGCTAACATTTAGCTTTTTCCTTGGAGCAAAAGTTAGATCTTCTCTCATTTCAACAGGTCCTCTTGTCGGCGAAATACACATAACCTTTCTAGGGGTTTTAGGAGTTCTCGGAGTAGCCATTGTATCAGGAAAGTCGTAGAATGTCTTCTGTGTTCAACAGTGTAACCCCTAACCTTATTTAAAACTGCAACAAAAGACGTAGGTAGTGACGTAGTTGTGAAAAAGGCACACCTCATACCATAAAAACTACAATGGCAAGTTGCGAGGTGTGAGTTCATTAACCCAGTCGTAAAAACCAGTCAAAAATGTAACATCTGTTTGAACTGTTTGTCTTTTAAAAGTCCCCGGACATCGGCACGGATGATGTCACATGGCGTCGCGCAGCCTAGACATACCGGAGCCTGTCAGCGACCCATTGTAAATCAGAGACACATGGATCCCCTCATCCCCTGTCAGCCATGAGGGTCATAAATCAGTCAAAAAGTGACACATGGTTTATGTTAATACTACTGATGCCGCCGTCGAACATCACTCGTTCGAATCAGCTATCGCGTCTGTTTTAAGCGATTTGAACGTTTCCTTTTTGTTAAAAACCGAGCAAAGAACAACACTCGGAGATTCTCAGCCGCTCTGCATACGTCATCTCCTTCATCGCTCTGGTTGGTTTTAGGTCTATCCGCGACGTCCGTTGGTGACGCCCCTCTGGAAATGATTTGTCTATGATGCTTTGCCAGACCATAACTCAGGTACAACTGAGAATGGTCTGGTTTTAACCAGGCTAAGTCTGCTTAATAGCTGCTGACACTTTATTTTGATTCTCTCCAAAAGACATTATACTGACTATAAGTGACTTTGCAACTACATGTCAAGTTATTACTTACCGAACCCTGACAGCTAACCCAGACCTAACAGTCTAATACATTTTGTGGGAACAAATTCTTCATTTGTGGCCTGATATATATACTTTTGTCCGCATGTCATGTGCAGAGCTCCGTATTGAACATATGCGATCTAATTGTTGCCCATGGATAAATTGACTGTATGGAGAACTTTATTTGGGTGACATATTGGAGCCATAATCAACAAAACATTTAACTTTTTTCTCCAGAAAGGTTAAATTATTCTTATAAAAATAGATCAACATTTATATGACACAATCCAATCATGATCACTGGAGTAAACGCATTAAATTGGAACAAATGTGTACTAAATACAACTAACACCTTACTTTATATAACCTAAATCAGAAGATCATAAGAAAAATCCTAAGAAATGTCTTATAAGAAAAACAATACAAATATCCTATACTATGAAATCTTCCATTTTATGTTTCATTCTTTTTGCACTAGCTCAAAATCATCCTCTCTGATGCATGCCGGATCATTTGTTTGTTCTCTAACAAATAAGGTGGTAATCGATGTGGTGATTAAGATCTCATTTGGTGCAAGAATAACAGGTCGAGACTGAGCAGAGCGATAGATTAGTCTAAATCTGTTTCATCAAAGCCCTTTCCTCCTGTCCTCAGATTGCTTCTCATTCCTCAGTCTTTAGCCAGGCTGTGCTACCGTTTGATCAGTCATGCCAACACCCAACCCTCCAAGCTAAAAAAAATACATATCTGTCATACATCTCCAGCTATCTTCAGCATATCAATTGTGACAACTAGCCCCATTTTTCTGCAAAATAATGTAGTGAACAAGGACAGACCTCTTGTACCTTCAATAAATATTTGTTCCCTAATTGGTTCTTTTTTTTTTTTTTTTTACATTATTTTTTTTTTTTTTTTTTTTTAACAGTCAAACATACATACAAACCAACATAGTGCAGCAGTGAGCAATCTTGTAAATCCATAATTCCAGAAGTGACATAAAAGTGATTTAAGTGTTTGATCTAAGTGTGTATGTGAGCGGGTGTGAGTGTGGGTATGTGTATGTGTATGTGTGTGTATGCGTAAACAAAGTAACCATTTATTATCTATTACCATTGTCATTACCATCACCACCCTACTCCCCACTACCACCACACTGCCAATATTGTGTTGGTCGATTTTTATTTCCATTGGTCGATTTTTATTTCCATTGGTCGATTTTTATTTCCAGCCCCCCCTAATTGGTTCTTAATAGCTTCATAATGTCTGCATCCTCAAAGTGACACGTGAAGACATCATGCAGTCCTCACACACACTTTGTGACTCTCCCTTCCTGTGATCTGTGAAAGGTTAATTGCTACTGTTAATTCCACCTAATGACTGTCTGAATGATGTGAAGGTCACGGGGCGCTGCAAGAAAGATTTGGTGAGGTGGGAATGATGGAAATTCCCATTCCTCGGCTTGTGACGGCACCTAAAAGCACAGCTCAGCACTGTTAAGAGCAGAGGGAGAGAAGTATTGGATCCAATATTGATATAGACATTTATTCAATATTAAAACATAAAGCATAACCTGCAGAAAAAACAAGTCAGCTCTCCAGCTACAGGACGAGGGCATCAATATTTTATGATATTGGCCTCCTCCTTTATTAATATGTTAGTGGATATGACTAAAATGAATGGCTCTTTCTCTTCCACTCTCTTTCTTTCTCTTCTGCCCTGTCTCTTGAGGACAGACTGTTTGTTGTTGTTTGTCATTGGTTGCAAATCCAAAGCTACAGTCGCATCATCCGTTTATTTGCATGTGCAGCATAACAACGACTTGAACATCTGATCCCTGGTTTGTAGATGGTGATCCTCTAGTGCTGACTCTTCATCCATGAATTATAGAGTAACTCTGAGCAAGGAACTCAACAGGAGAGTTAAGCAGACAGAAACAAAATGCTTACATGTGCATACAAAATTCATACTTCTATCAACTCTTTCTCTGATATTCTTTTGCATGCACATACATTGTTACACCGTATATATTCTGGTGTATGTTGCTCCCTTGAGATTAATATTCATCAAGATTGATAGAAAATTTATCATTACATATTCATCTGCCTTTTCCCAGTGTTCTATAAATTATTATTCTCTTGGCCCTCGAACTGTTAATCCACACATAGAAAGTACGGCTTAAAGCTGCAGTCCGCAGTTTTTCCTCTTTGTCGTCATCTCTGTTCGAAATCTGCAATTGCAGTCATCCGCGGAATTATCAACTTTACGTGAGTTGTGCCTCGGCACTGCACAGCGCGGATGAACACAATGTTTGAGGAGACTGTGCGGCTGTCAGTCACCGTGCCGGTGTGGATACTGGCATTCAGAATCACAGATTATTCTTTTTGGAAGTATGACCAACATAAGAATTTTCACTGGAAAATATCATCTGAACAAGTAAGTAACATCCGGTTTTGTTCTGGTTCTGACATTGCAGTAAATCGCGCTGATTAAATCTAACAATCGCGTATCATATCACGCAAAACTGTGCAAATTATACTTTGTTCTCAAATTGTTAATATTAACAATGTCAGCATTGCGTGACTACATGTAATGTCCTTCCGATATGTATCCCTGTTTTCGCATGGGTCCGGTTGCAGTCTCTTTTTTTTGTTTGCATTTTACAGCGGGTGAATCAGTTGTCACTGGTGATTGTCGTTTGAACCTTTCTGGATCCGCCATCAAATTGATAAGTTTAATTATATCAAGTGCTGTGAGAAAAGGCTATAAAACAAAGGCCAATGAAAAAAACTATACAATTGGCCTATTTTGACATGATGCCGATATAATGATCCTATTATAAACTATTCTATGCTGTATTTTTGTGTTTTATTATTTACGTTTATTTGTATCCTTTCAATTATGGTCACGCCTCCTCTGAGAAAAATCTACTGTTGTAGCAGTATGTCTTGTATGCTGACACCACAGATGCACACATGCTCCTCTCATTGAGATCACAGCAAGGAAAACATTACAGGGCATGCTGCATGTCATCAACAAAGTTCATAATGAGCCATTAATACGGCTGATGTGTTTGTAAACCACTGGGGCAAGACCTGGTTTCTGTGTGTTTACTGATGTATTAAAAGCAAACAGCTGTCCCACTATCCCCCTTAAACTTACATTTAAAGGTCAAACCATAATTCAACCAATCAGAGCCGAGATCTAAAGGTTAATTGTCCACCCCAATTGCCTTTTTTCCTGAGCTTGTGGATGCAATCAGAGGAAGCCCACTGAGGTTGAGTTGCTCACTTATATTCAAACCTTTCACGAGTCCATTAAGCACGACCGAAAATAGCTCAAGCCACAAGCCTCTATAGGTGACAAAAGGCTTCTCTCATTGTAACAGTGCCTCTCTAAATGGTGTGCAGACTTTTTGTGGTGGCTGTCTAATATTCTGTTTTGAATGACATTTATGAATCTTTCATGCCTACAGTATAAACCTCCCTCGATGCCATCTCCTCATACATCATTGATGCAATGCACCAGACTATGAGACAGATGCTATAGAGTGCACAGGAAGTGTTATTGCTCATCTCTGAGGAATAATCATTGTGGGGTATATGGTTTGCCACAGAGAAAGGAGACTGATTCTGGCTTCTGGCCTAAACGCATTGATTTTTTGCATCCAGACTATGTTCCTTGCTGTTTGTTCATATTTATTTACTCAACGTTGACAATCCATCCACACGTATTCAACAAAACCGCATAAACCTTTGGCTAAGTGATCACAACATTAAATATTCATGGTTTCCCCCTTAGAATCTCTAACGTGTTTAAAGATAGTTCAACTGCTTTGCTTCTCTTTGCTACCAGAGGCCTGTGAGAGGTAAATATTAAAGTGGCAAAAAGGCCCAAAACAGGTTTTTTGGTTGTTGTTTTTTTACCTCAAATAGCTTGATCTGTTCGTACAGTCCAGAAGCATTAGGCGCATTTCTGAACTTTAGATTTCATTCAAAGTAATTCCCTATGACATTTTGTTCAAATAAAAAAGATTTCTAATTCAATACAGGAGCTGTCCTTGGAGCTGAAAGTTTTTCAGTAGGTGGCATTCTCAATTGCCTTTGAAATTCATTTGATATATCTGTATTTTTTGTTGGTACAGTGCATACTTACTGAAGCCATAGAAGTTTCATAGAAATTCGGTGAATTGATGTGTATTGGTATATTTTTCATTTGATAAATACAATTACGCTAAGAGGATGTTAAGTGTTTCGTAGTCACGGATCTTTTCCATACAAATGAGTGCTGTTTTTCTCTAAAGAGAACGTGTTGTAACTCAGTGAAGCAAAATCTTGTATTCAATACTCAGAGGTGCTTATTTCATTATGTGCTCTACTCAGGCCATTACACCTCATGTAACACTGACATTTGAAAAGGCCAAAAAAAAAAATGTTCACCCTTTTTCTTGTTTGAAGTAAAGAGTGTTTTAACCACAGATAGAAATTACCTTAAGAAGCACTAATGTTACCAATTTTATTTTTTTCACTGCACTTCAAAGGTGTTTCTTGGAAATACATCAATGTTTTAAGCATAAAATCATTTCATGCGCTTCAGAATGATTTCAAAGCTCTCTTAACCATATTTGAGTGCAGTTGTTGAAAGGATGTTGCGCATGTGTGGCCAGGAAACCATGAATGAAACACTATCTGTAAAATAAAGAATTCTTTCAAAATGAACAAATTGTAAATGCACAGCCCATTAGCGGATTTTTTTTTATGAAGTTCCTAAACGTAAATTAGGGAGGAGCGAGCCCATCCAATCTTTCAATCAACAAACAGAGTATATAAGCAGCCGCTTACCTCTCCCTAGTATCAGCTGTTCCAGTATCCCTCCACCTCCCCAAACTCCACCTTCATCTTAGGTACCTTGCCCTTTAATTAACAGGTCCTACATTTAGCCACTGGGGGGTATATCAGAGCTCGAGTTGAAGCTGCTTCATCGAGCCCCTCTCCAGCGGACAGCAAGCCAAATAAGTTTAACCTAATATCTTAAAGATTTTATGGGCAAACGAACTCGTTAACTAAAAGTAAAAAAAAAATACAGCAAAGCAAACTGTAAGCTGTCATTCATTCAATCATGCAGTGCAAAACCAACTTAAGCAATTCCCCATATAAAAGTGGATTAAACTTTATTTCGATAGTTCACTTTGGACATTCTACTAACTTTAAGTAACTTTGCAAATACATTTCAAACAACTCTAATTAATTTCCAACTATACATGTCAGCTAAATCTCATTAGTAGACTGTTAGGTTAGGGTTAGAGAATGTTATCATATGGGTGGCTTATCATGACAAATGGAGTGTGCCCTTTGGGACAGGGCCAAAGTCGTCAGATTGCTGTTTCTTATCACAGTACACGACTGATGTTTGCACATTACACAACGGATCTGTGACAGGGGATCACACATTACACACCTTTTCAATCCAAAGAATCACCGACATCTTTGCCTGGTCTACAAACTACGTCTCACAACCAAACACACAAAAGAAGGGATGCAGGAAATAATTTAAGATCACGCTTGAGACAGGAGATTGCGCAAGATTTTTTTTACTTTTAGAAATGGTATCCCGCAAGAAGCTTGCAACACATGTTGTCTGTGAACATGTTGTCCGAAAAAAAAAAAAAAAAAAAAAAGAAAATGAAGGAGAGAACTTTTGCTTTCAGAAGCCATGCTTGCTGATGTTTTGATGAAGGTTTATGACTCCTTCCCCTGTACTTTACCTTGCCCTGTATCTTGCTCTTTCATTCACAGTAGGTCATCACCGATATAATTTGCAGTCAAAACACATTTCACACTGCATGACTTGCAGACAGGTGCTAAATATCTCACAGGCATCAACGACGAGTCGACACTGCTCTCAGATCATGTCTTTGATAATACATACTACGCGATTGTCAAGTCAAGTCAAGTCACCTTTATTTATATAGCGCTTTTTACAATACAGATTGTATCAAAGCGCTTCACAGTGATAACATGAAAACAATATAACAAAGTTTGTTTCTAAAAGAAATTGCGTCAACGTCCACCTTAAGTAAGGCAGATCAATAATATTATTGAATATTAAATGTCCCCAACTAAGCAAGCCAAAAGCCAAGGCAACAGTGGCAAGGAACCAAAACTCCATCAGGTGACAGAATGGAGAAAAAAACCTTGGGAGAAACCAGACTCAGTCGGGGGGCCAGTTCTCCTCTGGCCAACGAAGGAACAGTGCATGATTCGGGCAGCATTACAAGTCAGATTGGATCGGAACATTTAGAGTATTTTTTGGAAGTCCAAGTATGCACGCCGGTCTTAAGACGAGTTGTTGAGGATCTGTGCCGTCCACCATAGAGAGTCCATATCGCCCGTGTTGAGTCGTCACTTCATAGGCTTTGTGATTGGAGCATCTGAAGTCTCCGTGAGAGGCTGGATACAAACTGGAGCTGACGAACGCCATTTTCTCGGGACTCGCGTCCCGAGATAACAGCAGAAAAGCAAAGGGAAAATAATTAGCGTAGCTGCTGTTCATAATGATGATTTCCATAACACAGGCGTAAATGACAAAACATGAAGACAGTGACTCTTGCGTCCCAAAATCACCCCCCTCCGTCCCCCACTCAACTCAGCCCAGCTTACTGACCTCTACGTCCCTCCTGCTGCTGAGACCTAACCACAATCTCACAATCTCTCCGCAACCCAACCATACGCGCCAACCCGTTGACTAAGGCTGTCGAGCCCCACTGGTGCGTGAATAGGCAGTTTCAGTGGACAACGGTTCCGTATGGCATACTACCTACCGCAACACAATATCTGCCCAACCACCCGTCATTCACGCAATATACACAGGAACGTAATGACTGCAAATACTATGCAACCTATACAGATAACCTACAGTCTCTTCAAGTTTTATAGTATTAAATGCATTTGATCTGATTCAGCAGTATTATAAAAGGTAAGCATTATGTAAATGCTTGGCTAAAGAGATGCGTCTTTAATCTAGTTTTAAAACTAGATTGTCACTAATGTGAACTAGCACCAATTTCCCTCTGATGTCGGGCATTTGTTTGTAATCACCAAACTGTTGGCGAAAGAGTATCAGGGCTAAAATCATACAGTGTATCTGGCATAATTAGCCATCCAGTGTTCAAATATTCATTCTGTATATTCTATATATTCATTCTCATCTCATTGATAAATCCAGGATGAAGTGCTTTCAAGCTGCTGGCTTTCTTCCTCTCTGGCTCTCCTCTTGAGGGATACCAGAGCTTAGCAGCATGCCAAGACTGAGGATTGCCAAAGCTCAACACATCTTGTGTGAATAATGCAGGGTGCTGACAGCTCCAGACTAGGATTGAAACACTAATGACACCAGCCAACACATTTTCACATTTTATATAAAACCCTGTAATTAATGAATAGTTGTGGCCTGCAACTGTGGCATGTAAGAAAAGCTCAAGTACTGAGACAGGCAGCCATGAGTATGAAGAGGTTGTAATTGTGTGTCCTGCAACAGTACCTCAACCAGCTTGAGAGACAGAACTGCTGCTCTCAGAAAGAAGCAATTCACTGTCTGCTTTGTTAAGGGAAAGAATGCCTGAGAGGCACTTTAAAGAGTTCAGTGTTGGAAATGATGCATTTTATCAAAGTTTGGTAAAGAGTGTCCATTGGTAAATGTAGGGGGAAGTTTGAGTGACGTTTAGGGAAATCACTTTTAAGAAATGGCCTTGCTTTTACTGTAGCATCCATCATTAAAGATGATTTCTCAATCCAAAGCTTTTAGAAAAAACAACAACAAAGGCTCCTAAAGAGATGTCATGCTACAGGAGCTGATACATTCAGCGAATTATGTCTACACAGTTAGGCAAAGTTACACAGTTTTGTACAGAGATTTTACATTCCCAAGTTCATTCTCTCTATAGAATATTATGCATCGGTTAACAAGTTATATACAATCATTGCATATACCTCTTGCTCACCATACTGCGCCTTTGATTTGATTTCAATTATCCGCTCACATTGGTTATCACCTTAAAATATATAAAGCGCCCTTAAAAAGAAATAAAAAGACGCCTGGTGCCTGGCAAAAAAAAAAAAAAAATGGAGGGTAGTGAGGGAATGTTAAATTATTTACATGTAAATGAGTAATGAGGGATTGCGTAGGTCATAAACGGTGTTTCACATGAATGATAAAGTGCTCTGCATATTTCCATTGTAATAATGTCAAACTGGGAGACGGAGAAAGGTCCCTGGTAGAATAGAATCAGGGGTCTCTCCAGGGTCACTGAAGGCAGAAATCAGGTCGTCCATATTTAAAACTTTCCAGGCCAAGCATGGATGAAGGACTCTGGCACTCTAAAGAGAGGGATATAAACTTCAGGACTGCAGGCAGAAGTCTACTGAGGGTCCAGAGTCATTAGCTTCGAATAATAATGGCTGGTTGGTCTACTTAGCTTTGGCTACACCACAGTTCACAATGGACTTCAGGCTTTTAATTTATACTGAATATGTACTTACTGGAAACGAGAGCAAGAAGAAAAGACAATAAAAAAAGACAAAAAAAAGATAAATTAAATTATTTGTTAATAGTCTGAATTAGATTTAAATTTTAGTTAAAATATTAGTAATTTTGTTGTGTTTTTATCATTTGTATTCACTTTTTTAAATAGATAGAATAAATATTATATATATATATATATATATATATATATATATATATATATATATATATATATATATATATATATATATATATATATATATACACTCACCGGCCACTTTATCAGGTACACATTGCTACCGGGTTGGACCCCCTTTTGGCTTCAGAAGAACTGCCTTAATTCGTCATGGGATAGATTCAACAAGGCGCTTAAAACATTTCTCAGAGATTTTGGTCCATTTTGACATAATAGCATCACGCAGTTGCTGAAGATTTGTCAACTGTGCATCCATGATGAGAATATGGCGACTGTGGAGGCCATTTGAATATAGTGAACTCATTGTCGTGTTCAAGAAACCAGTTTGAGATGATTTGAGCTTTGTGACATGCCGCATTATCCTGCTGGAAGTAGCCATCAGAAGACGAGTACACTGCGGATGGACAGGATGGAAATGGTCAGCAACAAGGCGTTTAAACAATACTTAATTGAAAGGAAGAAACTATCCCCCACACCATTACACCACCACCAGCAGCCTGAACTACCAGCCCGTTGATACAAGGCAGGATGGATCCATCATTTTCCCAATCTTCTATTGTCCAATTTTGGTGAGCACGTGCGAATTGTAGCCTGAGTTTTGTGATCTCAGCTGACAGGAGTTGCACCCAGTGTGGTATTCTGCTGCTGTAGCCCATCCGCTTCAAGGTTTGACGTGTTGTGTATTCAGAGATGCTCTTCTGCAGACCTCGGTTATAACAAGTGCTTATTTGAGTAACTGTTGCCTATCAGCTTGAAGTCCCGCCATTCTCTTCTGACCTCTGGCATCAACAAGGCATTTTTCGCCCACAGAACTGCCACTCACTGGATATTTTCTCTTTTTATGACCATTCTCTGTAAACCCTAGATGTTTGTGTGTGAAAATCCCAGTAGATCAGCAGTTTCTAAAATACTCAGACCAGCCCATCTGACACCAACAACCATACCACGTTCAAAGTCACTTTAATCATAATCTTTAATCTTTTAATCTTTTAACTACAGCAGTGCATTTTATTTATTTTAGTATCTAAACAAAAATGAGGAAATTTGCCATGACAACTAGCTGAAATAAAATGCATTTAAGCTTTTTATATTTTATTTTATTTTATTTCAGTTAAGTCTTTTTACTTGTTTTTTTTTTTATGTTTATATTCTTATGGAATAGAAATTTCAGATTATATATTTTAATATTTAGTTACATAATAATAACCCTGGTTCAAATCTGAAACGCAATTCAGTGTTCTCTTTAACTCAATTAAAATTCAATTATAATTCAGGAATTTAAAAAGGCATTCTCAATTCAATTCTGGTTGCTATACAATCCCAGATAATCAGAATAAACCAGCCTTGACTATCAAGGAAATATTTGTGCTGCTAGTCTTTTCACTTGGTATATTAGCCCACTGCACCGTAACCTACCCTCTGTCCTTCACCACTCAACCCTGACCTCATGCCCTAATGAGTACTACACTCCTCATGGAAGTGTCCTATAATCCTCCTCTCTCATGTGTCAGGGCACCGGATCGGGTGCAACTAAGAAGCAGAGTCTACAAACTCACAAAGGCGATTATGGACTTATCCAATTTTACCTCATCCCTGACTCAGCCCCTCCAAACAAAACAAAAAAAAGATTTTTGATTGAGGCAGTGAGCCAGTGAATTTGATGGAGTTTTTAAAGCCTGTGATCTCCTGATCTAGGTTGGCTGAACATCAGGCAGTGACCATGTTTAGAAGAAATAAGACAAACACATTCTGAAGTCTGCACACACAGTGGGGGTTTTCTGTCCTCTGAGGGACATTGTTGCTAGTTGGGTCAAGGTGACCCAAACCGCTGTGCTGTACGCCACAAACTCATGTCTCCCAGGGGTCCACATGCTCTCCACACTGCTTCCAGGCAGCAGATATCAGGTTTTGATCTTGATTTTAAAGCGTGACCGATATTCTTGCGGGAACACATGCATATAGTGATCCTATAGGGGTTTGAAGAAAACAAAAAAATAAAAATGTTATACTCCCAGCAGTGTTATAATAACTTGCTAAAAGTAGAAACACTACTAACTTAAATACATTTTTCATTATGCACTTGGAAGGTGCCTTTATCCAAAGTGACATACAATGCCTTCATGGTTTACATTTACAGTATCAATACTTTTTAGTGGTGTCGCTGTTTTCCGAACTTTCCAGTGTTGCGTGCAGCACAACAACAACAACAAACTATTTTATCTCTGTATTGAGAACACAGCTTTGCAAAATAGTGAGAGGAGGCAATAAATTAATATGCTTTCTGAAACTATCCTCTCTCTTGTGGCATTGGACAATTTGATTCAATCAAGTGATGCGGGTAGTTTAGTAAATTAACTGATAACACATTGCGTTCAAAAGTTATCACACTTTTAAGAACGCATTAAATTGATCAAAAGTGACAATAAAGACGTTTACATTGTTAAACAATTATATTTCAAATAAATGCTATTCTTTTGAACTTTCTATTCATCAAAGAATCATTAAAATGCAGGGGTTGGACAATGAAACTGAAACACTGGCCAATATAGTGTTGGAGGATTCACGCCTATATGCGTGGCCTGGTGGCCAAGCTTCACTGATTTTACATTCCATCAGTAAGAGCAGAGTGTGAAGGTTGAATTAGCAGAGTAATGGCACAGCTGCACATAAACTATTTCAATCCACACAACAAAATGGGAGACATAGAGTTCAAAAGAGGGCATCTCGCTGGCTCATCTGTGACCAGGACAGCAAGTCTTTGTGGGGTATTGAGAGCTAAGGTATCCAGGGTAATATTCACATACCAACACTGCAAGCCAGTGTTGAACAACCTATTCACACTGCCACATAAAAAGGTACACATATCCTCCTTTATGTAGTATGCTGTAGTTTTGTTTTTTTCCCAGTCTCTACAGATCTGACTAAGGTACCAGAGCTCTATCGACCAACAGCAGTGGATGCGAGGCTGGAGTAAATGATGCTTTTATATGGTGCTTCAAATTGAATTAACTCCCCCAATGGATTTACAGCTTCTAGCATAATGAAGCTGGAGAGCAGACTCTCCTGCACAGTAAAAGACCTGATCTAATCTCTGTCGTTCCCAACCTCTCTCTCCTTCCACAGTGTTCATTCACTCCTTCTTACTCTTTATTCACCACACTAGCCTGGTGATCTTTTGTGTGTGGTTTGCTCTTTGACCAGAATTTGCTGGAAAGCACCATTGTGGTTTTTTATACACATTTATGATTGATTTTAAAAGTGTTTTAATGGAAAGTACTCTATTGTTGAGTAAGTGTGCAAGTCTAATAGGCTCTGTTCAGAATAAAAATGACTATATGCTCAGATAAGAATCTACCTCGTTTAAACCAACCCCCGCGGCCTCCTGCTTTTGTCAAAATACTCAATAAAGGATTTCAGAATAATTACGTTGACTTATCAGTTGGCCGTCTATTGAAGGTTGGTGACGTGAAGGAGCATGTTATGTCCTTCCCATAAGTGAATTGAAAAAATACACCTAAACCAACGTTTCAGCAGTTACAGAAAGTTCGAGAGACTTTATGATGAAGTCATTCTAATTAACCTCGGATAAAAGAAACAGCACAAAAGCATATTGAAAAAAACAGCTTCTTTGTTTGAAAAAAAAAAAGAGACTCTTTCCTCCTTTCATTTTAGTCCATGAAGGCAATGTGAAAGGACACTCTAAAAGGAGACTCTAACGGTGAAATGATCTGGGGTCTTTAAGAGTCAATGCACAGCATATGGGCCACATCTCTGCGTTCATAATAGCAGTCACTCATGACCATTGAGTGCAAACAGCAGCAAAGTGCTATTTGCACATACTGTGAATAGCATGAGGTGACCATTTTCATTTATTGTGAATCACACGTATTTTACAGAATTCATTTTGTGCAAATAGTTTCTGGCAGTTAATTTTCATTCCAGGCCCCATGTGCTTTTGAAAAGGTACATTAGGCCAACTATGAAAAACCATATAACAGATTATACATCCCTTTATTTAAAATAAATGTGAGAATTACAACACTTGAATGCATGTTTCTGCTTATTTGTAACTGTATAACTGTATGCATTTTATAACACCTTTAGCTTTAGTAAAACTCAATGCTCAAATTTTAACCTTCCCCATGACCCAAAATGAAGATATTAATGTACAGTAAATGGGCACCAATGGTACTGCAATTAATACTTGATACATCTTCATACCATAGCATTTCATGTCTTCATCATGTGATATAAGTGTTATCATTTGAGCCATGTGAAATTGGACACCCTACAGTCTTGTGGACTTACTTTTAAAGGGATAGATCACAGGGATTTGGGGCCTAATGGTTAGAAAGTTTGAAAGTTGTATCCCGATGGTTGCAGGTTCGATTCTCAATACTGGCAGGGAACGACTGAGATGCCCTTTAGCAAAGCACCTAACCCCCAATCACTCTCTGGGCACCGCAGTAAATGGCTGCCCACTGCTCTGGTTGAGTGTGTCCACGGTTTGCAGTGTGTGTGTTCACTACTCAATGCTCCTAATGTGTGTGAACTAACTTGGATGGGTTCAATGCAGAGGACAAATTTCGAGAATGGTTGCCATACTTGGCCTTCACGTCACTTCACTTCTCTTCACTAAGTTCATTTTGCTTCCCTTTACTTCACTTCACCAAAAAACGAAAATTGTGTCATCAATTACTCACCCTCAAGCTGTTCCAAACCTGACTTTCTTCTGTGGAACAAAAAAAAAAGAAGAAGATATTTTAAAGACTATATTTTATGTTTAATAAATATGAGGAATTAGATATTTGTCCAGTGAACAGAAATAGATTACAATCACAATGCAACAAATTAAGTTGTTATCATAAATGTATTGGTATATTGTTGCAATGAGGTCCAATATTTTCAAGCCATTACACAACCCACATAAACTTGTTAGGAAAGAAGAGACAAAAAATTGGTAGCAGCTCAGCTATGACATTTTTTGGGGCCTTTTTTGTGAGCAGTGTCAGCAGTGCTGATTTCCATAGTCTTTCATTCAGTCAGCAAAATCCCTCAGCTTTCTGTTCCATACAGTGACAATGCCAGCGTTCTTCAGAAAGTTTATTTATTTTTTATTATTATTGAAAGGAGTAAAGCAACATACAGTAAAACCATGAAAGTTACATTTTTCCTTCCTTCTATTTTTACTATAACAGCCCCCCTCACCCCCGAAACATCCCTTCCCTGGGCAGCTTAAATACAACAGAATATCATAGCGTCTGGTTACAAAGGCAAAATATAACAATTATGTCATTACACCTTTTCAAGGCATGTACCCATGCATACCAAAACATAAGTACTGATGATAAAGGTATCATTATTACAGTATAAATGCTTACAAAAAAGAAAAAAACAATTTTGCCATTCTGTGAGACATACACTGATGTCAAAACCGCAAATACAGCATCACAAAAAGGTGTAAAGAGAGAGATACATGGAAAATAGGTTAACAACTGGGTAATTCTTTCAGATGGTTAAAATATGACTAAATAGGTTCCCATTTCGAATAAAATCTGTCCACAGATCCCCTTAATGTAAATTTTATCTTTTCTAATTTTAAAAAGAACATCACATCTTCTAGCCAAACTGTTGCAGAAGGAGGGGTAGGGGATTTCCAACTTAACAAAATTCTTCTGCGGGCCAATAAAGAGTTTAAGCAATGATGTCCCTCTGGGTTGCATTTAAGGTAATGGTTATAGTGTCACTGGTAGTTCCAAAAATAGCTATTGAAGAACAAGGCCACAGTGTCACCCCAAGGACTTCACTGATAGTTTTAAAAACCAATGCCCAGTAATTATTTAGAGAGAAGCAAGACCAAAATGTATGTGTCAGACTGGCTAGGGAGAAAGAGCATCTATCACAGGCTGCATCTAACCTAGGATATATTCTCGCTAACCATTCCTTGCTCAAGTGAACCCTGTGAAGCACTTTAAATTGTATGAGCCCTAACCTAACAGAGGATGATGATGAGTGGACCTTTTTAAGTGCCTCCCTCCAAAAAGCCTCAGACAACTTTATGCCCAGGGCCCGGTTCCCCGATAACGCTCACTCTTAGCGCGCTAAGAAGACTCGAAAGATATATCTTACCAAAGTTGTTTAAGTTCCTAAGTGTGTTCCCCGAAGTGTCCCTTAGGAAGCTTCTTAAGACGCTGCCTCTTACGTTCGACGTTACAAAGGCGCTGTCCCAAGTGAAGGTGCTGAATTAGCTGGCATCGATTGCTCAGGAATCGATTTTGCACTTCACGCGAAGGTGCATTACGGCGTTAAGAAAGACAACACGGTCTATGCAAATGAAACATTCCTCAAATTATTCCAGTAACATTTATTTTAACATAGTTTAAGTTATCAGTAAAATATAGACTATTAATTAAATGTTTAAATTGTGATATGTCAAAATGTTTGAGGTGACCGATCAAAGCAGGATTTATGTACACAGAAGCGCGAGCCGCGCGCGAATCCCAACACGACGCTTCAGGAGATAAGATGTACATGGCAAAACTAAACAGCTGTTTTACGATCTAAGTTTTAAACGACGACATAAATAATCAGTTTGCAAAGACTGTATCAATCAAAGCTCAGCTTCGGGAAGGGGATATTTGCAGGTAAAGATAAAGAGACTGAGAGAAGAAGAACAAGAGAAGGAGAGGGAGATAAGAGAGGAGAGCAATAGCCTATTGCATACTGTGGCCAGAATGAGAATAACTTTATTGCAATGGATTCCTATTTAACACAGATATACATAGCCTAAGTTCTTTGACAATGACAGTGGAAAAATAATATGCCCCCGAACCCCCTAGCAAGATCACTTTTGGGACCTCTGTATTTATAAAACCCTGTGTATGGCTTTTGCACTGAATAGAAAATTATATTTTTGAAAAATACAATGAATTACAAGGCTGTACAGAAGAGTGCACAATTGCAGACTTATATACTGAGGTTTTAATTACATTATTTTAATATAGACAGTCGGTAACTAAAGTGGGCCGGTCTAAGGCATGAAACTCCAGGGCTGAAAATGAGTCCCACTCCGGCCCTGAAACCTCTCACTCAAAGTGCAAACCTACACACCAAATCTACAAAACCATAAGCTATTTCTCAGCCTTTGACTCAGTTTTCAATTGCATAAAACACTTTTTCAAAACACTACATACAATTCTCTACCTAAAACACAAAAATCTAGCAGGAATTTACTTGCTTTCCTTTTCCAAACACAACCAATCGAAATGCTACACTTATTCACCAGGTCACACACACACTCCTCATATGTGCAAACACTAATTGCTTTACTGATCACTAACCAATCACTGCTTTACTGTAGTATAAGCCTATAATAGGTCAAAGGTCAGATTACCTGTTTGAACAATGGATGCCAACACAGAGACCGCCCACAATCAATTGTGTTCTTTACTGTATTCTAAAGAATATACTTTTGGTTTACATGTTTATGGTTTTGTTGTATGCTACTGTATACAACAGTAATGTTTGGCCTAATAAATATTTTCTGTTTCTACATTGCATTGGTGATTACAGTGTACTTGTTACCCCTCTCAGAAGATTACTTTCACTGTAGAACATTGTATTGAAATGTAGATATAAGTGTAAGAATGACCAAAGAGCTTTAGATTTAGAAAAACAATGTTTACAAGGTATATCCAAAAATGCACTATTATGAAATAAATGTTTGCCATTTGATGCAAATGTTTAATTCTTACATGTGTTTATGACATTTTTGAAGGAGATGTGAGGCATTTTGCATTTTGTGTATGAAGTTTTGGGAATTGTGTGTAGAGTTTTGAAAAAATGTGACATAGTTGGTCAGTTACTAGACACCACCATGCTTACCCATTTATAGATCTTAGCCATTTAGAGCCTAATTGTTGGCCAGATTTTAATTAGCCTATCAAAAGTGATTGCCAATTTAAACTCTTTAATGACATTACGAAATAGCCTCGGCTAATTACCACCATATTAGTTCTGATACCAAATAAAGTCAACTTAATAAATAGGCCTGTATCCATTGCGAACCTATTTTATTATTAGTCTTAAAATGTCCATAAAATATAAAATCATTGTTGAGACACAACATTGTCAACATACCATAGTTTGACTTGTACTGATTTCAAAAGGCTGCTGCACAGTGGCGGCGACTAGCGTCTTGAGCTCAAACAACGCTAAGAGAGAGCTTACGAATGGTCCAGACCAACCTTACGAAAGTGTGACTGACACAAGATATACTTAGCGTACGAACGTGTCGGGAATCGATCCATAAGGTTAAGAGAGAGGTTAAGGAATAGGTTAAGAACTACTTAGCTGTCACGATCGGTAAGGAGAACAGGAAGCAATTGCAGTTACTCAAGGTTTATTTGGAACAGAACAAGAACAGGTATAGACACGGGTGTGGACAGGCAACGCAGGGACTTCGATGGTCAAAGTGCGGTGAATCCTCGTGAAGGGAAGTGCCAAGACGAGACGAAACAATCCAACACCGAGACGACGAATCCACAGGAACACGATGACAGGAAAACCAGGAACAAAGACTCAACACCGACACCCAGGACATCAAACAACGATCTGACAAAGGGAATGAGATGACGGTGAGTATTTAAGCAGTGAGAGAGATGAGTTGCAGCTGGTGATGAATGATGACGATGATCAGCTGGAGCGGATCAAGGAATGACAACACAATCACGTCCATTACACACGTGCTTTCATACCACAACACAAACACGAGATGAGAAGAAAACATTGGATCTGTATACCGTGACAGTACCCCTCTCCTAAGAACGCCTCCTGGCGTTCTCAGACCTCCTTACCTGTCGATTGTAATCATCTATCAAGGAGTGATCCAGAATGTCTCTGGCAGGTACCCAACTTCTCTTCTCCGGACCGTAACCTTCCCAGTCCACCAAGTACTGGAATCCGCGCCCCCTCCGCCTAGAATCCAGAATCCGATTTACCGAATAGGTGGTCTCCCCATCTACGAGACGGGGCGGGGGGGGGGGGGAACCGGGACAGGCGGATTAATGTGAGCGTGAAACACGGGCTTAATTTTGGAAACGTGAAATACGGGGTGAATTCTCCTGTACGCAGGAGGTAAACTAAGGCGGACTGCCACCGGACTAATGATCTTAGTGACAGTGAACGGGCCAATAAATTTGGGAGCAAGCTTATTCGAGACGGAGCAGAGAGGAATGTTCTTAGTAGAAAGCCACACTTTTTGACCGACGACGTATACGGGAGGCTTCGACCGGTGGCGATCGGCCTTAGCCTTGGTGCGCGCCCCCACTTGGAGTAAAGTCTCACGGGCTCTAGTCCAAGTGCGGTGACACCTCTGGATAAAGGCGTGAGCAGAGGGGACCGCGACCTCGGATTCCAAACTGGGAAAAATGGGTGGCTGGTAACCTACACTGCACTCAAACGGAGAGAGGCCCGTGGCCAACACTGGTAAGGTATTGTGGGCGTACTCCACCATGGACAGCTGTTGGCTCCATGAGGAAGGATTCTTGGATACCAAACATCGTAACGCTCTCTCCAGATCTTGGTTGGCTCTCTCGGTCTGGCCATTGCTCTGAGGGTGAAACCCTGAAGACAGACTAACCGTCGCCCCCAGTAACTTACAAAACTCTTGCCAAAATTTTGACACAAATTGGGGTCCTCTGTCAGAGACCACGTCCAACGGGAGGCCATGTAAACGAAAGACGTGGTCAATGACTGTCAACGCTGTCTCCTTAGCTGAGGGTAATTTGGGTAAGGGAATAAAGTGAGCCGCCTTCGAGAACCGGTCCACCACTGTCAAAACGACAGTGTTACCCTGGGAGGGTGGGAGGGCGGTGATAAAATCTAGAGCGATGTGGGATCAGGGTCTCGAAGGGACTGGCAGCGGTTGGAGGAGCCCATCTGGGGGTCGATTGGAAGTCTTACCAGTGGCACAGACCGAGCAAGCCAAAACAAAACTGTGAATGTCACGAGCCATAAGTGGCCACCAGAATCGTTGCTTAACTAAAAACTTAGTACGATTAACTCCTGGATGACAAGCTATGTTGGAACAATGGCCCCACCGGATGACGTCTGACCTTAATCCCTCCGGCACAAATAAACGACTCGGTGGACATTCGGGCGGAGGCGTTACCCCTTCTAAGGCCTTCTTGACCTTCGATTCGATCTCCCATACGAGTGTGGAAACAAAAAGGGTCTCCGGTAAAATGCACTCGGGAGTAGACGGGCGTTCGGAGCGATCAAAAATACGAGACAAAGAATCGGGTTTGATGTTTTTAGAACCCGGGCGGTACGAGAGAGAAAAATCAAAACGACCGAAAAAAAGTGCCCACCGAGCCTGCCTGGAGTTCAATCTTTTAGCTGTTCTGATGTACTCTAAGTTCTTGTGGTCGGTCCAGACGATAAAAGGTACCCCCGAACCCTCTAACCAATGTCGCCATTCTTCCAACGCTAGCTTGACTGCCAACAACTCCCTGTTACTAATGTCGTAATTGCGTTCAGCTGGGGATAAACGATGAGAAAAAAACGCGCAAGGATGCATCTTATCGTCTGTGGGAGAGCGTTGGGATAGAACTGCTCCTACCCCCACCTCTGACGCATCGACCTCCACCACGAACTGCCGCGAGTAATCAGGGGCAACGAGGATGGGAGCTGAAACAAAGCGGCTCTTGAGGTTAGCAAACACAGCCTCGGCTGTATCTGACCACCTGAACGGAGTTCTGGGGGAGGTCAAGGCAGTCAGAGGCGAGGCTAGCTGGCTGAAGTTGCGAATGAACCGCCAATAGAAATTGGCGAATCCCAGAAACCTCTGTAGGGCCTTACGGGAATCTGGACTTGGCCATTCTACCACAGCCTTAACCTTGTCAGGGTCCACACGCATTCCCTCAGACGAGATGATGTGTCCTAGAAAAGGAACAGACTGTGCATGAAAATCGCATTTCTCCGCCTTGACAAAAAGCCATTCTCTAACAACCTCTGAAGCACTTGTCGTACGTGTTGCACATGTTCCTGGAGAGACGAGGAAAATATCAATATGTCATCCAGGTAAACATATATGAATTGATCTATCATGTCTCGCAACACGTCATTAACAAGTGCCTGGAAGACTGCTGGGGAGTTGGACAGCCCGAACGGCATGACCAAATATTCAAAGTGCCCTCTGGGGGTATTAAATGCAGTCTTACATTCATCCCCCTCCCTGATGCGGACCAAATGATAAGCATTACGTAAGTCCAATTTCGTGAAGACGGATGCTCCCTGCAACCTCTCGAAGGCTGAAGACATCAACGGCAAAGGATAAGTATTCTTTACCGTGATGTTATTCAACCCTCGGTAATCAATACAAGGTCGCAGAGATCCATCCTTCTTCCCCACAAAAAAGAACCCCGCCCCCGCTGGTGAAGAGGAAGGGCGGATGAATTTGGTTGCCAGAGAATCGGAAATATATTTCTCCATGGCCTCCCTTTCTGGAACAGAAAGCGAGTATAACTTGCCTTTAGGCGGAGACTTACCTGGCATTAACTTTAACATTAACATTAACTGGCACAGTCATAGGGACGATGAGGAGGGAGAGAAGCAGCCCTAGACTTACTGAACACTTCCTTCAGGTCATGGTACTCCTCAGGCACGTTAGACAGATCCCCTGCTTCCTCCTGAAACACATAAACAGGCACAGACGGACAAGCAGACACAAGACAATACTGATGACATTCCTTGCTCCACTCCAGTATAGCCTTGTGCTGCCAGTCCACTCGGGGGTTGTGACGGATGAGCCAGGGGTGACCAAGAACAACGGGTGCCAACGGTGAATCCAGGATATAAAAAAAATAGTCTCAGTATGGTTGCCAGAAGTGATGAGGGTAATATCTTCAGTGGTGAATGAGATGGTGGGAAGTTCTTGGCCATTTAGTGCGTGTACAGCAATCTTCTGAGTGAGTGGTCTGAGTGGGATCTGAAATTTGTGTGCAAACATACTGTCCATGAAATTACCTTCAGCCCCAGAGTCCAGAAGTGCTTTACAGTCGTGCTGGTGAGTAGACCATCTCAGTCTTACCGGGAGGAGTGTAGATGTGGATGAGGTCTTCTCGGCGGAGATCCCACCCGATAGTAGCCTCATACTTAATATCGGGCTTGGCCTTTTACCGGGCAGTTGTACGCGAAATGTCCCGAACCTCCACAATATGGGCAAAGGCCCTGGGACCTCCGCCTCTCCCTCTCCTCCCGGGAAAGCCGAGCTCGACCCACCTGCATGGGTTCGTGATCGAAGACGGGGCTGACCACGTCCCTGCCGCTGGACCGTTGTCCCTCAGTCCCTCCAGGAGGACGGCTAGATGCCACTCTGCCTCCGACTCGGGAGAGTCGTGCATCTACCCGTAGCGCCAGCTCGACGAGTCCGTTTAATGACGTGGGTAGGTCCAGGGCATAGATCTCTCGTTGGACGCGGTCAGCCAACCCATGCAGGAACATGTCCCACTGCGCCTCCTCGTTCCAATGACAATCGGCCGCCAGGGTTCGGAACTCGATGGAAAAGTCCGAGACCAACCTCTCCCCCTGACGAAGGTCGGCCAGTACCCTGGCGGCCTCTCTCCCCGCAACAGCTCTGTCAAAGACTCATCTCATCTCTGCGGAGAGAGTCTGGAACGAGGCGCAGCAAGGGTCTTGATTCTCCCACACCGCCGTTCCCCATAGCGCCGCCTTTCCGGTCAATAACGTGATGACAAAAGCCACCTTGGCTTGCTCACTCTGGAACGTTCTGGGCTGTAGGGCGAAATGCATGGAACATCTTGTCAAAAACGCACGACAGTACGCAGACTCACCCACATAGGGCTCTGGAACCGGTAGGCGTGGCTCAGATGGTGCGAGGAAGTCCGGTGGTGTGGGGGGAATGGCTGGTGTGGGCGGCGCAGTGGGAGCACGAAGAAGTTGGACCTGCTGGGTGAGCTCGGACACCTGCGTTACCAAAGCTTGAATCGCACGACCCGTGTCATTGATGTTCCTCTCGTGAGAGTCCATTCTGATGACGCTGTGGTGGACGAACTCATCCAGCAAGGTAGGTGTCTCTCCTGCTCCTTCCATGGTAAGGTCAGATCGTTCTGTCATGATCGGTAAGGAGAACAGGAAGCAATTGCAGTTACTCAAGGTTTATTTGGAACAGAACAAGAACAGGTATAGACACGGGTGTGGACAGGCAACGCAGGGACTTCGATGGTCAAAGTGCGGTGAATCCTCGTGAAGGGAAGTGCCAAGACGAGACGAAACAATCCAACACCGAGACGACGAATCTACAGGAACACGATGACAGGAAAACTAGGAACAAAGACTCAACACCGACACCCAGGACATCAAACAACGATCTGACAAAGGGAATGAGATGACGGTGAGTATTTAAGCAGTGAGAGAGATGAGTTGCAGCTGGTGATGAATGATGACGATGATCAGCTGGAGCGGATCAAGGAATGACAACACAATCACGCCCATTACACACGTGCTTTCATACCACAACACAAACACGAGACGAGAAGAAAACATTGGATCTGTATACCGTGACACTTAGCGATAAGAACGTTTTGGGGAACCGGGCCCAGTTCATTTTCCCATCTGGATTTAATTTTATCCAGATTGTACCCTTTCAAAGACATGAGCTGGGAATATAATATAGAAATAAATACTTTATTATTAAAATTGAGAGTAAGATCTAAGGGCGAGGTAGGAGGAAAATCAGGGAAGGTTGGAAAGTTGTTCTTAACAAAATTACAAATCTGAAGATATCTAAAAAAAAAAAAGGCTTTGTGGGAGGTCAAACAATCTGCAAAGGTTCTCGACACTGTTAAATGAACCTTCAGTATATAAATCTTTGATGCATATTAACCCGGAAGTTACCCACTGTCTAAATGATGAGTCTAGTGTAGAGGGAGGGAATAAATGTTTTTTTGTAAATAGGACCCAAAACTGATGCTGATGTAAATTTATAGTGACAACGAAACTGATTAGGAATCTTAAGAGTAGAAAGTACTACAGGGTTAGATGTGAATCGGGAAGCTTTCAAAAGTAGGGAAGAATACACTAAAGGAGGGAGAGAGGAAGAGTGACATGTTTGTGCTTCAATTAAACACCAATTTGTTTCTGGGCAATGAAGCCAAAATAATATTTTCTGAATATTTAATGCCCAGTAATAATGAGTAAAACTTGGGAGGCCTAAACCACCTGCATCACGGGTCCTCTTAATATGTTTGTTAACTCTGGGGATCTTATTTTCCCAAATGAAAGAGGATATAGTTTGATTAATTGGACGGAAAAAGGATTTGGGCAAAAAAAAAAAAAAAAAAAAAATGGTAGGGACTGAACCAAATAAAGGAACTTGGGAAGAATTGTCATTTTCACTAAATGTATTCTTCCAGCTAAAGTAAGGGGAAGACTACGCCACCTTTCTAACTCTGCCTGAGTTATAATTGAGCGTTATAATTGGCTTCAAACAAAGAAGAAAAGGAGCACGTCATATGAATTTCAAGATATTTAAAGCCATTTGGAGAAAAATGAAAGGGTAATGATTCTTGTTGAATTTGTAATGCCAAATCATTAATGGGGAAACATTCACTTTTTTGGACATTTAATTTGTATCCCGAAAAGGTACCAAACCGAGCTAAAAATGATATAATTAAAGCACAACTAGATATGGGGTCACTGATGTAAAGCCAAAGGTCATCGGCGTATAAAGACACACGATGCTCACGATGCTTTCTCTGGTGTGTGTGTGTGTGTGTGTGTTTATGAGGCGCCAGACTGGACAAAAGCGAAGCGAACGCGCTCAACAATGCGCTAGAGAGACCGAGGGCCCTATCTTGCACCCGGCGCAAATGACTTTGTACACTGACGCATGTATCATTCCTATTTTGCACCCGCGCAAAGCGGGCTTTTCCCTCCACAGACGCACGTCGGTAAACTAGGAAATGAACTTGCGCTCCCTGGGCGGGTCGGCGCAAAAAGGAGGCGTGTTTCGGCGCAAACATTCCCTACCCAGATAGCAATGAGTCGGCGGACCACCGTCGGTTCTCCGGCGGCAGTAGAAGCGTCAGAATGGCGACATCGCAAACACGTTGAACGGCGCACCGCCGGCGTCAGCCGCTTTTTAAAAGCGGCAGCCGGCTTCCTACCGCCTTCGTTAAGCGGCCGGCCCGCGGGCCAACCGCCGTTCCGCCGCGCTTTATATTGAAGGCCGTCCTTCCGCGGCCCGCCGGAGGCAAACGCTATTTTCGAGCGCTCTGCCGCCGCTTATTCTGGCTAGATATATATATATATATTTTATTTATAGCATGCAGTTTATCAAGAATAATGATTGCTCAAACCAGACAAATTTACAATTGGCATTTTTATTCCACGTTTCAAAGTACAGTAACTGTCATTTAAACAAGATGTTTCAGATCACTGAAACATAACAGAAAAATAAATAAATCAATATAATAACATGCAGGTTTCCAATTCAATTTTGGATTCAAAAGGCTGCAATTACAACACTTACAATAAGTTTTCATATAAAAAGGACAGCTCTAGGGTAACAAATTACCAGTAAACATTATGACAAGTAAAGAGGATATTTGATACCAAATAATGTGCAAGATACCAAATAAATAAAAGTATAACTACATTTACAAGCCATTTCTAACAATATGATAAGTGGTAGTAATTTATAGTAAAGCCCTGGAGTAGAATAGGCCATTATAACGGCAATGCTGACCTGTGGCACAAGGATTTACAAGCTTTATTTGAAAAAGAAAAAAAGAAAGTAATTTCCACAGTGAGTGAGTGTAGTCTGACACTTCTGACTTCTTTAGGGGTCTTGATTCTACTGACTGCAAGATAAAGAAAGGATTCCAGTTGTCAGTGATTCTGGGGTGTCAGTAGTCAGTCTAGTTTTAAGTGGTCGGCTGTGGGTCCCTCTCAGCTGTGCGGCGCCTTTTTCTGCCTTCACGGTCAGATGCTCCTTTCAGGTAACGCGTAACGTTAACCTGGACCGCCTCATCAGTGCATCCTGGGTTGCCGGGTCCTTCCGGATGGCTAATATAGAAAATACAGATCTGTCATTTAATTTGAATTGCATGAGGACAATAGGACATACACATCTACTTAAATAAAAAAAAAATATCCAACTTACTTTGAACAATGGTCTTCAGGAACATGTCTCTAAAACATGCTTTATCCCCTACACCAAGCTGAAAATCCAAAAAAGTGTTACAAAATACATTTCTCTGAAGCTTCTCATAAAAAAAAAAAAAAAAAAAAAAAAAAAAAAAAAAAAATGAAAGGCTAAGGATTCAGACTGTAATATATGCAGTATACAATCTTAAATTTTACTTTATATCTAGGTCTACTACATGTACAGGTAGCCCCAGTGGGAATTAAACCGACAACCACAGGTGCTGTTTGCAAGTTGTACCTAATTGCTCAGTGCAAGCAAACGTCTTCAACATTGTTTGTTGAACTTGCTTCACCTGCTCTTGAAGTAAGATTTTACAATTCGTATTTTTATATGTAATATTGTAGTGTTTATTATAAATGATTTATCTGTGCACTTCATTATTCTTTTAAAATTCATGTAGCCTTATAATCTTTAATCAAATACGTTACCCTTCCCTCCCCCTCGAAACGACTTCTCTTCTCTTCCGGTCATGTGCTATGGCGCGAGGGCGTGGCAACTCCCCTCAAACCGTGCTATGAGCAGAGATGGAGAAGAAGAGCGCTAGAGTAAAACCCTGCCCTCCGTTCAATATACCGTTTCATTTTTAAATACGTCACAACACTGGAGAAAAGTCGTTTGTAACTTCCGGTTCATGCCGACTTCAAATAGAAGCAATAGTTTCCAAGACAAAAAAACTTCACAAATAACATCACTTACTTGTACTCAAACTCTTGGCTCTGTGAAGTGGAGTCTGGATTACTGGGGAGAAACCTGGTTGCGAGAAAGAGGAAACAGAAATTTGAAAATCTAACAAATGGTATAGTTTAGTGGCAGGGTCACAAATCCAACATCACAGCAATAGATTTTACATACCAGTTCAGCATTTTCCTGGTTTTCTGGAATCGATGCATCTTTCTAGAGTTTTTTTTCTTGAGACTTCCAAGATTCTAGAGTAGGGAATAATGAATGAAAGAGTCAGTTATCCACAATAAACAGAAAATAAATTACACAGATGAAATACAGGAAAATCAAATACACAAGTCAGACCCATTTACCTGCTCCCTTCATGAACTTAAAATGATGTTTCTCCCAGGTGCTGTGTGGAGGTGTGCAGAGGATGGCTAAATTGTTGCCTTCGTCTTTTTGCTGAGGTTAAATGGGGGCCAATGGCACATGCTCTCGCTGAGCCACTCTTGCGGAACCACTGCAAATGGCAGATCCTCCTCGTTGATAAACTGAACAATGTGAACCATCTAAAATAGAAGAACATTTTGCATAAAGTATACTTTTTGATTAATTTCCAGGCAAAATCAATAACATTAAAATGCTCACCCCTTCAAAAAACGAGTCATTTTCACAAGTGGATCAACAGAAAACCATGTTCAGACAAACACAATCATATACATATACACACATATATACATATACACACACATATATATACACACACACATACATCGTTATTTTTGTAAGAAAACACCAAAAGTTAAACTTTCTAGATGTAAAGCTTTCTTTCTAGATGTAAAGCTTTGGCGATCTACTGTAGCTAGATACATTTCAACATGTCGAACATGCTTGAATTCAGTGAGTAAAAAAGGCGAAGCAGCATGTGTTAGCTAACACTGTAAGTTAATCTAGACTAGCAGCATGGTTGTCGAATCAAACAAAACATCATTATGTTTAGTTAGAAAACAAATCAAGTTATACTGATCAGTCTTTCTTGTTGTAAAGATTTTGCTAACGTTACCATTCCCACGTGGGCGGGAGAATTGTCCTTCAGGATTTGGTTACGTAAGTTAGTTAATTATTCGACTGACCAATACTATCTTAAACCACATACTGTAGTACTCACACTTGCATAAACATACGTAAATATAGTTAAAAGAAGAAAAGAAAAAACTAACGCCAGGAAGAAACTAAGTAACGTTAGCTATGTCAGAAACATGACGAAAACTTTGTAAACAAGGCTAACTTACTAGCTTGACTAGTAAGGCAAGAACATATTTGAAAAAGCTGAACTAAAAATGTAAAAAATGAACATAATATTGCGTTACACAAAAAGGAAAAATGTACTTACTTTAAAGATCGTAGTCAATGACTAGATAGGATATCCTCTCCAAATACTGAAATCGTGTGACGAGTGGCCACTGTTGTGTTGGTAAATCTGCTTCCGTTTTTTAGGTACTGCCCCTCTCGGCCGGTGGAGGTACTTCTCTGTTTGTGCTTTAATACTTTCTTAAACATTTGTACAGATTGCAAAACTCGCAATTGCAAATTAATCCCTTACCTGTAAAAGGTAAAATAAAAATAAAAAAATCGAGCTTGTAAAAAAAAGAAAGACATAAACGAAATTTCCTGGGGTGACAAAGAGACTAAATATTTCTAAATATTTCACTTTATCTTTCAGGTCAAAACAGGGATTTTCATGTTTATTATAAATATTAGGCTACCATGGTTGCAAATTAATAAAAAAAATCTAAAGCATACCCAAGCTTTTGGCCAAGTTGCAGATGTCTTTCACTGTTCACTGATTTCAGGCATTGGTGAAAAGTCTAACTTCATCCATTTATTCTGCTAAATTGTTCATACCATGAATGAAATATTTATTTTAAAACCTAATCAGAATCAGAAAGATATTTATTGCCAAGCAAGTTTTACAAAAGGAATTCTTTTTGGACTATTTGTGCATCTCAATTGTGCATAAATCAAAGAAATGTAAAGAATTGTAACCTTAAGTGAATAAAATAATTCTATATATTTTACATAGGCCTATCACTGAATCGCTTCAGAGTTTCAACGTAATTTAAATGTATTTTCCTAAACCTTATCATGGAATCAGACTGAGTAAAATCTGTTATAAACCCTAATGACTTTGGAGCAACAACAATAACAAAATTTGATATAATTCACATAATAATTATAATCGCTTTAAATGTGAAAGTTAAAATGCTGTCAGTTCCACTCATGCCAATGACATGGCTGGTCGATTTCAATGCGGCTTGCCGCCAGCCGGCCGCGGTTCATTTAGACGGCGGCAACCGCTAGAGAGAATGAAGTCGGCGGCCCGGCGGCTGTTCGCCGGCGGCATCTCGCAAGAAATGGGAGTGACGTATTTGGCGGCAAACGTTTCATCTCCGCCGGCGGGGCGCACCTATAGCCGACAGTTTGGGGCCGGCGGCAAAAAGAAGCCGTGCCGATATTTTTTGCTATCTGGGTAGTGCTATTTTGCAATTCCAGAAAACAATTCCACCACTGACCAGAAAAAACCTATAGTCTAAAGTCAGTGGCGCGTTGCGCGTTGTTCATAATGCTATTTTAAGCGCGCATGCTTGGCCATAATGTAGCGGGTCCACAAACGCGCATACACTTTGATTCTCTCATCAACACAGATGCAGCAGTTTTTATTTTTGCAAATCATACATTATAACAAGGAAAATATTAACACATCATTGTGGTGTCCATGAAGATGTAAAAAAATGTAGTTTTTTTCCTCCCACGCCTGTTTAACCGACGCTGATTTGGGTGGGTTTCTCCCATCCCCATACAACGTCACTTCTCTGTCTTTCACGGTCCTGACAAGAACGTCAGTCTCCTCGGCTGTGAACCGCTCCTGGCGCGCGCCTGGTAAATCCGCTGTTATAATAGCAATCCGCCATGCAACATGCGCACCTGCTCTTAAAGGGTATGTTGGATGACGCTCTGATTGGTTTATTTCACGTTACGCCCAAACCACACCTATCAATAATGAAGCTATTTCAGACCAACCCCTTTTAAACTTGCGTCGGGCGCAAGAGTCATTTATCCCGCCCACAAAGTTACTTGCGCTTCGCGCTTGATACTTGCGTTTCAGATCGTTAAAATAGGGCCCCGAGTGTGTCCGAGAGCGCGCTCGACTGCGCGAGAAAGACCGAGGGTGTCCGAGCATTATATAGTTTGTTTATAAATAAATTACAAATTTCAGCATTAGAATAATCTCTGTAGCCTATTGGTATCATCTGCAACGTTTTAATTAATTTACATCGTTATACAAATAAAATCTAAAAATAACCTGCAGGGAACGTTCTGGGTGCACTTCTTGTTAAATTGTTTATCATTTTAATTTCCACTACAAAAAAAAGTGTAGGCCTATGTATATATTTTTTTATTATTATTTATTCATTTTTGGTACATTTCTTAAGAAGCATAATTTATTTTTAGATTTATTTGTTGGCCAGTTGTGGTCTGTGCAATATTAAATATTAAAAGTTCTAAACCATCTATTATGTTTTATTGTTATACTATAGTAATGATAATATTTATGTCATGATTCTGCCATCATGTCCTTGTATTCTCTAGTATTATGGCAGGATCATGACAGACCCATGTTTTTTGTACAAGCCCATGGTCTGTTGTTTGGGCCATGTGCTTGTGTTGTCTCGTCTTGTAACCCCGCCCCCTTGTTATCCGTGTTTAGTCATGATTGCCTTGTTAGCTCACCTGTTCCCCTCGTTAGTTTCTTGGTATTTAATCCCCTTGTGTTTGCTGTCTTGTGTCGGTTCATTGCCTAATGTATGCTGAATGTTGTTGAATCTGTCTATGTTGCTATACCTTGCCATTTCTTACCCGTGAGTACTTAGTGTAGAGTCTTGTCTTTGTGAACGTTTATTTGAAGTATTGTCAATTTATTGTACAGTCATTGTCTAGTCTAGTCTGCCATCCATTCCTTGTCCTAGTCGTGTTTTGCCCCCTCGTGGGTTTTGTTTTCCTGTTTTGATCCAATAAACCCCCCTGTTCGTTGCACTCTGTCTGTTTTGGGTTCATCTCCTTTCATCCACGTAACAATTTAAAATAATATAGGCTATTGAATTGAATAGGTGTCTCTCACATTGTCCCACAGCAACATTACAATAGTGTAGATTAGTGTACAATGTTTTATAATAATAATTTATTCTATAGTGTCCATTTCATTAATTTAACATTTAATATTGGGGGCATCCAAGTTATTTGACATAGGCCTATTTGAACATAAAAAAAAAAAAAGAGTAACGCAATAGTTACTTTCCCTGGTATTAGTTACTTTTATAATGATTTAACTCAGTTACTATTTGTGAGAAGTAACTATAACTAATTACTTTTTTTAAGTAACATGCCCAACACTGAGGATACCCAAGGCCTGGGGACTTACCACTCTTCATTGCCATAATGGCCCTACTAATTTCTTAAATCTCGAGGTCGCGTTCTACTGCCTTATCTGATTGCAAAGTAGGAATATCTAAATTGTTTAAGAAATGTGTCTGTCTAAATCTAATACGGATTGTGAGAGTGCTTGCAGTTCCTTCTTACGTTCTTTATTAGCATATGTTTAAGATAATATTTGACCCCTCAAGTAATGCCGAGTTCAGACTGCACGATTTTAGCCCCGATTTTGGCTCGCCGACAGGTTTTGCGAAATCGCCGACAAATGCCCGAAATCACAGTCAAATCGGTGCTCGTTCACGCGAGTGACAATCACGCAGTGTGAATGAGCAAAGACGCGATCTGAGAGAATCGCAGACGAGTCGCTGACGCCCGTGAGATATTTGGCATGCTAAATATCTGGACCTGTCGTCGATTCACAATCCTGCTGTGTGAATGTGTTCTGACTAAAAACTACATCGGCGATGACCGACAGCCAATGAGAGAGCTAGATACAGGGAGGAGGAGGAGGAGTTATAGACCAGAATATCAGTATTTTAATAGATAGGCCTATATTTACAATTATATCAAACAGAAACAAAGCACAAACATTTGCATGACCAGCAGCAACAGTAGGACATTTGCAAAATTATTTATTTACCCCCAACTCTCTTTGCAAAACACAGTCCTTGCTCCCCTCGTCTTCCCAACCATTTCCTGCATAAACTGTTTTTTTTGTTTGTTTGTTTTTCGCTACAAATCAGTGCACAGACAATTTGTAGGCTATCATTTTTAATAACAAATTCAGTGTCGCGCGAGAACTCCGGTCTCACGCACGCGAGATCTTCCGTTATTTCCTATCACTTCTCGCGTTTGTTTGGTTGTGAAACGTAGTTTGCGGACCAGGCAGAAGTTGTCGGCGATTCTTTCGTGCAGTCATGCAGTGTGAAACCTCCTGTCGTCGATCCATCGACGTGCAGTGTGAACACAGCAGCAACTGAATGTTACCCCAGATAGTCATGCAGTGTGAAAACAACAGTGAGCCGATTATTTTGAAAATCGTGCAGTCTGAACTCGGCATTAGCCTTTAAAGTAAGTAAATCTCAAGTTGTCTGAGTAATGAGTAAGACACTGTATCCGTTTTATTGTGTTCCAGAAAATTATCTATACCAGTTGAGACAAAGTTACAGAATTTATCATTGATATCAGTAATGGATTAAATGCCCAGATTGGTCGTTCTCTGATGTTCAAAGGGAAGTGCAGGTCCAGCACTACAGGTGCATGATCGGATACAACTAGCTGAGTAGTCAACTTTCTTAACCATTGATATAAACAAGTTGTCTACAAAAAAAATATCTAGTCTAGAAAAGGAATGATGGACATGGGAATAAAATGAGTATTGTCTAGTCAACGGGTTTAAGAATCTCCAAGGATTCACACACCCATTCTGTTGCATAAATAGAGAAAAGGCCATTGCCATATCAGAAACATTACTACTAGTGCTGGATCTATCCAGCTGAGGATCGAAAACACAATTTAAATCACCAGCAAATAACAAACTATGTGTATTAAGCTTGGGAATGAATGATAGGAGGCTATTTCCAAACTGAACATCGTCCCAATTGGGAGTGTAAACGTTAACTCAAACCACTGGGAGTTGAAAAAGAGACCCAGAGACAATAATGTAACGACCATTAGGGTCACAGATTGTGTCAGAAGTGTATAAACTGTACTCTCTTATTAATTAAAATTGCCACACCTCTTATTCTGCTATTAAATTTGTAATGAAAAATTTGACTAACCCATATCTTACGAATTCTATTGTGATCATCCAGTCTTAAATGTGTTTCTTGTAAAAACAATATATCTGGTTTGAAAGATTTAAGATGGGAGAAAACTTTAGCTCTTTTAACAGGAACATTTAATCCCCTGACATTCCATGTCATAAGCCTCACAGGATGACCTCTATCTTCATCACCTATATTAACTGTATGATACAGAAATTAGAAGCATGCAAGGGTTTTGATCTAAAACAAATTGTAGCCATGAATTATAAATGACAAAAATAAGATACAAGAAACCAATACTGCCAACCGCCCCTCCTAAACCACAAATTCATATTCAAAAGTCATATACAATGTAGGTGCAGCCCCCTTATATAATGAGGTTCAAAACGGTGTCAAAATATGTTATCCAGCCGAAAAATAAAAAAGAACAGGAGTGTACGATTTTATAACCATAAGTCCAGCGCAACCTCGGGTTTGCACATAGTTACGGTAAGAAGCTTTTTAATTACAGTCTATGTATGAAACCGTGTGAAAGTAAAAAAGTCTTCTTTTTTTTCTTACCCGAGGGGGCAAAAGGAACATCTTTGCACATTATTCTTCACCCCAATTAGAACGATAGAACTCGTTGGTTTCTTCTGGCGTGCTAAACAAGTGTGTTTTCCCTTGGTGAGTACAAGAGACCAAATCTGACTCCCTTTTCGTAGAGCCGAGACTTCACCTCTTTGAACGCCGCTCGCTTTTTCCCCAGCTCAGCGTTAGCCTGGAAATCTAGACCCAAATCCGAAAGATCTGGCATTGAGTAATGAAAATCGTCCAACTCGAGGGGCGGCACCAAGCATGCTTTTGAAAATCTCACTGTACGCAATTGGATAACATACTTGCTGTATCCGGTCGGCAAAACAGCAAAAAATTCCTTCTTGCAAAGGAACGATTCGAGCGCCATCTTCTGTTACCGCCGTCTCGGGATAAAATTTGTGCAGGACAGTCGTGCCGTGTACCAGCTGCTTTGACGCGATTATCAGGTTAAAGGAGAACTCCGGTGCAAAATGAACCTTTGGTCTAATAAAACATTGGTACCTAGTCAACCGTTCTCTGAGATTTGTTTTCATGATAATCGAATGTAAAGAGTTTTATCTCTAAAAACTGTTTAGCGTATAACGCTAGTAATGGGGGCATTTAATAAGTAAAAAGAAATCGCTAGTTAATACCACTAACAAGGCTCAAAATAGCCCCACACTTACACAGTAACATAATGAGGGTCCCTACATGCAAAACGAAGCATTGAGAACTTTGTAAGTGTACAGACCGTTTAATAAGAAGATAAAGATAAAGACAGTCCACTTCGTGTATACAGACAGGAGCCATCTTTGGAAAACAGTCTCGACTAGTCAAACCACGAACGCCATTCATGCAGTTCAGAAGTTCACTGAACTTCATGCAGTTCAGCTCACTTAGCACGTCGTTCGTGGTTTGACTAGTCGAGACTGTTTTCCAAAGATGGCTCCTGTCTGTATAAACGAAGTGGACTGTCTTTATAAAATATATTCTTATTAAACGGTCTGTACACTTACAAAGTTCTCAATGCTTCGTTTTGCATGTAGGGACCCTCATTATGTTACTGTGTAAGTGTGGGGCTATTTTGAGCCTTGTTAGTGGTATTAACTAGCGATTTCTTTTTACTTATTAAATGCCCCCATTACTAGCGTTATACGCTAAACAGTTTTTAGAGATAAAACTCTTTACATTCGATTATCATGAAAACAAATCTCAGAGAACGGTTGACTAGGTACCAATGTTTTATTAGACCAAAGGTTCATTTTGCACCGGAGTTCTCCTTTAACTGACTCGTAACATGTGCAATAGTGTCCAAACTCGCACCTTGTATGCCCGCCTTAACCGTTCTAATCACACCGGTTTGATCGTACGCTCCAGGGACCAGCCAAAACTGATCACACCATTGTGATCGTACGTGCGAAAGTGGCAACAACTCTAACCTCTGAAACAAACCTCCAAGACATCCGTGAACAATCACAAATAAAGTGTAACCAAAAATATATAAAAACAATTACATTTTTGTAATGCTGTCATCTTTTAAGTATCTTCATTTCAGGGCTTTTCTCAGCAAATGTTGATATACTGTATGCGAATATTTCAATTAATCAGCATATAACATATTTGATTAATATTTGTATCGATTGACAGCCCATCATTCAATTATATCGCATAATCTACTTAGTAAAGACTGAGAACAGCAGTCAATTAGACCTGCAATATCTGCCACATCAGGCCTCTTCTGCATAAGACTTATCTAAAAGACTGAAGCTCAATTGAGCAGAGAGAATACAGCTGGAGAGAGGAACTATGGATGAAGCAGTAGACCTCAAATACAGGCAGCTCCTCTCTCTCTCTCTCTCTCTCTCTCTCTCTCTCTCTCTCTCTCTCTCTCTCACACACACACACACACACTCTTGTCTATTTTTCCCCTGGGTGGTAGCGCAAGGAGAACACACATTGACACGATGTGTTCTGAGCAAAGTGAGACTGACAGCTGCTGCAGCTCACCTTAAACACACTTTAATTGAATTACCATCCAAGCACATAGCCAGATACGTTGGATGCACTGACTGAAAATGTGGGGGACAATTTCTAATTTCATTTTCTAAGCGGTGCAGAAAGCTTTGCCTGATGAATTTCATGAGCAGGAATTTGTGCCTTGAGTGCCTCTTATACATCGCATACAGCAAGCTGACTTCTTATGGAATGACTTGAATATCACTGTCTTCAGTGAAATTATTACCTTTGATATGTGTGCCGTGAGTATGCCTTGTATTTAGTATAATATATGAAGATCATATTTGTTCAGTTAAGCATTTAAAAATACTGTGTGTGGCTATATTAAAGTTAATACTGTAGCTAAAAATTATAAAGTGTTACCTATTTGCTAAATATTTCTTTTATTTATACCATGTTGTTTGTTATCTGTGTTGTTTAGCAATGGAAAAAGGCTGATTTAATTCAATATAACTGATATTACATGAAAAATAACTTAAGACGGCATATTTAAACCCCATGCAAATACAGCACAGTGAATCAATTACACTTTCACAATTTTCACACCTGTGCGGTATTCACGTTCAAACTGACTATTGTAAAATGCAGGTTGGACGCTAAGCTACCTACACCTTATGTTGTTCCAAATCCCGTATGAGTTTCTTTCGTCTGTTGAACACAAAAGAACAAAAGAAGATAGAGTGAATATGTACTGTAAATAGTTGATGGCAGCCATTGACTTCCATGGTATTTTTGTTCCTATATGAAAGTCAAGTCAAAGGCTACAGCCAACTGTCTGGTTACCAACATTCTTCAAAATATCTTCTTTTATGTTCAACAGTAGAAAAAACCCCTCATACACAACACAAGAAAAAAAACACAAGGGTGAGTAAATTATTACAGGACTTTCATTTTTGGGTGAACTAACCCTTTAAAGCTAAAAAATAAACATGGTTGAACGTTGAATTCATTTGTCAGAATGTACATTTTTGACCAACGTTTTTCTCTTTTGATATTATTTCTAGCACAAAATTAGTTTTGTAGTAATTAAATATTTGCTTAAGCCTAGTTCACACTACATGATTTTAAAACGTCGGGCTGAACTGTGCGGTTCACACTACATGACTTCCTCTCTATGAAATCAGGAGTGTTCAAGTTGTTGAGCTAATTCAACACCACACGACACAACGTGATTGATCCGCAACAGGAGGTAACGCACTACACGAGTTGACGACAACTCTGTCACCCAACGATTCTATCTTGTCTACAAACCACGTTTTGTCACGAAAAATCACGCGTTAAAACGAACCGGAAATAACGCGAAACAGCACGCGCGCCAATACCCAGCGAAGAAGAACACAACACGCGAACATGCCTTGCTCTGATTGGCTGTAGCTCATGACATCACGTGAGCTTGAGTCGTGCGACAGCTCTGGATATCTATGCTAGATATTTTTCTGGGCTCGGCGACGCGTCTGCGAGGCGTCTGCGAGTGTCTTTGAAGCGTTGTTGGCTCTTTCATACTAACAGATTGGCGAGCATTCATCGCCCGCTAATCCCCCGCGATTTGCACGCGATAACACCCTCACCTGTCGGTGAGCTCAACGATTTGCAAATCGGGCTTAAATCGGGCTTAAAATCATGTAGTGTGAACTAGGCTTTAGTTATCATCAAAGCTTGCTCTATTTTGTTGTACTTCATTAAACTGCTGTTATGCTTCAGAAGTCTGTCCGAAATCAGTTTCGTGTGGTATCTTCGTGTGCAAACGCTGCCTGAAAAATAATTCCCTGATAGGGCAACAAGGCAACAAGTCAGCTGCCTAAGTTTTCGAACACAGCCATTGTCTCGTTGTCCTATCAGGCAATGACTTCAAAACTACCTCCTGAAACTGATTTTGGACAGACTTCTGAATCAGCATAATGATCTACAACAAAATAGCGATACACTTTGGCGATAACTAAGCAAATATTTAATTACTACAATACTAATTTCTCACTAGAAATTAAATCAGAAGTTGAAAAGTTGTTCAAAAACACACCACAAAATGCAACTTTCAGACACCATTTTATATTTTAGCTCAACTGTCATGAAATTAAACGCACAGGATAGTGGGATATCATAGGCAGCAAAGGATACATCTATGCTGCCTTCAAAATCTATCAAATGAAGGCATCTCAGTAAACAGAATGAGACACAATCATTGGATTCAGACATGCCTTGTTGCCTTCCTGGCTCTGTTTCTCAGCTTTCAGATGCAGCCGATTTGTTCACCTTTTTCACATAATTTATTCACTTGAATTTATCATCCATTGCTCTGATGAAGGGGGAACACACTAATTAGATGTTCTCAAATGCAAATTCATAATGATCTGAAAAAGTGATTATACTTGTAACCTGTCAGAAATTAGGCATTTCATGTTGGAGCTTATTACCTGAAATTATGCTTATTAGCATAACTAAACACAAAGTAGTTTATATAATTCTCAAATGCAGACATCAATTACCTAAAAATGAAAATTCTATCATCGTTTACTCAACCTCACGCTGTTCCAACCAGTATGGCATTCTTTCTGGAGGAAAGAACGTCTTATATTTTCTAATCAATATGGCTGATGAAAGTGAAAGATGACTACAGCTGTAAACAGGATGCAAAAGCCCCATTAATGTATCACTGACGATGTCCGTATGACTTGTGCACAAGGTTTGTAAAATTGCTTGATAATTTTAATCTTGTTCTGTGTACTGGATCAAACGATTCACTGTAATGATCCAATTCAAAAGAATGATTCAATCAGAAATCAGAAATTGCTAATTATTTCATGAGTTAAAAGAAAAATATCAGTCTCAAAAGAACAAATCATCATATAACGTAGATCGCTACTTCTCTCATGAGTAGTATGAACCAATTTATGCTGCTTTCATATAATGCTCACATTAATTTAAAAGGATATTCTTCAAAAAACTATATTTTGTGCTCCACAGAAGTAAGAAAGCCACATGGATTTTTACATTTGGGTGAACTATTCTATAGGTTTAAATCATTCAGTCTCATTCCCTCTCAGTTCCTGACATCTCTCCTTTCCTATAAGTAAGAAAAAGACCAAAACTAAAACTGGTTGCAAGAAGCCATCCCTTACGCAATCTAGCAAAGATGAAATCATGCTTGACGTTTAAAGGCCTTGAAACCGTGATCCACGCTTTGATAACATCCAGACTTGACTATTGTAATGCGTTATATACGGGAATTAGTCAGTCATCTATTTCTCGTTTACAAAAAGTTCAAAATTCAGCTGCTAGACTAGATGGGGATAAAAAAACATGTTTAAATAAGTTGTTGTGTGCACATCCCACCTTCTTGGCAGGTGCAGGACAAAAAGGACTACTGAATTGAAAAGATTATAATGTCCGCAACACTGCTACTTACTCCCATATTTTAATAAAAAAGGCAACGTTTCGACCCTACTGGGTCTTCTTCAGGCAATTGGCAAAACACATTTGATACAGAGTTATATAGGCCTTACAATCTGACCCACCCTGTGATTTCAATTAGCTTGATTGGGCCTAATACTTGCATGGAAAAAACAATCAACATACACAAGAATCAATTCCATATGCACATAACTTCCTAAAATGTAGTCAGAAACATGCAATTAACTACCAAGTGCATACTCACATATATACATGTCATATATACATCCACAACCAAATACATAGGCTACATAAATACACATTATATTATGACATATACATGACACAAAGCCATTCATTATAAGAATGGCTTTATGTCAAAATCTTTATTAAGACCATAAGGAGACATTGTGTTCAAATAGTAAATCCAAAAAGTTTCCCGTTGGAGAAGCCTTTTACCATGATCTCCTCCTCTTAACGGTTTATTGACCCGCTCCACCCCGATGTATCTAAGGGCGCTGACATTGTGGCCAGCTGATTTAAAATGAGCGGCGACAGGACTACGTTCATCTCCTTTTCTGATGGTACTTCTGTGCTCACTGATTCTGGTCCGTAGCACTCTCGCTGTTTTATCAACATATGATAAACCACATGGGCAACTGATAAAATAAATAACATGTGTGGTGCTACATGTAATAGTACCGCGAATAGATAATGTCTTACCAGTGTGTGGATGATTAAAATGTTTGCACTTATGCGTATACGAGCACTGGGCACAACTGCCACATCTATAATTACCATCTGGCATACTAAGAAAAGGCGTTGTAACTTGAGGACGTATATCATTCTTAACTAGATGGTCCTTTAAGTTAGAAGCACGCTTATAAATAAGCTTGGGTTTTTCTGGGAAGACTCTGGTTAGTTTAGGGTCCGACTCAATAATGTGCCAGTATTTATAAACAGATCTTCTAAATTCTGACACAAGTGGAGAATATTTTACACAACATAAAGGAGACTTATTTGGAGTTTTTTTGCGTATAGATCGAAGGCACTCGTCTTGCGTTATCTGATCAAAACGTTCGTTTTGCCAATTGCCTGAAGAAGACCCAGTAGGGTCGAAACGTTGCCTTTTTTATTAAAATGTGGGAGTAAGTAGCAGTGTTGCGGACATTATAATCTTTTCGATAAAAAAACATGAACACATTACACCTATACCCTGATCTCCTTGCACTGGCTTCCGGTTTATTTTAGGATTGATTTTAAACTTCTGTTATTGGTGTACAAATCCCTGCATGGACTCGCACCGGCCTATCTCTCAGATCTTTTAACTGAATATCAGACTGGACGAAGTTTGAGATCAGTGACTCAGAAGCTACTCAAAATTCCCAGGACACATCGAAATCAAAAAGGCGCTTTTGCTGTAGCAGCGCCTAAACTTTGGAATAGTTTGCCTAAACATAATAGAGACGCTGCTAATGTGCAGGTTTTTAAAGGACAACTCAAAACTCATCTGTTTTCAATAGCTTTTAATCAGTGACAATTTTATTATATGTGTTGCCTATGTGATGCTTCTTTTTCAGATTAGATCTTTTCTATTTCAGTGTTCTGTTTTACATTGCAAAGCACTTTGGTCAACTTGTGTTGTTTTAACCAGCCCGATCTCACGGCAATTCGTACGAATTTTATGAGGTGGCTAATTCGTACTAATTCATACGACCTCACTTGTACAAATTCGTACGATTTTTGCTAATTCGTACATATTTTACGAGTTACCAAATTCGTATGAATTCGTACAAATGACCTACCCCTGACCCCGCCCATAAACCTACCCATAACGTGGGTTTAGAAAAATCGTACAAATTCGTACGAGTGAGGTCGTATGAATTAGTACGAATTAGCCACCTTTTAATCACTCGTACTAATTCGTACGAATTGGTCGTGAGATAGCGTTGTTTTAACTGTGCTATATAAATAAAGTTGCTATTGCTATCCATCCCTGCCTACAAAATTGTTTGACTGGAGGATGTAAGGCCCTAGTAAAGCTGAAATGTCTCCATGTCTTGAGCGGACACTTTTCTCACCTCTCGCTGTGGCCTCATCCATCTCTTAAAAAACACTAGGCAATTCCTAAACCTACACTTTGTGATGACAGCTGGAGCCCCTATCAAAAGCAATTCTGCCATCCTTTGTCTATACGTGTATATGTGTCAAGCAGAAGGCTGAATGACTGCATCAGGCACCGGTAGCATGTCATCTGAAAAAAAATATCTGCCCTTAAGAAGACTGAGCTTGAAAGAGACACTCTTTTGCGGCACATAAGTCAGCCTCTCGTGGTAAACACTAAATGGACTACAAAGGCTTATCAGGGCTAATAGACCAAGGCATCAAAAGTGTGTCTGTAAAACAAACTGAATGCCACAGGTGGAAAATTTAATGAATTTTTGATAAGTGAAATGATAAATTGACGTCACGTTAATGTAGGAAAATTGAATTTTCTTTGAGAACTGTAACATGTATGTTTTGTTCCTGTTAACCCTGCCTGAGTTCATGAGTTCGTACAGTGTGATGTTTACCTGCATCTCCCATGCCCGCTGGTTCTGCCCAGCTCAGTGTCTCCTGCGTTCCTGCTAATTCCTTCCAGCTCTAAGTCTCCAGAGTTCCCACCCAGCCTCCGTTTTCCGCCTCCTCTTTCAATATCAGCCAGTCCGTCAGCCCCATCTCTGCTGTCTCCCGTCAGCCCCTCGACTTGACCTCCCCTCTGTGGTGTGGAGCCATCTCGGGCCTTCCTTCATTCAGTTCATCCCAGGCGAGTGGATCCCAGTTACGACGTGAAGATGTGCCTTTCACATGAATATGTTGACACTCCTTTTAGCTCTACCAAACAATATTTTTAATTGTGTACCAGACCTTGCACAATGGTCAAGAGGAATCTTGCACCATATTCCACTTTACAAAACAACTTCAGTTCAGAAAAAATGATACATACTTTTGTAACATTTTCCACCTTTATGCAGGTCAACACTTGTTAATAATAGCTGTTCTGTGAGCTGCTTTGATCAAAGCATGGCTTTTGTGAATAACAATTTCTAAATTTTCCAGGGCTCAGAAAACCTTGTACCAACACATCCGATCTCGCCTCATTGATTGGACTCTAGTTTAATGACTCTAAGTCGCTTTTGAAGAAATCATTACCCTAGGGATTCCCATTTTTTTTCCACCATGCACTGGGAATGTGTAGTGCGTTCAATAATGCATTATTAACATTTGCTTATTTTTGTAACTTAGCTGAAGATCAAATTCAAATTATTTGTATAATTATGACCAATTTATGACGAAATCACATGCTTGTCACATACTTTTTCCTGCAGTTGTAGAAGTGATGTTGATGTTGGTCTGAGAAAAAATTGTTTATGCATTTTATGTTCTGTATTTTCTCATTTCACAGGTGTGGTTCCGTTTTCATCAAATGCGCACCATTTGGCCACAGTTAATTTAAGGGGAGCACATTATGACAGTTCTCTCAAGCACAGGGCTGAGGGATCACATTTGAATTTGTCATTTCATCTGCAACGGTTTGAAGCCGGTCTGCCGATTACTTTTGCGAACCTCTCAGTGTCTAAAGGACTTTGGCAAAGAAAACCTAAAGCAAATATTTGGTGCAGGCTGCTTTCAAAAATATGATTACTGACTCTTAACTTTGAAATTCTGACCTGCTGTTGTCTGAAATTATGTTTTGCCACCTCTGTGGACCAAATGTTATTGGATTAAATGTAAGTAGATTTATTGCTTCTATCTTCTCAAAAACAAACAATGTGGTTGGTCCACATTTTTTGTTGACATTTAGGCACAAAGAAAGCACAGTAAATCGATTGCAGCTCCAAATAAGATGACCTTGTCCTAAGAAAGACAGGGATTGATCAATACCTACATTGAGAAGGTGACCTCTTACTTGAGTCACCTGGGCACCAGCTCTTCAGGGATGTGTGCTGTACATCTGAATGAGTGGAGCATGTGCTCTCCCAAAGAACTAATGACTTCAGCTTAAAAAATAACCGCCTTGAAACAATCCGTCACAGCTGGAGTTGAGCACGGTTCAATCTGTGTCCCGGTTTAGAGGTTTATTTCTGCTCTGGTTCATACACTCTGGTGACTATATGACTGGCACTGAGCGTTCAGCACACCTATCAATCAAAAATGTGCATAGAGACCAACTGTCAATGAGGAGAGAGCTGCACTAGTCCATCAGTTCTCTTCTAATGACCCCAGCCTGGTGTAAACATAAAGACTGAGTCGGCTTGCTCTCTCTGGTTCTCTAATGGTGTGGACACTGGCCAGCTCAATGGTGTTTCCATTAGAAGTTCACTGCACCTTTAGCTTTCATCCATCTAAATGGTTTCCATTTGAAAACATCTTGCACTATGCAATCAAAAAAATCGTCACCATACAAGCAGTGTCTGAAAAAAATGCTGTAAACAGAGATAGAAAGGCAACAAGGCACATCTGAATACAATGTTTGCATCACATCACATCTATTAAGATGGCTTCATCTGGTTGGATTTAAAAAGCACTGTATCGAAAAGTTGAAAGAAGTATTGAAATATTAAAAAATCTCTCTCATATGTTTTTCAAAATATTTTTGAAAGAAGTTTCTGATGCTTACAAATGCTGCATTCATTTTATTTAAAATACAGTAAAAAAAAAACAGTAATATTGTTAAATATTATTATGATTTAAAATAACTGTTTTCCATTTTAATATATTTAAAAATGTTATATGTCCATGTGAATTTTCCAGTCTTCAGTGTCACATAATCCTTCAGAAAGCATACTGATTGGTGCTCAAGAAACATTTCTTCAGAGTTGAAAACAATATCTTTTTTCAGATTTATAAGATGAATAGAAAATAAATTACCCAAAAAATACCAGTAAAGTAAAAAGTATTTACTGTCACATGATAAATTGATGTCCTTGCTGAATAAAAGTGATTCATTTTATTTTTATTCTTTTTTTTAATCGTCCTTACCTCAGACTTTAGATGTGCAATATGTATTATGAATGTACCTTCAACCACTTTCAACTACAACAGATATATTTTTGACTTATTATCCTTTTATACTCAATATTTTGCTTAGTTATCACCAAAGAGCACATACATTTGTTTTAGATCAATGGACTTGGCATGCAACTTGCACAAACTTCTCTATTTTTTTTTTTTTTTTTTTTTTTTTTTTTACTGTCACTGTCGTGTTGTATATTAAAAAAGATTTTTTAAAAATTGATTTTTACTAATCAAAGTGGCAGCAAAAGTTAAAGAGACAGACTATTCATTGTTTGCTCAATTACTTGATCCAGAGTGATTTAGAGTGCTTTCAAACGAGCTCAAATGGATCAGTACATTAGCATCAGAATGAGGTTTCTCAGCAGTATTGATACACAAACACTTCATATTGCCAAATAAAAGTCATCATACTTCCCTTCATCACATCATGTGCCTACGCTCTCCACGAACAATCCTAACTTAAAGGCCGACAGCGAGTGCTACAGTCAACAAGCAATAGTACATTTGGTTGAAAGCTTGGGTCTGATTTCTGTTCAGGACACAGTGTTGTACATGCTGTGGACATTAAAAAACATTATACAAGTCACATTATCTGATATTCAAATTGTCAGCTTTATCGCTGAAGAGGCGTCACAACACAGTTTGGTATAGCAATTCAAAATATGTCCATGGCATGCACAGTATGCACTGCTCCCTGTTATTTCTGAAAGGCCTGGGCTTTATACAATTTAGAGTATCCATTAAAGTCCATTAAAATACAGGCAGCTAAGAGAGGGAGGTGGAGAGATTGATGGATTTGTTCATTAACCATGCCGCAGTGTTAAAAGCATGCTGGCAGGATTAGTGACAACATTGCTTGTTTAAACAAATGCCTCTCCATTCCTGTTTTTCACTTCTATTCAGAACAATAAGGACCAAGGCGTTTTAAAAACTTCCTTTTGTGAGGAAGAAATACAGTACCAGCATCTCTTTTTCTTTTTCAACACTTTAGTCTCTGTAGAATCAATCAGCAATAACTGCTGTGACATGACCACACAGGTCACTAGAGGGAAAGATCATTTTCATGAAAGCATACGGTACTTGTTTCTTACATATGTCGACTTAAAGTGGAACTCAGTAAGGGAAGCAGCAATGAAAACAAAAGCGGCATCTTGTGTATGCTCACTTTTTTTACCTTTGCTTCTTATCATTAATCAAAGAGACAGCATGGGCCTTTTAATGCGAAATACACTGTTCTCTTACGAGAGGTTCTCTCGTATTGCGTAAGCTAGCTTACGCTGCGGGAAAGATTCATCTTTGCTCAGATATTGAAGCCAAAAAATTATTTCATAATTTGTATCCATACACAACGCAGTTCCTCTGCGGCAGACCTAGAGCAGGCTAGCTAGCAGCTCATTGGTTCGCTCAGAGAGAACTGCTTAAGCCTATGGGAGAGCGGGGCTGAACCCGCTTCCAATGAGAGGCGCCCGCGCGCTCATTGCGTCATGGCCCGCCAGAATGGGCGTGGTCATGGTGTATATAACAGTCTCTCCCAGGCTTATATGTCGATTCATTTCATCTTCAGCAAGCTGCACGCTTCTGCTGTCCTGAGAAAAGCCGTCGCCGTCGAGAAGGCATCTCTCTAGCGAGCTTCCGGACCCTGAAGAAGCCGGCCGTCTTCGCCACCTTCAGCCGCCCTGCAAGCTAGCGCCATCCGACGACTGTATCCTTTCTCTTTTCTCCATTATATCTAAAAGAGCCGAGCGTCTTTTTAAAGATGTCTCGTTTTTCCTGCGGCTCTTGCCGCGCTCGTCTCGAGGACGGAGACCGCCATGTCATCTGCGCTCTCTGCCTGGGACTCGAGCACGCAGAACTCGCCCTCGCGGATGGAGGATGCGACTTCTGTGAGAGCCTGCCGTTGTCGTCCCTGCGGGCACGACTTCTGGCAGCAAAATCCGCTCCCGCGCCGCCTTCCTCTTCGCCGCGTAAGAAGAAACGCCGCTCCCAGAGGCCGCCGGAGCCCCCAGCGGAACAATGCGGGCCGCCGCCGCCGCCTCCCGCTTCCCGCTCTCCCTCCCCGCCCCTGCCGGACATACAGTTGCCGCCGAGTGGCCGCTCTGTCGCTTCCGATGACGCCGCGGAGGAGAAGGACTCCTGTTCACTGCTCGCATCAGACAGTGAAGAATGGTCATCTCTCGGATCCACGAGAGAATCGGCGGGGATCCGCGCCGGGATAGAGGAGGAACTAATGCGCCTCCTCTCACAGGCCGTCGAACGCCTCGGTCTCGAGTGGTCTCCTCCACCCGAGCAGGCCCCGAACCGGATGGACGGCAGCTTTTTTCATCGGCGCTCGACCCCCGCGTGCAACCGGGCCGCTCCATTCCTGCCTGAACTTCACGCAGAGCTGACGAAGTCCTGGAATGCCCCGCTCTCGGCTAGAAACCGCTCTGATATATCCGCCTCGTTGCGCTCGGTAGACGGAGCCGCCGAAAAAGGTTACTCAGCCATGCCGCCCGTTGAGGACTTGGTCGCCGCACACCTCTGCCCGCCCTCTGCTAGATGGCGCTCTTCCCCCACGCTTCCTTCGAAAGCTTGCAGAGCGACCTCGAGCTTTCATGCTCGCGCCTACGCCGCCGCCGGTCAGGCCGCCGCAGTGCTACATTCTATGTCTGTCCTCCAAGTATTACAGAGCGATATTCTCCGTGAGTGGGCCGAAGGCGGTAGAAACCCCTCCCCCGCTGTCACGGATCTGAGAAGTGCTACGGACCTCGCCCTTCGCGCCACTAAAGCCGCCGCACAAGCTCTGGGGAGATGCATGGCCAGCCTTTGTGTTGCCGAGAGACACTTATGGCTCACGCTCGCCGACATGGGAGATTCTGAGCGCGCCGCGTTTCTTAACGCGCCCCTCTCCCCGACGGGCCTTTTTTGGATCTGCTGTCACGGGAATCGTCGATCGCTTTTCTGAGGTCCAGAAAGCTACTCAGGCGATGAATTTGTTTCTGCCCCGCCGCGCTAGCTCTTCCGCGGGCCGCTCTCGCGAGCCTCCTGCCAGAGCTCCACCACAGCGCCCCCCTCCGCAGACTTAAACAGCCCAGCGCAGACAGGGCGGCCGCCCTCGCTCTCGCTCTGACAGCCGCCGCAGACCGCCGCCCCCACGAGGCCCGCGACCTAAGATCACGCTGAAGCCTGATCATCAGAAGTCTGCCTAGCAAAGTTAAGAAAACGACGGTGCTCTCCCGCTGCGGCCGGACCGCCGTCAAAGCTTCGCCCTCTGCCAGTCCCCGTTATTTCGCCGACTGCTGTAGTGTTGACCGCCACAAACAAGCCGGTGTCCCAGCCCGCTTGCGAGCGACAAAAAGCCGTTTTTACGGCTACCCAGAGAAATCTCAAAAAGAGAAAATTTGCCAGTTGTGTAGAAAATGTGCCCACAATCATGTGCTCACCCATACACACAAGCATAACATATCCCGTGTCTCTATCAGAGCCCCATCACATGAAACGGGCACAGCCCGCTCTAATATCAGAGAACATAAACACGCCCACGAGCTCGTGCGCGTGTCCCCTCTCTGCTCGCTCTGTTTCACGGCCCATAGACTCCTCTCTGAGTGCGAATCCCGTTGCCACACACATTCAAAGCGCGCCCACACACTGTGTCCAGCCCGCTATGTGCAGCAATCAGGGCGATATAGCCATTCGGCCACTAGCCGCATGCTCCAAAGCGTGGGAAGCCATTCCAGGCATTTCCCCGTGGGTACTAAGCATTATAAAGAACGGCTATCTGCTACAGTTTCGCCGCCGCCCGCCTCGTGCGCGCGCGCGGCTCGAATCTACTGTCAACCCGCTGGCCGCCGGCACGCTCCGCTCAGAAATTGCGACGCTGTTGCAAAAGGGCGCCATAGAGAGAGTCCCACCATCTATGACCGAGTCGGGGTTTTACGGCCGTTATTTTCTGGTTCCCAAGAAAGACGGCGGCCTCAGACCGATTTTAGATCTCAGGTCTTTGAACAAAGTGCTCATGAAGAGACCGTTCAAGATGCTCCCTACCAGGAAACTCCTCGCGCAGGTGCGCCAGGGGGACTGGTTCATCTCTCTAGACCTGAAAGACGCCTATTTTCAGATCCAGATAAATCCCCGTCACAGGCCATTCTTACGTTTCGCCTTCGAGGGTCATGTTTATCAATACGCCGTTCTCCCGTTCAGCTTATCTCTGGCGCCCCGCACATTTACGAAGTGCATGGATACGGCGCTCGCCCCCCTGCGGAGCCAGGGGCTGCGCATATTGAATTATCTGGACGACTGGCTGATTTTGGCCCAATCACAGACGGAGCTTCTGTCGCACCGCGCAGTTCTCCTCGACCATCTGAAAACGCTGGGCCTCTCTGTCAACTGGACAAAGAGCTCCCTTCAACCCAGTCAATCGATTTCCTTTCTAGGAATAGATTTGAACTCGGTCACGATGACGGCTCGCCTGTCTACACAGCGCGCGCGCAGTGTACAGCGACTGGCCGCCTCGTTTCAGATGGGCACCTGCTCACCTCTGAAAACTTTTCAGAGGATGCTGGGTTACATGGCCTCAGCCTCCGCTGTACTTCAGCTGGGCCTTCTGCACATGCGTCCGCTTCAGCTTTGGTTAAACAGCCGTGTACCCCACCGCGCGTGGAACACGGGCCGCCAGCTGATCAGAGTTACGCAGACATGTCTCACGGCGCTGCAGCCATGGACAGTAGCAGAATGGTTTCGACAGGGCGTCACGATGGGGACCTTTTCTCGCCGAAAAGTCATCTCGACAGATGCATCCAACACGGGTTGGGGTGCAGTCTGCGAGGGCTAACCGGCCTTCGGCCATTGGGCGACACAGGAAAGCCCTTTACACATAAACTGTCTGGAAATGCTTGCGGTCGAGAACGCGCTTTCGCGCTTCCTCTCGCTCATTCGGGGACACCACGTCCTGATCCGTTCGGACAACATGGCTGTGGTCTCCTATCTCAACCGTCAGGGCGGTGTCAGGTCCAGGAATCTCTTCCTACTGACACACCGCATTTTAGTTTGGTCTCAGAGCCGCCTGCTCTCGCTCAGAGCGACACATGTGCCGGGTCATCTGAACGACGGTCCAGACATACTGTCCAGGAACCTCATCTCCTCAGGAGAATGGTCCCTGAACACACAAACGGTCCAAATACTGTGGAGGCTATTCGGCAGAGCAGAGGTGGACCTCTTCGCGTCAGAAGAGAACGCTCACTGCCCAATATTTTTCTCAAGGAGCGAGGACGCGCTAGCCCAGGAATGGCCTCGCCGCCCGCTCTATGCTTTCCCTCCGATCGCTCTGCTACCACAGGTAATTCAGAGGATCAGGGACACACGCCACTCGGTGCTCCTCATAGCCCCGCATTGGGAGAGTCAGAATTGGGTTTGTGTGGCCGCGGGATGGGCCTCCCCGTCCACTTTTGTCAGATTTTACAACTTGGAAGTTCCCGCCTTGCAGGCAAAATTACTAGCTGTCTAAACGACCAGCTCCCTAAGAAGCTGCATTACTGGGAGTCCCTCACACAACCGGTTCGCCCCTTGTGCTCTCCTTAAATGCTTATACACTTCATGTGCCCGCTCTGCCGGCCTCATACATGCTTATGTATACACTTCATGGGCCCGCTCTGCCGGCCTCATAATACATTCACTCCACGTTAAAAATCCCCCGGTATCACCCTGGGATTCATGAGTGGATTCATAGCGCGCACGGCGTTGACCAGGTGTTCCCGCAGCGTAAGCTAGCTTACGCAATACGAGAGAACCTCTCGTAAGAGAACGAATCGGTTACCTAACGTAACCTCGGTTCTCTCTAGAAGAGGGAACGAGTATTGCGTTCCCGGCCGTGCTTGCGCTACTAGCGTTTCGCTTCACGCTGAAATAAATCAACATATAAGCCTGGGAGAGACTGTTATATACACCATGACCACGCCCATTCTGGCGGGCCATGACGCAATGAGCGCGCGGGCGCCTCTCATTGGAAGCGGGTTCAGCCCCGCTCTCCCATAGGCTTAAGCAGTTCTCTCTGAGCGAACCAATGAGCTGCTAGCTAGCCTGCTCTAGGTCTGCCGCAGAGGAACTGCGTTGTGTATGGATACAAATTATGAAATAATTTTTTGGCTTCAATATCTGAGCAAAGATGAATCTTTCCCGCAGCGTAAGCTAGCTTACGCAATACTCGTTCCCTGTTCTAGAGAGAACCGAGGTTACGTTAGGTAACCGATTCGTTATCTACAATGTGAAAAAACAGATCTCTCCAGCTAAAACTATTTACTGGCTGCATCTAATATTTTCTAGTTGGCTTTTTCCTTTGCATTTTTTTGTAATTCCTCAAAAAGGACTTTTTTCTTTTACATTCTTCTAAATTCAGGTTGTTTCACTAATCAGTAAGTGCCCCTATTATGCTATTTTTAAAGTTTCCTAAGTTCCTAATGTTTTGGAGGTTTGCTACAATAGGTTTACATGCATCCAAGGTCAAAAAACATTTTAGGTTTCTCATAATATAAAATGCAGCATTACTTCACTTCTCACAGTCTGGTTCATTTGAAGATTCAGTCTTTCTAAACCTCTCCTTTCCAAGAGCCTACTCTGCTCTGATTGGTCAGATGGCCCATTCTTTTCTGATTGGTCTACTGCTTACATCGCTTGTCAAAAACGAAACACCAATTACCACATCTGAATTTCAGCTCCGGAGGCTTCCTCAGCGTTTAATACACAGTGATACGAAAAATGGTGTTGTGGTTTTTTTGTAATCAATTCACTGTTTCAAATTTCATTCAAAACTTAATTTTAAAATTCCCTGATATGTGGGAGCCCAGTGCACAAAGAATAATAAAACAGGACAATACAAATGTATAACATTTTCACTATTTTCATACCTTACATACATGCACTTCTTTCTTGTATTCCAATACATTAAACTTTTACAGCATGCACTTCATTATTCAGCACTGGTCAGCCTGACCTACAATGAACCCTATGCTGGACCGACCACCGGAGTAGATAAAGTTGAGCTAGTCCCAGAATGATTGTGATTTACCAAACCTAGAGATCTATCACAACACTAAAAGACAGCACACACACATTCACACTTCTTTCCTTGCGTGTCAACACACACATCTGCACACTCCAATAGCTTCTCTAATACCCTGTATTTTCCGGTTTGCAAGAGAGAGATTGGATTCTAGGCTGAGCCTTTCTTATGAGTTTGTGCACAAATAAGATTGAAAATTGTATCCGCATAATTCCAGATTGCATTACAGCAAATACATTGTGTGCTCTCCTCAAGGGGCTATTTCTCAGAATATCAATGATCGTGTAAAGGACAGTCGAGAGGAGAGAACCTCGAAGGCGAGACAAAGAAGAGGAAACGAGCGTTGAAACCGAGGAGATGATTTTTATAAAATTTCAGTGAAATTATAGAAGTAGTATTGTGGCCAAATTGAGCTGAAATACAGTATAAAAACAAAGACGAATACAACGTTCACCTCCCACGTGAATTTCTGAGATTATAAAATATTTGAACACTATGTTCAACAGACACATTACATTACAACGCTGCCTCATTTTGGCTGTTGCTAGGCAAACGATGAGAAATCAGCATATGTAATCTCCAATATCTGTGGAAGAATGCGTTCAATTATCTCTGCAGGTCTCTCTTACTGTAGGGTCATAGCAATGCTGTGAAGTGCTCCCAGACCAGCTGTGAGAACGTGATCTGTCGGTGGATCACAGTGAAAGTGCATCGACTGAACCCACGATTCTTAGTTTTCCAATAAGATATTGGTCAAGAGCAGCCCTGAAGCAACGAGTGGGCTCAGAATCCAGCACTTCCACTGTTAATCTTATAAACAATTTATTCCCACCCACACCCTCACTCGCTTTTCTCCTCGGTATTGTGGGCTGGCTAAACTCATGGTAACCGCATCTGTGAAACTGAACATGCACAGTTTATATGGAGCTCAACATTTCCCTTTTAGATTTATGAACACCTATACCGTCATTACTTTGCCTGATTCACTAAGAAAAACGTATTAGAAGCATGATGTTCTTTCAAATCTTTAAGTAAAATACCAAGGTATGAATATGATAATCAGTCAGTACCATGGTTTTAAAGTATCATAGTATCATTGTAAAGGAAAGACAAATCTCCAGGGCAAGTTTACTAAATATGTGCAACTGTTGATTGCGTCATTTCCAGCCTGTCCTCATAATGTAACACTTACACATATTTTACACTGCAAGTACGATTACAGATTATTACAAATGGTCTTTTATTGCAAAAACCTGGGCCCATCCACAATCCAGTATATACAGGCAATGTCTGGACTGGTATTGTGTGCATATAAAGCTATACTTCATATTATAAGCTATACTTTACACCAGCTTAACCCATTACATTTTTGTCCCAGGTCTAAATTTAAGCAGCCTTGAATGTGCTACACCATAAAAAGTCCCATGCACAATCTTATTAGCTGGGGCATAATGATGTCAGGATCATGAAATAGTACTCTTGCATGTATGTTTCATCAGAATATGTGGTGATGAGAGGTTTTACCACAGTTTGAGGAAGGTCTTGATTCTGGAAGAACTCTAGGACATCCTCACAGTGTATTCCTAAACCAAAATGCCTATAGTAGCCAAAAGCTTTTTTTAGGAGCCCATGGGAGAAGAGAGATTAATATGAAGAGGGAAAAGAAAGTAAAAGGGAGAAAGAATAGCTTTGAGCCCTTTGAGCACAATATGTGGCCTCAGACTGATTTATCTAATGGATGCTCTTTGGCTATTCGTATAGAGTACTCTGTTGTCATTCCCCATGATCTGATGGCTTTAATGGAAAAGGGAATTCTTTTCTACAGCTTGTCCATGTAGAGGGACCCGGAGAGAACTACCGGGATGAGCTGCGGTAATGGGGAGCTGGATGTGATGAGATGTCAGGTCAGACTCCATCTCTAGAGATGTCACAAGACTTGTCCTGCTGGGATTGCCGCTGACAGAGCCAGTGGGCTGCACCCAAGCAAGAGGCAGGTAATGGGACTGGCTTAATGGGACTGTCCTCAGGCGAAGTCATCGCAAAGGTCTCACGGACACACAAACAAAGGAATAAATTCAGTGGCTTTCCTGTCCTTGGTGGCGGCAGGTGAGCACCAGCGATGGACACAGGAGGTTTGAAAAATCTAATTCTGTGACATAAACCCCGAAACTATCAGTACTGATGCAGAAGCAAATAAATGTAGGACCCCGACTATAGCCTAAAGCCAAACCACATGTGATGACTTGTATTTATAAAATTGCAGGGGCTGCACAATCGATACTTTGCTTATTGAGAGTGTAGGATCAAAGGAATGAACAGAGATAGGCCAGAGGGAAAGTAGCTACAGCCACAATTTCAATAGAAAGTTCAAGTTTGCAATCTGAGATGTGGGAGGAGTGCAAGACATAAAATGCATCTGGAAGAGCTTCAAAATATGTTTGCAAAATATAAATGCTGAGGCGCCCGCCGATGCTAAGGTGGGTGGCCTTAAAGCTGAATGTATAGAAAATTGATGCAATGTTAATAAAACCTAAATGCCATGCAGAGGGTTGAAAAAACAACATCTGTGCCAGTCTGTTTTAAATACATTTCTATACAAAGGTTCACAATTAGCAGTATTCATATGCTTTTTATGGTTTACATTATTATTTATATAAGTCAAGTCAAGTCATCTTCATTTATATAGCGCTTTTAACAATGAATTGTTTCAAAGCAGCTTTACAGAGATAAACATATAATTTAAGGTAACAGATTGTTTTGGCGTTATAGCGGTTCTTGAATAATGTTACTTCCAGCTAAAGTTAACTTTGATTGATTCACCTCCGTCGAAATGATCAGACTTTAAACGCGAACCTGTGATTAACGCTGACGGCGTTCACATGCTCATTCAGAATTCTATAGTTATGTGCTTTTTAAAATATGTGCGCAGGTTTGTAATATATAACTCTACACGTTTCTTTTGTTAATAATTAAGTCTTGTACATGTGCAATTCTCTTGCTGAAAATAATGTTTTACTTTATTCAGCATTTGTATGGAATATGGTGTCCCGTTTGTGCCACTCAGTACTCAATTGATCAATTGATTATTCATCAGAAAAATTATGTGTAAATCATAAAACCTGTCCTGGGTGCCAAACGATACAATACACCTGTTTTACCTATACTGTACACCACTGCATAGCACCTATAGAATAACAACTGGATTCTGTATGCAGCTTTTTACAAAATGTGTTTGCATATTAGATCATTTGCATGTCTAAAATATAAGGTAGAAATTAGGGTTACACTTTATTTCGATAGTCCCTTTAGACATTCTACAAACTATAGGCCCTATCACACAGCTGGCGCAATGCAGCGCCAGGCGCGACGCAAGTGTTTTTTGCTAGTTTCAGCCGGACGCAGTTATCATTTTCACGTCCTGCGCCACGTTGTTTGAATAGCAAATGCATTTGCGCCCATTTGTTCTCCCATGGGCGTGCTGCTGGTCTGAAAACTAGGTGTGGCACGTTGCTATTTTGAGGCAACTGAAATAGACTGCGTCATTGGTCAACAAAAACCTGGTCTAAATGTATTTTTTTGTTATTTAAAGGGGTGGCTGATTATGATTTCACTTTTCTAACTTTAGTTAGTATGTAATGTTGCTGTTTGAGCATAAACAACATCTACAAAGTTACAATGCTCGAAGTTCAAAGTAAAGGAAGATATTAGATTTTAAAGAAATCTTTTTTTAAGGACTACAACAAACGGCTGGTAGGGACTACACGAGATTCCTCCCGGGTTAGTGACATCACTAACCCTAAAATTTACATAAACCCCGCCCTGGGGAACACGCAGTTGAGAAGAGGAAGAGTTGTTGTAGTAAAGCACATTTGTGAGTCTGCTCAAGCTGTCGCATCCGTCTTTTCACATGCAATACAGTACGTAACAAAAATGCAATAGCATGTCACTCTGTTGGCATCTTACAACAGTTCCCACACAAGCGATTTTATAGATTATCATGATAGAATATGCTAATCAAAGACTTGAAGATAGTTAACTCCACATCAGCAACATAAATTCATCAACTTACCATTCAGAAACATCCTGTTGCATTCTTCATGTTGTCACTTATTTTTAAGTCTCTCCATCATTGTCCGACTCCAGTTTAAACATAAAAGGCAGAACAGTTTCTGACATTTTAGTGCTTGTCTGCGTGAGGTAATCGTTGAAGTTCTGCCCTCTGTGCCGGGAGCAGCAGCTCATTTGCATTTAAAGGGACACACACATGTTTTTTGTGTCTGTCCCTTTTAAATGCAAATGAGCTGCTTCTCCCGACACAGAGGGCGGAGCTTCAAGAGATCATATCCTTTTACCTCACACAGACATGCACTGAAAACTTCAAAAACTTTTATGTTAGCCTTTTATGTTCAAACCGGAGTCAGACAAAGATGGAGAGACTCAAGAAGAAGTAACAACAATATATAGAAGCAACAGGACATTCTGAATGGTAAGTTGATGAATTGATGTAGCTTATGTGTAGTTATCTTCTAGTCATTGATTAGCATATATTCTTTCACGATAATCTATAAATTGCGTTCCTGGGGGCGGCGTTTATTTACATTTTGGAGGAATGTTGTATAGTCCCTACCAGCCGTTTGTTGTAGTCCCTGTCTCTGTTTAAGAGCCGATAGAAACTGAAACCAAATGGCTAGCTCGATAATTCTTTTTGCATACAAAACCAGAGATGTTACACGTTCAGATCAAGCCTTCAACATGCTCCTGTTGCGTTGTTTTCACCCTCTAATGAGTGTGTACAAATTGCGTAATATGCGTTTACAACAAAAAACACTGAAATGTATTGCACATCATTGCACACGCTCAATAGATCTGCGATTGAGTTACGTCTTCCGATGGCTCATAAACGTTCTGTGCACTATGACCCCAGGGTTTGTCGGCATGTTGTGACGTCACAAGCTGCGACATTTGACTCCCATTTGCTGTATATGCTACTCTACTGCGTTCTACTTTCGTTATTGTCTCTTTTTATCATTGCTTCATCATTTTGACTCCACAATGCACTGTTTATAAAAATGAGTGTATCTTACAAACTAATTTATGTAAACAGTTCAAATCAATTGTGTAGTTTTAAAGTGTTTTATGCAAGTTTTTTACATTGACAAGTTTGAGGTTGATATTTCTGTATTTAATAAAATATTTAAAAAGAAAGATTTAATTTTTTTTGTTTTTTTGTTTATTGCACTTTTGAGCTATTTATATAGTTACTAGGGATGGCCCGATACCGATACTGGCATCGGGGATCGGGACGATACTGTCCTCATATACTCGTACTCGTACTCATAAAAATTCGCCGATACCACGCACCGATACCACGTACATTTTGCAAAACGAAACTGGCCGCCGCGAGAGCTTTGTCGAGGTGAACTGAGGCATAGGAAAGTAGCCTATAATGTCGGCGGTTAGGGCTCATTTCAAGATAAGGGATGATGACAACAGCAAGGCAGACTGTGAGTTATGTTCAGCTAAGGTGTCGAGAGGAGGGAAAGAAAGTACATCGTTTAACACCAGCAATCTAATTAAACATCTGAAGACGCATCATAGATCTGATGGCCGAGCGTGCGCGCGGGCGATAATGCACTCACTCTGTGTGTGCGGGTGCGGGAGAATAAAACGATTCGCGGGACTCCCGCAAACTAGAAATATCTATGAATAAAACATAAAAACTAATAGATTTTTATTCATCTCTTGCAAAAAAAGCAACAAGAACAACTACAACAAAATAGAAACGATTTACAGGCCAGAGTTTCTATTCATAACATGGTTACAGCGTTGAGCGATGTAGCCAATCACAGACATATGTGTTGATTTCTTGAACGCAATGGCCAATCAGAAGCATTTAAGATAGACTCCCCTCACTGCTCAAAACGGACTTTTTTGTTCAGTGCTGAATTCTGTATGCTGGCAAATCCTCTAATTATAACAAACAAAGTGTGGATATTATGAAAGATTGATTGTGCAGTCAGCTTCATTGATAATAACAGAGATGTGTGAGATCGCGATGAACTGTCAGCTTTTAGGATTTATTAAGGGTGTGCACTTTGCGTGCATTCAGTCATGCCCATGCACGCAGTAGCCTGCTTGCTTTTATGTTAAATTAACAGTGGTTTGTGTGTTAATACATTTATTATTTTACAATTTTTTTTTTTTTTTTTAGACTTGTTAAAACAAGCAGAGAAGAAAATAAAAACAGTCTTCTGACCTGTGTTCTAAAATAGTCGTCTTCTTTTCTGGGAGCCTATTACTTTTGCGGTAGAAATATCGGTATCGGTACTCGGTATCGGCAAGTACACAAATGTAAATACTCGTACTCGTATCGGTTTGAAAAAAAATGGTATCGGGCCATCCCTAATAGTTACTATTGATTTATTACATGTATAGCCTTCAAATTGGGGGTGTAAGGATTGTTTTGATGTATGACATATGAAAATGCTCAAAAGAATGACAGCACAGCATGTAAAAATACTAAGATATACTCTGGCGGAATTGTTCTATGGCAGGTCATAAAGGGTTAAAAAACGATTTCTTTAAAAGCAAATATCCCCCTTTGCTTTAAACTTTGAGCGTTGTAACTTTGCAGATGTTGTTTATGCTCAAACAGCAACATTACACACTAACTAAAATTAAAAAAGTGAAATCATAATCAACCATCCCTTTAAAGAGCGTGTTAGTAATGTGCGCCTATAGGTGGGTTCGCAACGAGCGTACACTCTGCTTATTACACACACAGTGATGCCCAACAGCACACAAACTAGCCAAATATTAAAAATAAACGGATTACAATGTAAAAGATTAATATTGTGTACATAAAGATATCCGGCTTGTCCCGTAGATGGTCTGCATACGCGCATTAAAATACACCCATTACTCATTAGGGGAATAGAGACAACCCTTTTAGACCATGTGCTGGGCGCGTCGACCATTTTTCCCGCCTTTAAACTAGCACAAGTGGATTCGGACACGCCCTAGGTGCACTTGTGCCGTGCGCTTTAGACCATGCGCTTAGATCGTTAAAATATCGTTAAAATAGGGTAAAATAGAAAGTTACAATTTTAACTTTGCAACTACATGTCAGCTAACTCATTAATTTGCAAGTAGGCCTAAACTAACTCTCATTAGTAGTGTTAGGTTGGGGTTAGTAAAATAAGTTGACATCTACTTGCAAAGTTAGTAGAATGTCTAAAGTGGTGTGACGATGTTCGGCTGAATTGCCCTCGAGTGTCTCTAGAGGGCGCTCCACCCCTGCACTGCCTTCCCTGGGACTGATCACGCACACACCCTGAACTGATTTCGCACACACCTGTTTCCACTGATCACTCTCACACCTGCATCGAGTTCCTCACGTAGCTCCACACTCATTTATACCCCACTCTCACTATCACTGATTGCTAAGTCTTGTTTTACTGTTGTGGACATAACCAAGCTTTTCCGAGTCTAGTCCTGTCTGTGTGTCTGACCCTTCGCCTGTTTCCTGGATTCCTGGTTTGCGGCCCTCATGTTTCCCCACCGGGACCTTCGCAGATTCAAGCCGTCTCCTCAGTTGTTAGCCCAGAACCGATCCCAATATCACGACGAGCTCACACAGCGATTCCGAGCACGGATACAGGAGCTGTGATAATGCGACTTCGTCAGGAGGATCGATCTCTCGAGTGGTATGTGGCGGAGTTCTATGAACTTTCTCAGTACACGTCAATGAGCAACGTTTTTCTAACGTTTTCGTTCCGCGGAGGGTTATCTGAACCGCTGCGGTCATTGATGCCCGACCCTGATCCTTACGGTACTTTAGAGCAGTATATTAACATGGCCCTTCTACTGAGTGGTTCTGCTCTCACTGTGGGTAAGATGGAGAAGGAGCTCCACAACGTCGCAGCATTCACCGAACCAGGGTCTAGTCATGTCGCGCTGAATCTCCGCATCAGCCCTGCCGAGCCCGTGCTTCACGTCTGCCCAGCCGAACGCACGCTTCACGTATGCCCAGCCGAACCAGCACTTCACGTCTGCCCAGCCGAACCAACGCTTCACGTCTGCCCAGCTGAACCCGCGCTTCACGTATGCCCAGCCGAACCAGCGCTTCACGTATGCCCAGCCGAACCAGCGCTTCACGTCTGCCCAGCCGAGCCCGCGCTTCTCGTCAGCCCCGACGAGCCCGCGCTTCATTTCAGCCCAGACGAGCCTGCGCTCCACGTGAGCTCTGACGAGCCTACGCACCACGTGAGCCCTGACGAGCCTACGCTTCTCGTGAACCCTTACGAGCCTGCGCTCCACTTGAGCCTCGACGAACCAGCACCTCAGGCCAGTTCTGACGAGCCTACTCCTCACGCCAGTCCTGTCGAGCCAGCACTTCTGGTCTGCCCGCTGCACAAGAGACTATTCGTCGCTCGTCCACTGAACAGTCAGTTCCTGAGCCATTGTCAGTTCCTGAGACATTGTCAGTTCCTGAGCCTACGTCAGTTCCTGTTCCAGCCCATGTCCCCGTAGGTTCCCCCAAGTATTTTTTTGGGGGGGGGCAGTAGGCTTCACGATGAGACCATGAAGGCCGCGCCGTAATGGTCTCCTGGAGGGGGTTCTCCACCGTGGCCGCCTGAAAGGGCTTCTCCACCATGGCCACCCGAGGAGGCTGCTCTGCCCTGGCCTTTGCCTCATCCTGCTCCGCTCTGACCTTCGCCTCATCCTGCTCCGCCTGGCCTTCGCCTCATCCTGCTCCACCCTGGTCTTCGCCTCATCCTGCTCCGCTCTGGCCTTCCCCTCATCCTGCTCCACCCTGGCCTTCGCCTCATCCTGCTCCGCTCTGGCTTTCCCCTCATCCTGCTCCGCCCTGGTCACCGGCCCAGTCTGGTCCGCCCACGCTCTGCGGCCCAGGCCCGCCTTGGCTACCTCCTGGTCCCATTCCCCTGCACGGGCCTGGCCCTCCGTCCCTCCCCCAGGATAGTCTTCGCTCTGCCCCCCGCCTGGATCTTCTTTGGAGTGTCTGAAAGCCGCTCCTTAAAGGGGGGGTTATGTGACGATGTTCGGCTGGATTGCCCTCGAGTGTCTCTAGAGGGCGCTCCACCCCTGCACTGCCTTCCCTGGGACTGATCACGCACACACCCTGAACTGATTTCGCACACACCTGTTTCCACTGATCACTCTCACACCTGCATCGAGTTCCTCACGCAGCTCCACACTCATTTATACCCCACTCACACTATCACTGATTGCTAAGTCTTGTTTTACTGTTGTGGACATCACCAAGCTTTTCCGAATCTAGTCCTGTCTGTGTGTCTGACCCTTCGCCTGTTTCCTGGATTCCGTTTCGTCTGCCTCTGTCTTCCCGCCTGGTTATCGGACTCTGAGTATTGCCTTGTCTCCTATGCTGTGTCTGCTGTCTGTGACCATAGCCTGTCTGACTACCCTGTAAATAAACTCACGCTGCGCTTGGATCTACCTGTCTTTGGTTGTTCATGACAAGTGGACTATCAAAATAAAGTGTTATCTAAACCTAAAACACCTAAAGTCCAAAAATTGATAGCCTGAAATTTATAGTTTGGTTTATAAAAAATAAAATAAAAAAAGAGGTCCTTTTGATTTTTTGATTTTTTTTTTCAGAAGATAACTGTTTGACATGAGGGTGAGTAAATAATGACAGAATTTTCATTTTTGGGTGAACTATCGCTTTAAAGGTGCAAAACGCAAGTCTCTGAGTTTTTGCAGAACTACGCCCCCTCTGTCGACAAGCGAAACTGCAACCAGAGTTGTGCACGCTCATGGACCACACGCATCTTTTATTGGATATGTTTTATGTTTCATGTTGTACTATTCTTCCGAACACAATTCCTAGTTTATGAAACTGTTCACTAACAATGGTAGTAAAACCAATTCTGATTGTACATGTATCTAGCTTACGCTAAAGCATTACACATTTTACGCATCGTCATTTGTTGTCATACATAGATTGGCCGTATCAAACATTAGAGACTGGGCTATATCTTACCGTTTTATCAAGAAAAAAGCCAACTGAGGATCCCGTTTGAGACCAAGAGCAGACCGGAGATCTCTCCATTTGTTGAATGGCTTCCCGAGGTTGACTCTCGTCTTACTCCGACGCCTGTCTGACTCCAATTTGGACCTTTTGGTGGCACTAGACAAAATTTTTCTTTTCTTTACTTTACGTGGAGTTTGCATTGGGGTTTAGAATGGACTACAAGCCGGTCTCTTTGAATCCATCTTCTACCTTTGACGCACGAGTTGTCTACGCTGATGCTGGAGAATGGCGGCACCCGCGAATACACAAACCTGCGAGACATAGCCTGGTGAGCGTGGAACGCGCATGACGTCACGCCCAGTCTCAAATTCGAGCCCGAATCCCTCTTATATATTTTACTGTACAGGATTATAGAGGCAATCTCAGTGCGCAGAGAATGGCTCATTCAGCCCATCAGGCAGTTCTTTAAGCATGTATAGGATAGAAAAACAGGTATTTTTAACATGAAAAGTTGCGCAATGCACCTTTAAGAGTAATAAAGTGATCCAGGACTGCCACGTGTGTTCTCTTAAAAATATAGGTGCTGACGCTCATGATACTTGATTTTAGTTTCTCAGTTCCACTTTGTGTGAAGTGGCATGGAGCAAGTAAGGTGCTGGTGCTCAGTTCAGTCCATTGCTCAAAGCTGCCCTGAAACGAACTTGAAAAAAAAAAAGCTCAGTAAGCTTGGCAGAGCTCCCAAAGTGTTTCCTAACAAGTTAAAGTGGGGCGACCTCAACTGTTTCTGGGTTCTGCTCAGTGTCTCCTCTCACATCCTAGAGGTTTGCGTTTCTAATTTAATAACCAATAACTTTCATCAGACACAGTAGCTGTGTTTCAAAACCCAGCCAGCTACCTTGCTGTCTGCAATAGGTAGCATCCCAACTAAAAAGTAACCTCATAAGAAATTTAGAACAGGCTACATAGGGAGCAATTCCATTTGTCACAAATAGCACTCCTCAAAGAAGGTTGCTAAGCTAACGGCACAATGCTCTAATAAGTATAAAACATACTGTTGGATTAAAAAGATAATTTTTTATTAGATTGATTTATATTTTTAGAACATTTATATTCTGCATCTAGCTATTTCCGCAACAGGTCACTATAGTTAACTAAAGCTAAAAATAACACTGTAAAATAAACTTTAACTGTAATACATAAAATAAGATATAATGAACCGGTAGTTGCAAAGGCAACATTTTTCATTTTCATTTAGTTTAACGGGATGTACTAAAATACATCAGGTAAAACTGAAATAAAAAAGTATAGACTATATAGACATATTTAAAAATTAAATTAAAAATAACAAAAACACAAAACGAATTACTAAAACTGAAAATGTAACAAAAACTAGTTAATATTAATATTAATAAAAACATAGTTTTATCTCATTGATAAATAATATTGGTCTGCAATGCATTCTGGGATGGCCTTCTCCGTGAAGGATACATGAAATACTGCCTTAGAATTTAGCCAAAAAAAAGATATCTCTGCTTATTTTGTAGCCTGGTTAAAACCAGACCATTCTCAGTTGTAACTGAGTTATGGTCTGGCAAAGCGTCATAGACAAATCATTTCCAGAGGGGCGTCACCAACGGACGTCGCGGATAGACCTAAAACCAATCAGAGCGATGAAGGAGATGACGTATGCAGAGCGGCAGAAACATCTCCGAGTGTTGTTCTTTGCTCGGTTTGTAACTAAAAGGAAATGTTCAAATCGCTTAAAACAGACGCGATAGCTGATTCGAACGAGTGATGTTCGACGGCGGCATCCATCTTTGTAATGTAGGCTACAAAATCTGCTTCAAAATCCCAGCGCTGTCGTCATCGTGTAAAGCCCGCCCCAACGTTTCTGATTGGTGCCTCGATTTCGACGGATTGGAAATGGGTTTGAATGAGCTCTTTGCCAGACTAACTTTCAGAGCAAATCTAAATTTGCCGGAAGTTGTCTGGGTTTTCCCAGGCTACTTATTTTGCCTTTTGGAAACAGCCTTTGTGTCGTGAGCACATTTATGATGGCTTTAAAGGTGCAGTAAGTGATTTCTGAGAAACACTGCAGATGCACCCCAAAATGCACAAACATGCAATGCAAGAAGAGTGGATGTCTCCAGCTAGAGCAAAGCAAAACAATGCTTCGCAAAAATTAAAGCGAAGATCATAAGCGAATGACAAGGAAGAACAAAAAAGGTTATAGTAGGTTATCCGAGTGGGACACATGCAATGTTGCCAACTTAGCGCCTTTGTCGCTATTTTTAGCGTTTTTTCAGACCCCTTTAGCGACATTTTTTTAAAAAAGCGACTAGCGACAAATTTAGCGACTTTTCGGACAAACCTCAGTAACCTCCAAATGTTGCCAGTACTGTCCTGCGAGCGCGAGGTCTTGCTTTCTCCCTGTCGTCACTCTCTAGCTGTGTCTCCCCTGTTCAGTGAATGGCTGAGAGGAGCAGCAGCACATTCATCTGTTGAGCGCACGGCTGCTGACAGACGTGAATGAGCAGTGTTTTTCCACGGAATAATCATTTATCTGCTTTTCTTTTGTTTTATATTTAAAGTTTAAAGTATTTAATTTAGTTTGACCATTTTAATTTCCTTTCTTTTCTTGTGCTTATTACTTACTCACTATCACAGAGCTTTAGTTCATCCGATTCCCGAACTCTCTCAAATTTAGATAATTTTCCACATAGGCCTATAAAAAATTTAGTCATTCACTATAGCTACTCGTTCTATTGTTGGACAAAAAAAATAAAAATAATTAGTAAATGAGAACAGCTTTATTTGACATTTGGCTATATTATATTATATTATATTATATTAAATAGAGCATTAATTTAGAGAGAAAACACATTAGGCAGACAGAACGCAAGTACGATGAGATGACGTCATTAATATGTTAATTGACATATGACGTCATAGCAACTTTTAGGGAAGGCGTTAGCTACTTTCCTTTGAAAATAGTTGGCAACACTGGACACATGCTACCTGAAGGCAGTCATTGCTATTTCGTTGCTGGAGTCTCTGTGCATGCGCTGACTGGGTGCGATCGCCAAAGTGATGGAGAAATTGAGCTCTGGTTCGCCTGCCTGGTGCAACATAATCCAGCCTGGTTCGCCTGCCTCAGGTATTAGGCTAGTCTTGATGTCCATCATCTTTTAACCCCACGCCAAGTCTCCAAACTCTTTCCCCGGCCCTGAATTTGCAGTGGTGTGGCCGCTACGCAGACTGCTTCACGCAGTCAACACACACACACACATACACGTTCATTACACACGCACAAAAGCTTTTCTAATATTAATGCAGGTCCTAAAGCACTTGCCTGATCATAACCCTTCTTTTTCCAGTGATATTCCTCTGACCTGTTCTCTTCTGTCTCTTAGCCATCTCTCATTCAGTGTTTCTTCAAATCTCCCTCTTGCTTACTCTCTCTCCTCTCACATCAAAAGTGGACACGCCATCCTACTGCTGATTGTGTTGTGGTGCTCAGTCTGATTCACTTTCAACAGCATTTCTCAGAAATCACTTACTGCAATTAAGTGATCCGATTTGTGATCTGGGAAATGCTAACTTTAGCCTGCTAGCATTGAAAGCATACGATCTCCCTGCAAATCGCTGTCCAAAGCCACACCTCCTCCAAAACACATGAACGCGCACAGACCAGAAGCGAGAATGGAATGGATCTTCTTGAATGGATATCATGTGTCATTCACCGGTGAGAAAACTTTACAGTACAGTGAGTATCGTATAACGAAAGTAAACAACTGTTTGCCTCCCATTCTCGCTCTGTCTCCACAGCGTACGTGAACTGGCTGATGACGTATGATGTCTGCGTGAACAGGCTGTGCAGTGGCAGAGGCGGACAGAGTACAGAGCTTTGTCACTTGAGTAAAAGTACAGATACCCCTTGCTAAATTTTACTCAAGTACAAGTAAAAGTACTACATTCAGATGTCTACTTAAGTAAAAGTACTAAAGTACTTGTTTTTAAAAGTACTTGAGTATCAAGAGTACAAAAGTAGATTTTCTAAATATTGCATTACTAATCTACTGCCACAGTGCTTACATTTATGCACAGAAACGTCCTACATGGAGTTATGAAAAATGTTAATGTTAATACCTTGGAGAATGTAAAAGGAATTGAAAGTAAAATCAAGTCATTTTCATCTTTTTACCATGTTGCTTTATTTAATTTAATTAAATTTTTGGGGGGTCCCATCTTTAAATGCGGGGACAACACACACACACACACACACACACACACACCACATGTAAGGGTGGCGCTGCCAATAAAGCACCTAAAAGCTGTCACAAAGAACCGGCAAAAGGAATGATTATGAATATGTAAAATATAGCAAGGAGATATTTTAATTGTTTATTAATAAACACTTGTTAATAAACAAGTGTTTTCTTTGTCAGTGTCGGCTACATGAAGTTGACGATGCTGACATCTTCAGTAGTGAACGCGCCAGAGAGAAATGCACATTTCATACAGATTACATAAGCAGAGAGCAATCTGTAGTCTGTTTTCTTTCGTTTTGAATTTTTCTGTTTAAAAGTAGACATGTCTGTGAGAGGCAAGTAGGCTACCTTATACACTGAGTTTCGGTTCATTTATGAGACGAGATCCAGTTCACGTCCCGGCGCCTCCGTTTCTTATCTATCGTCTGCTATTTACTTCTTATTTATTAAACCCAGGCAATTGGTTGATGAAACATTGATTAAAATTAAGATACAATTAATGCAAAACGAAATTCAGGTTAAAGAAAGGTTTTGTGTTTTCTGTTTGATGTCTCTGTGAAAGTTTTAAAGCATTTTTTATGCCGCTTTCAGAGCGCTCACGTCTGTAACGGAGAACACGTCCATAACATTGTTTTTTCCTCATGCAAACCCGAAAAATAAAATAAAACAAAATTAATATTTTATGTACTGTGGAGACTGAGCGCCAACCCTTCTTCATTCGCTGGGTAGTAGCCTACTTTGGTTTGCGCAGTGTAATTCACATAATCAGTAAAAATATATTTTGCCTCCTAAAGTTTTTTTTTTAAGAAATCAGAAATCCCTCGTGGCTACGCCACTGCCACATTTGAACCTGACTGTGTTAAACACACCACATACTCAAGAACATCAAACCAAATGCTTGGCTTACATTAATGTGTAATATAAAATCTGACCATGGAGTTGACTTTGGCGGAAAGCTGAAAGTGATTGCTGATAGGCTGTCCCAATCAGTGGCGCCTGCACAATCCAATCACGTTTGAGAGGGAAACAACAAATTGAGGGATTTTTTTTTTTTTTACTCGGGTACTCACGGTTATGGATAGAAATGTATTGGAGTAAAGAGTACAATATTTGCCTCTCAAATGTACTTGAGTAAAGTCATGAGTACTCCCCAAAAATGATACTCGAGTAAAGTACAGATCCCTCAAAATTGTACTTAAGTACTGTACTCAAGTAAATGTACTCCATTACTGTCCGGCTCTGTGCAGTGGTATATGCAAACACACGTTGACTGACAGGGAACACATGCTATCATTTCATTCTGGCCGATTGCAATCATTGAACGAACAATTTATGGTCCTACGCTTTCCACAGACAAATATATATATTTATACAAATATATTTAGACCGCTTAACATAGTGATTGCTATCAGGATATGAGGAGACTTTCAACCAGTATAACAAAAATAGTTATGTAGAGAATCAACTATTGCACATTTAAATGCTGCCTGTAGGCAGCTTGCTGGTTTTGGAACATAACTTGTATCTGGTGGCACATAAGACAGAGACTCCATCATTAAAATACTTTAATCAATGTGGGAAAATAAATGAATCCTTTGAGTTATTAAACTTGTCATGAGAGCCTGACATCCATGCACACAAAACCATATTTTATCATCCACTGCATTCTTCTAATTAAATACTAATACAACAATGAGCGATTAGCTCATTGTGCATGGTATCTACATTCCACATTCCAGTTTTATACAGTAAATGAGCTTAATTATTTATGATTACAGACTCACTTTGTCTCTCTTTTTTGTGCGTGTGACCCTCCACATTTGTAACAATCATTCAATCGTTATACAATTAGACCCTCATTAACTAACGATTCTCTGCACCAAATATGTCATTAAAATTCGCCTCATACCACATGCGCAAAGCTTTCAATTTTTATTTCGCTAAACTGTATGAAAAGTGCACTTCAGTCTCTCAAAGTTCAGTTCCGTTCATAAAAGCAGGCTTTTGGAGACTGAAACCGTGATACTTAGATCTCGTTTATATGCTGCTCAAAACCCCCAATTAAAATTGCATAAACAAACAGAATAATTTTTAAAGGTTTCATATTTTCATTAAATATTTCAGTTGAATATTTCATCAGCTCTGAACAATGTTACGCTACCCGATGAGTAAAAAAAGACAACTGATTCACTGCTAAACTACTTCTTCTTTTTTTTAAAAGCATGGCCTACTTGTAAGGTTGCAATGACTCACGTTAATACTGAATGTTGAATGTATCAGTTGAAAAGACTCTCAGAATTTACTTTAACCAATAACAAACACTGACACTTATAAAGGAAAATGACTAAGAAAAATGCTTGAAAAGGCCAAGGTCTTCAAGCAACACAATACAAAAGACAGCACCATGACTGGGCAAAAAAAGGCTTATTTTTCAAGCATCAGAATGAATGTATATTTAAGGTCACTTATTGACCAATGTTTTTAATGTATTGACCTTGCCTCGGAATAAAATTAGAGCTTAGCATTCGTTAAGGTTATGAACTTCAGCAGTTTTATGGGCTTTTGACTTCAAAGAGGATTAAGCTCTTTTAAAATTAGTTGATTCTGTTATGATATGATAGGGGGCTTCAAATCACCTAAGTCAGAAAAAAAAAATGGCCGAAGGGCGTCACAGATGTGAGCATGTTTGGGTTTATCGTTTTGGTTTGTTTGTCTCAAAAGCTAGAGCTATTCCAATAAGGCTTGACTATTTCCTAAATACCAAAGAGAACAATTTAGAATAGATTTTAATATAAGGAAGATCAAGAATCAATAAAGATCATAGGATACTCGTTGATTCCATCCTTCTCATTATTTCTTCTATCACACATCTATAATGTGTAGATCACAGTCAGGGAGTGATCAAGACAGCAACTTATTCTTGTCACTGAGGCTTGAGATTGACATAAACACAGATACTTGAGCAAAAGCCTCGTGTCTGGCCATTGCTGCTGAGCAGAGTCTTTGTCTGTCTGTCTGTCCGTTTGTCTGTCTGTCTATCTATCTATCTTTCTATCTATCTAATTTTGTATGGCACCAGCTGTGCCATACAGATTTTCACCGAAAACACACTTTAATAGACCACCATGAAAAAAGTTTGAGAGTTCTGTAAAATTAACAGATGTATTTTATTGCCTTAATAGAAGATGTTGTTTTGTCTGCAGAAGGGTGCCACACTACAAACTAAACACACACACACACACTACTAATGAACGGCCTGTTTAGACCAAATAAATTTACTATCAACATCAGATGTAAGCCTGCAGCCTTATTTTTGTGGTCTCTGAGGGTTATATGTTGCACTGATAAACAAAATGAACTGCCCTCCTTGTCACTATGAGTTAATTGCCTCTAGGTTCCAAAACTGGACCACAAATGTTTAAACGTATTATGTATTCATGTAGTTAGCTATCAGTGTTTAGAATTCTCATATTCCCAGTCCTGAAACAGATAATAATGTCCCATAAACCCTCGAGGGTCAGGGGTGAGATTGTTGCTATTTTCTTTCAGCATGAATAAATAATTGACCCATTTACATAACATTTAGCTGCACCAGAAACATCACTCGACAAATTGTTCTTAAAAAAAATGTCTGTGAGCATTTTTTTCTCCGTTGTAGTTGAACTAATACATTTGCCTTGAAGGAGAGGAAGAGGGCAGTGCTGGACAGAGCTGACCTGATTCATGTTACTCACATTCATGTTACTCAAATGCCTTCATCTCATTTTCATTCTCTGCTTACTAAACATCAGCAGTATACTATATGAGGGACGTGAGAACATAAGGCACACGCGTCTGTGCTCGAGACGGTTTTTATGAAGCCATAAACATCGGCCCATCTGCAGCTGCCAATGATCTCAGCAGCAGAAAGTGCAGGTTTATGACTTCATACAAAGCCTACAGCACTGAATATAAACGAGTGTGAGAGACACAACCTGCAGGTGATAGGAGAAACTCATTTGGCAGGTGCTCGTCACATAGGCCTCTTTTGAAAACCTGGTTTAACTTTCTGAGTTATAAAACACAGATGATATGCCTCATTTGGCTTTTGTGAGTACAGCTGCGAATTTAAATATGCAACAATCTATGCACAATATACATGTTTGGAAATATAACCATGTCTGTTTGTGATACTAAGTATTAATGAACGCTGGGTTCTTTTTTGTTTTCATCCATTTCATGGCTTTTTGTGCTTTGGGTGATGCAAAATGTGAGAAAAATGCTTTATTGTCACACTACAAAATTATCTGGAAAACTTTAGTGTGATAGAAGAAAATTGTACTTGCACTTGCATTGTACTTCTGTTCCCCACAAAAAGACAAAAAATCATTCTATTTTTGAATAAGATGTACGCCCTGGTATACCCAGAACCTGAGCGAAAACATGAGAGGAACTTTAGCCTTGAAACTTATACGAAACACTAACTGCTCTACTTAAAAAAAACACCGACAGTAATGGCTGATGTTATGATATAATGGTTGATTTGTCAGTTCTAATTGTAGCTACGATTGTCTCAAATGGTGTCACCATTGCAGTGATTAGAAATGATACACCACTCACCCCCTTGACCTTCCTCTACAGACCACACATGCTCTCTCTTTTTACATAGCTTAATTGCATCTTGCCCACTGAGGATGTGGGTAATTCAATATAACGTCATGTTCTCACACTAGACTCGTCTGGATTAAATGTCCATCAAACTGCTGCAGTTTATCATAATATGTTTCGTTTCATGGCCACAGACTACTCTAGTATTACAGAAACAATCTGTTCTATTCCAGCCACAGAGGTTTTAAAGATGAAATGTAAATGTAGAGGTTCAAATAAATTAAATGTGTCACAAAATAATAAAAAGACCCCATATTCAATTTAAAGGTCTGTCCGAACAAACGGGATATGAATTACTGCCTAGTCCTGTGTTAACCGGTTCTCGTATTGCAGTCTGGTCAAATAATGTCATCAATAAAACAAGAATTGCACAGAAAAAATACACATTAAATCAGGTGTCAAAATGATTCAAGTATTGTCATCATTATTTACGTCCATTTGTGGATGCCAATGTCTCATAAAAGGTTATACAAACCACCATAGACCATATTTTACAGTTTGCTTTTTAATCACCACAGCAAAAGCAACTATAACAGTCAACACGTCTTCATCTGATCCTCATAAACATTTAAACACTAACAGTCAAAACTTTGAACACACTTCACTGTTTGATTTACAGGCATGCTTAAATGATTGAGATTATTTTTGTAACCAAATATGAATTGTTCCTATTTTAGTCATAAATAATATTCAAATGTTTAGATAAATCTAATAATATTTTGTATATTTTATATATAGGCCTAATAAGTAAATTTTTTCAAAATAATTGATAAATATTCTAAATAATTTGTCGTTATCACTCTTTCTTTTGGGGTCTGTATATGACAACACATGCAAGAGGATCATGTTTGGTCCTTGGTATTTAAAAATTGGAAAATCCCCTGATCAATTATCTACATGACACTAACCTATCCTGCTATAGTTATCAAAGAACATAAGCCACAGCAACACACATTATTGAATTGAGCTAAGCTCACTGAGTACTTTACTGTATCTTGCACTGGAAAAAGAACTGCAAAAAGATGGCAATTACTTTCATTTAACTTTCCTTGAAACATGAAAAACGTTCCCTTTTCCACAGTCCTGCTGAGAGGCATCTGAAAATAGAGGCAGGATGTTACCATGCAGTGATGACTGATCATGAAAGTGAGTATGACTATTTGAGCGCAGACTCATGAGGAATGATGTGAGCATGTAATTCAAACTTTAATTGCCTACCCAGTGTATCTGTTCCCTCAGGCAACAAGGTGTTGTGTCTTCAGAACAGAGCACCCAGAGCCATTATTTCTCCTCTCTCCTCTCCCACTGTACATTATTAGTGTTGGCATGTTAATATGAGGTCGTTTAATAGCGCCCTTTAACACGCCAATAAGTGGTACTACAAATATGAACGTTCTGCAAATGAATAGTGAAACTGCAGTGTCAGATATCTCTATTTAAAGAGTCTAACTGACATAAATTACTTCTCAGGTATGAAGGGGTTTAGACCAACCATTGAAGTGTTACAGAACATTAAATGAAAGGAGAAGTCAACTAAATTGCCAATCGAAAGCCAAAATTGTCTTTAAATACAACTGCCATTATGATTCTGATGTGTTTTATAGGCTGTACTCAAATGTCTGACAGGTTATTCATTCCAAAAGGTTACAGTTTGAGAATTACTGTCAAACTGGACAGACTGAAGTATACCCCTGCAGTGTACTTGGATTAAACCCCTGTGTGGGGCATGTTTAACAAACAGTGTCTTTCTTTCTTTATGTCTAAATGACTCCATGTTGTGCTGAAGCCCTAAAAGCAAGTCATTAATGTGCTATTGAGCAGAAAAAAACTACAGAAAAGTCTAAATGGAATCTGATTTAGCTCTTGGGAGCTTTTATAATGTGCATGTTGTAAAAGCAACTTAGTGAAATAAGATGGCTTCTCCTGAAATTATATTAGTTAATGCTTCCAGGATATAGTAATTTATTCAAAACTCATTCAGAGGCCTGATTTGTCAAATCTGATTGGTTGATTGGAATGTTGTTCCAGGATCAACAAATATGTTCATCCAATAACATGTTGAAAACACGTTCACCATTTTGAATACATGATGGTATCCATCTTAAAAATGCTGAGTTGATGGATTACAAAGATCAATAGCATACACAAAATCTTAGTGACGTCATGTGACACTAAACATCTGCGATATATTGATCCTCACTGACACCTGAAGTACTGGTCTCTTCTCAGCAAAATCTCTGTGGCATTGGGTATTGAGAAACTTTTAATGTGCAGATATTTTCCCAAAGGTTTCATGGGGGTATTCCAATTTTTCACCTCTGAAACTTCCATAACACTTGCATGGGCTTATCAGAAAAACTCAAACTGTTACCTAGGCAACTGCTGCAATACTTTGAGATAAGTTAACCACCTCATGCAGCGACCTTAGCCATTCAGTGAAACCCAGTTCAACATCACAACCCATCTTGCACTTTAAACAATGTTCCTTGCTTCTCATTGCTAAAATAATTCAAATGAAATGCTTAATGCTATGTTCTAATTAGTTGTGTCAAGTGAGCTCATTATTGTTAGCGGTCTTTCTTGTTTTAATTCAGAGGAAGAACAAATATTGCAGCACGATGCAAGTGCTCCCTCAATTGATTTCAAATGATACTGCATGTCCTTGGGCAACAAATTGGGCTTTGTTTTCTACAGTAGCCTATAATTCATGTACATACATGCACGTACATTACATCAGCAATACCCCAAAAGGTTATTTCAAAGATCTGTGATACACCATTAAAGTATATACATACTTGTTTCCTCCTATACCTGTACAGTATTTCCATTACATTTAATTGGTAGACAAATCATATTATCTATATTTATATTTTAAATTGAGAAAGCCTTTTAAATTTTAATTAAATAAATGAAACAATGCATAGCTTCAGTTTGAATGTAAGAAAATATAATTAGTATGAAACGTCATTTAAATATCAATTTAACTGTTATTTTTACTTGGAAAGCAATTTATTAAGATAAACTTGAAAGTTATAGCTTCACAAAGCCTTATTTAAAAGTTTTGAATAAAGTTTTAAACTTTAGTAGTTAAAGTAGATAGATAGATAGATAGATAGATAGATAGATAGATAGATAGATAGATAGATAGATAGATAGATAGATAGATAGATAGATAGATAGATAGATAGATAGATAGATAGATAGATAGATAGATAGATAGATAGATAGATAGATAGATAGATAGATAGACAGATAGATAGATAGATAGATAGATAGATAGATAGATAGATAGATAGATAGATAGATAGATAGACAGACAGACAGACAGACACAGATAGATAGACAGACAGACAGACAGACAGACAGACAGACACAGATAGATAGATAGATAGATAGATAGATAGATAGATAGATAGATAGATAGATAGATAGATAGATAGACAGACAGACAGACAGACAGACAGACATACAGACACAGATAGATAGACAGACAGACAGACACAGATAGATAGATAGATAGATAGATAGATAGATAGATAGATAGATAGATAGATAGATAGATAGATAGATAGATAGATAGACAGACAGACATACAGACACAGATAGATAGACAGACAGACAGACACAGATAGATAGATAGATAGATAGATAGATAGATAGATAGATAGATAGATAGATAGATAGATAGATAGATAGATAGATAGATAGATAGATAGATAGATAGATAGATAGATAGATAGATAGATAGATAGATAGATAGATAGATAGATAGATAGACAGACACAGATAGATAGACAGACAGACAGACAGACACAGATAGATAGATAGATAGATAGATAGATAGATAGATAGATAGATAGATAGATAGATAGATAGATAGATAGATAGATAGATAGATAGATAGATAGATAGATAGACAGATAGATAGATAGATAGATAGATAGACAGACAGACAGACACAGATAGATAGATAGATAGATAGATAGATAGATAGATAGATAGATAGATAGATAGATAGATAGATAGATAGATAGATAGATAGATAGATAGACAGATAGACAGATAGATAGATAGATAGATACAAAGATAGATAGATAGATAGATAGATAGATAGATAGATAGATAGACAGACAGACAGACACAGATAGATAGACAGACAGACACAGATAGATAGATAGATAGATAGATAGATAGATAGATAGATAGATAGATAGATAGATAGATAGATAGATAGATAGATAGATAGATAGATAGATAGATAGATAGATAGATAGATAGATAGATAGATAGATAGATAGATAGATAGATAGATAGAGCTGTTGTTAAGTAAGGGATCTCAACATGTATGAGAGATGTGCTGAGTTGGCCTGAGCATACCTGGTGAGACCCAAAATGCCTGGCTTCTGACAAGGCAACAATCTTTTGCTAAACAGAAACAGTCTAATTCTATTTAGAATTTGGAGATGAGATGTGCATCAAATGTAATATTATTTCAGTATCCAAGAGAAGAGCTTCCTCCACCATTATGGGGCCCTGGAGTCATGAAGGCGTATCTACACCTGATATAATGAACTATAGTTCTCTCACTGTGGTCTTACACTGCCCTCTGCAGGAAACTGCACTGTACACAACAACCTTTTGCCATTTGAAACATTTTCATGTTCAGACAGAAATGTTATGAATTCCTTTATCAAAGAGCACCTGAGGGCAAAAACATCAAACACCCAGGACATGTTTGATGTTCTTGCCTCTGTTGCTGTTTTCTTATTAAAGTCTCAATATAATTTCATTGACTTTTATAAATCAAATAAATATTTATTGCATTTGTGCATAATGCACAAACTAGATACAATTGCCAACACAAATTATAAATGCATTTCCTGCCTAAATGCAACTACTTTTTGTTTTTTTTAGGGGATACCAGTTCTGACACTTCCTCCTAATACTGTGAGTAGTAGTGTAATTTTATAGCATGTATGGGGGCCAGGTTTAAATACTGATAAATTTCATTAGGCTATATTTTATTTAAATGAATAAATGAACCAAACTATCTATCTATCTATCTTGGTAGATCGCCCTTTTCTCCTTTTTTCACCTTTGTTACCATTGGCTTTTGGCTTGCTTAGTTGGGGACATTTAATATTCAACAATAATATTGGTCTGCCTGCATTGACACCATGAACTGAACTGAGCTGGACGATGATATCACGGTTTTCTCCAGAGCGGTATAAATTAAATGAATAACTTTTTTACAACAAAAATGAAACATCATGAAACTTACTTAAGCTGGAATGTGACGCTATTTTCTTCTGGAAACAAACTTTGTTGCATTATTTTCCTGTTATCTCTGTGTAAAGCTGCTTTGAAACAATCTGTATTGTAAAAAGCGCTATATAAATAAATGTGACTTGTCTGTCTGTCTATCTATCTATCTAGATATCTATCTATCTATCTATCGAAATGTAACAAACTTGTATTCGCATTCTGTATCTTTATATTGCTACGGTAACGAACTGGTCAAAATCTGTAGGAAAGCTAGTGTGAATGTGAATTCAGTTGGATGACACTAGATGCCGCTCTGTGCTTGTAGATTAAGCAACAGACAAGCGAAGAAGTCTTGGGGGTCCCGCTGTTTCAAGCGTTTCTGGGATACTGGCGGACTGACTGTGCTGTAAATGTCATGGCGACCAACAGCGAGCAACTTTCTCGTGGTTTCGTAACTGAAACCTATCAAGAAGTCAACAACACAGGTGAGTATTAGTGGGTGAAATATTTCTCAAAAATATTGTCTGCTTACTTAAAGAATATGACGGAAATCACTGAGCTGTTATACAGACGCGCGTGGTTTGTTTGTTGTAAAGCTTGTTGCGAGTGGGATGCTAAGCTAATACAAGCTAACGAGCCTTTGTCCGCGTGTTCCGCGAAACGCTCAACCAACAGCATTTTTCGACGCGTAACTACTTTCTGCGCACACGTAATGTAATAGTATCCAACCAAACAGATTAATTATAAAGTACCTGTAAATGAGCAGCCTACGCAGTTTGCAGAACACGCATGTTGGGTTAGCCTTTGTAGGATGCGCGTGCCGAGTTAGCCGCGCGGGTGCCGAGTCTCCATTCTCTCTTCTGAATGAAACGACGCGAAAACTATAGGCGTATACATTTAACAGTAAGCATGTTTATCTTGTATCGATATTACAACGTACTTAAAACTCTGTCTTTTAATCATGAGGTGAATAATATCAAAACAACCAAGCGTCATGTCTCGTGCACCGTACTAGTCGCGTGCTTATCTGCATCTAACACTCTTTTAATGTAGTAAAATGTACTATTTGTATAATTACTGAGTAACTGTTTGTAAAAACACCACCGACTGGGTATCTATATTATGGGAATACCAAACTATATTATACTGGGAATTCTCTATTCTAAATTGCTGCTGGTTACTACTGTCTGTTGTATGTTTACATCCCGTTAACAAAAACACACACATATATATATATATATATTTGAATTTCTCATTGTTTCCAAGATTGTTGTCTTAATTGGAATATTTCGCTATTGCAATGTCTTAAGATCCATATATATAACGTTATATACTACCGTACTTAAATACTGTATACCGCTACTAATGCCTTTATTGTCGCTATTCTAGAATAGTAAGAATAGGCTATTGTATGTCCTGCATCGATTCGGTTTTCCACGTATTAGAGCCTATTTATATATATAATATATTTAAACGTTCATAAAACTGCCATCTCTTCATGAGGTGAATAATATCAAAGCAATCTATATAAATATAATCAATCTATATAAATGCCTAATTCAGCACCTCAATCTCTTCACTAAGCTAGTAATTCTCAAACCAAGGGGACCAGATTGTTTATACCCGTTGCATAATAGGCCATTCGAGGATGACACAAGTTTTTAAATGCTAGGAGAAGATCCACCAACATGTTCTTTCTGTCAAAGCTCTTTATTATTGGAGCATGTTTTATTAGATTGTTCTGGTTTTAATCTTGTGAGAAACCTTTTTCCAAGTCTTTTGAAGAAAATTTTAACAAAGTTAAACCAAATATAGTTCCTCCCGGTTACACAGACGAGGCTTAAGTCTGGACCCAAACTAAAATGCATGTTTGAGCTGTTGTAACTGAAAGCAACTTAAAATATGTCAGTGCCATTGTTTTGTCTCAAGATGCGCAGCACACCAGTAATGTTTTTTTTTTCTTCTAAGGCATGATTATAAATGTCCTAAATTGAACTAATGCCTAATCCTGGTTTATCTAAGCCCTGTCTGTGAAACCAGCTGACCTTAAAGTTTTTAGCAAAAATAAATTGTATAAACCTAATAGTTTTACCATAAATGTCTAACCATGAAAATAGCCACAAAACCTAGCATGGCGTTAAAAAACAAACACTAAGCGTAGTCGGCATGCTTAACTCTAGCACTCACTTTAATGTAGTAAAATGCTATATTTGTATTTGCAAATCTAAAATTAAGGATAAGGCACTTTACACATTTACAATAGATCCATTTAATTTATTGTGATTTTTACAGTAGTATATTGGGGCCAAACTATGGTTACGATGGTAAGATTTTGTTATGGGTCATAATAGTCCACTTAAATTTGCCACAGAAGCCATAGTTTGTAATACAATTAAAATTGGATACTTTCATGGGGAATATACTTCTAGCCACAAGTCAAACAGATATATAAAAAACCTTTTATTCCACTTGTGATTTTACAGTAACATAACTATAGTATTTGTTAGTTTGGGTGAAACTGTGATTAAATAAAATGGTGGTACTGTGGTAAATAAATTTGTGTAATGCTTGGAGGTAATTTGTTTGAAAGACAATGCTAGTGATAAGTCGACCTTCAGTTGAGATGCATTTAATTCACTATTATCATAGTTACTATCCTAGTCACATCCATTATGCTGTTTCAGTACCCTCCTGCAACATCATAAATTATATAAAAAATTAGGCCTAATTCACTGCATGGTTCAAAAGCCGTCTTTTTAAAATTGTGATTCAAAAAGTAATTTGCCAGGCTGATGTTATTATGCAACAGCCCTGTTTATTGAGTGCAAAGAAGCTCTATGTAGTCAGCCTAGTGGGTCAGATATTATGTAAGAAGCCCAAAACAACATACTTTCAGTCTTTATATTAGTCACATCTGTTTTTTTTTAAGGTTTTTGGCCCAGCCATTCAAATTTTTACTTGTACTTCCAATATTTTCTCTCGATGCATTAAAAAAAATCAGTATATTTATGACGCTATAACTTTATAAACACTTAAAGGAGAACTCCGGCGCAAAATGAACCTTTGGTCTAATTACACATTGTTACCTAGTCAACCGTTATCTGAGATTTGTTTTCATGATTATCGAATGTAAATAGTTTTATCTCTAAAAACAGTTTAGCCTATAAAGCTAGTATAACGCTAGTATATTGGGCATAGATCAATGACAAATAAAAATCGCTTGTTAATACCACTAACAAGGCTCAAAATAGCCCCACACTAACACGGTAGCATAAAGAGGGTCCCTACCTTCAAACCGAAGCATTGAGAACTTTGTCAGTGTCCAGACAGTTTAATAAGAAGATATTTAATACATACAGTCAACTTCGCGTATACAGGCAGGAGCCATCTTTGAAAAACAGTCTTTACCAGTCGAACCACGAACGCCATTCATACAGTTCAGAAGTTCACTGAACTTCATACAGTTCAGCTCACTTAGCACGTCGTTCGTGGTTTGATTAGTCGAGACTGTTTTCCAAAGATGGCTCCTGTCTGTATACACGAAGTGGACTGTCTTTATCTTTATCTTCTTATTAAACGGTCTGTACACTTACAAAGTTCTCAATGCTTCGTTTTGCATGTAGGGACCCTCATTATGTTACTGTGTTCGTGTGGGGCTATTTTGAGCCTTGTTAGTGGTATAAACTAGCGATTTCTTTTTACTTATTATATGCCCCCATTACTAGCGTTATACGCTAAACAGTTTTTAGAGATAAAACTCTTTACATTCGATTATCATGAAAACAAATCTCAGAGAACGGTTGACTAGGTACCAATGTTTTATTAGACCAAAGGTTCATTTTGCGCCGGAGTTCTCCTTTAATAAAGCAATAGTTAATGACAATGCATGTTTATAGCTTACAGGTAGACTGAACAGTAAGCTAGTAGTAAGGTTAAAGAGACAGTTCACCCAAAAATGAACAATTTTAGAACAATTTGGAACAATTTAAGAATGAACTACCCCTTAAAGTTTGGTTATATATTTGTTTTTCCTTTCAGAGTGAAAACTGAGGGTCAACACGTTTTGTCCTGATTTACGGAGAAAAGACAACAGAAATTGTTACCAAAATTAAGATTGGGAATCAGTTAAACCAGTTTTTGAAATGGAGAGTGCAGTGAACACTGGTCCTGGTAAGTTTCGTTTTAGCCCTTTATAGAGTCACAGTGTTAAACGTGAAAAGTTAATCATGGCGAAATGATTGTTAGTAAAAGATTGTGAGAGCTTTCCATGTCTTCATATATTCAAACATTTTCAGTAGTACCATATGTGATTTATCTGACGAAGAGAGATGGTAAAGTCTGAATTGTCATATACCTTTTTAATATAACTTTCTTAAAACTGTTAGAATAAACTTATTTCATACTGTAGTTATGTTCAAATAAATATGTTTGTAAACATTGTGTCTTACCCCACAGATGATGAGCCATCTGAGACTGCTGTTCCATATGAAGCCATTAATGTTAAGGATGGGAGTGAGACCCCCAAAAAGAAAAACAAGAAACATAAGAAACACAAAAGTAAAAAGAAACGTAAGAAGCGTAAGGGTGAAAAAGACAGTAGCTCTGAATCTGGAGTAGAGTCAGATGGTGATTCCCGAACAAGAACGAGGTGAGATTTTATTTGGTTGCTTGGCAACATTGTGGGTTTTTTTTTCCTTGATACTTTGTTTCTTTTATCATCATCATCATTTTTCTTTTATATTAAATTGAATATTTTCTTTTGTTACAGTGTTAAAAAAGATGGCTTATCTAACCCTGAGACTGATGCTACAAAAAACTGTACAGAAGGTATATGCATATGTTCTCGTCAGTACAATGAGTAACAGACAAGCTGGCAAATTATTACATATGTATGCTCAAATTTAAACCAATTTACTGTGAATTCAATGAGACTTTTAATCTGAAAAGTAAAATTACAATTATATGTCCTTACAGACCTCAGTGATGTGGAAGCTGATGCCAAGGTTAAAAAGCAAAAACATCGTGTTGGGAAAAAGAAGAAAAAAAGAAGACGGAGAGAAGAGGAAAAGCAAGAGAAAAAGTCCTCCTCTCGCTCAAGATCGGGGAGTAGCTCGGCGTCAGGGTCAGAATCGGAATTGGACTCCAAACAATCACAAAAAATGCAGGCGGAGTCTTTAAAATTGGACAAGAAGTCACCTATTACTGCAGCTAAAGTTCCAAGTGACAAATTTAAAGATGGCACACCCCAACTGGAAGATAAAAAGAGAGATATGACTTCTGATCACAGTGAAGAAGAAAGTTTCAAACTAGGAGGGATAAAAAAGATGTCTCCTGAGCCTGCAAATGCACTAATTCCAGAGAGGGACATAACAGTGGAAGCTGTTGGTGAACATGAAAGTTTTGGTAAAGCTCAAGAACTTCCTGATATAATACCTAAGCAAGAGAATGTGCACAAAGAGCAAGCTGTGCAGAAGGACATCTTAAAGGAAGCAAATGTGAATCAGAAAGAAAAGAAAAAAAAGTCTCTCTCCAGGTCAAGGTCACGATCGCTTTCAGACACTAAAGGGAAGAAATCCAAACATAGTCGCTCTAGAACCCCAAAGAAGTCAACTGGTAAATCAGGACGCCATAATGACAGATCATCTTCAAGGGACAGGTCTCTGTCTGCCTCTGGTGGGAAGGATCGAACAAAACGAAGAAGCTCAAGGTCTCCATCAGGACGGTCCCCATCTAAAGTGACAAAGAAAGCTGGACGCAGGTCAAGGTCGCTCTCTGGAAGAAGAGGGTATCGCTCTGACTCAAGGTCTCGCACAAAGACCAGAAGATCTAGGACCAGGTCCCCACGGCGGGGTCATCGCTCAAGATCTAGGTCAATTGGAAGAACAAGACATTCACGCTCAAGATCAAAACAATCTGTTTCTCGGCGGAAGAATCGGCGCTCAAGATCACGGTCCAGATCTCTACGGAGAGGAAGACACTCAAGATCTCGCTCTCGAAAGAGGACACCTGTTTCTCGGAGGCGGTCCAGGTCTAGATCTGTCAGAAAAGCAAGGCGAGCACGCTCAAGATCCCTTGTGATCCTTAAACGATCTAGATCCCAATTGAGAAGAAACAGAAGATCTAGATCAAGATCCATTCGTAAAAGATCAGGTTCAAGAAGTCCAAAACGTCGAACTAAGTCTCGGTCCCCTCAACGCTCCAGGCCCTCTGTGTCACGTTCTCCTGCAGTCCCTCAAAGGAGGTCAAAATCTAGGAGCCCTCATAGCACAAAGTCAGAATCAGTATCTCCTCAGCGACGTAAAAGATCAAAGTCACGGTCATCCTCACATAATTCAAAGTCTGAATCCCCAAAATTAAGAATGGATAAAAAGCAAAAAGGTAAACGGTCAAGGTCAGTTTCACAGCGAAACACATCAAGATCTAGATCCATTTCCAGGGAGCGACAAACATCAGATAGAAGTATGTCCCCTACTAAGAGTGCACACTCTAAATCTCCCACTAAAGAAGATGAGTCCTTAAAGGATCAGAGTTTAAAAGAAGCCTCAGAAACTAGACTGCAAGTTGTGGATGCTGTGGAGGAAAATTTAGAAGTAAAAGGGACAGCAGGTGGATGGAAACCAGTGATAACTGAATGTACATCTGTGCAAAAGCCATCAAATGAAGACGTAACATCATCAGAATGTGACACACAATGTAAAATAATAGAGGAGCCCGAAAATCCCTCTGAATGTGAAGAAAGACCAAACCGATCTAGATCATTGTCCTCAGAGCCGTTTCCTCAACACGGCACTGCAGGATCAGATGAAGATGATCAATCAGAGAGCTCACGATCACCTTCACCAAATACACTGAAAGAATCTAAGTCCTTCAACAGAACGTCACCTGTTCAAAGAAAGCGTTCCAGATCAGCTTCTTCCACCAAGAAGAGGCGGTCCAAGTCCAAATCTGTCAGCAGCAAGAGGAGGTCAAGGTCTCCTGCAAGAAAACACAAGTCCAGGTCTCCCTCACATAGTCGTAAAAAAAGGACAAAGTCTCGGTCACCTGTTCGGAAAAGGAGATCACGATCAAGATCAGCCAATCGAAGGGCAAAATCAAGGTCTAAATCTCACACAAGGACAAAGCGCTCGAAATCAAAATCCCCCAAGCGGAAACGGTCAAAATCTAGATCACCAGCTCGAAAAAGGAGGTCCAAGTCACGTTCCCCTGCTAGAAAGAGAAGATCTCGTTCACGGTCATGGGCCCGTCAGTCACGATCCAGAAGGTCACGATCTATGTCACGCCGGAGGAGACCAGCATTTAGAGGGCGATCTTTTGACAGACGAGATCGATGGAAACGTGAACCAAGCCATTCCCCAATTTTGATTCTCCGTAAGAGGAGGTCCAACTCAAGATCTCGACGCAGTTCTAGCAAGACGCCACCGCGTCTCACTGACCTAGGTAAATATGCTTTTTGCTTGGCTCCCCCTTCTTGTTAGCATGAATAAAATATATTAACTTCAAATTAATAGCAAGAAATGTCTGTCTACATCACAACAATTTTAATTACCTCTCCCTTCAGATAAAGATCAACTGTTGGAGATTGCGAAGGCTAATGCCGCTGCAATGTGTGCTAAAGCTGGAATGCCCATACCTGAAAGTCTCAAGCCGAAAGCAATTCTACAGTTACCCCTGCCAACCCCAGCTCCAACCCCCTTGTCTTTGCCTCTGCCACTGCCCATGCCCAATTTACCTATGAATCTGCCCATGGGTATACCAGGTATGCCTGCAATGCCAAACATGACGATGAACGCTGCCGTGGCAAGTATGACTGCGGCAACCATGACCGCTGCTCTGTCAAACATGGGTGCCCTGACCTCTATGCCCCCGATGCCTCCCCTTCCTACCATTACCAACAAGCCCCCTCCAGCACCCACACCTAATCTGGCAAGTATTGAGGAGGTGAAGAGGAAAGTGGCTCAACAAGCAAACAGCATTAGCATCAAGGAGTTCACAGAGGTGAGATTTGTTTTTGTTGCTCAGTGAATCAGATTATGTATGCATGTATATTGGGGTCAGTAAGATTTTTTTTATTATTTTTTTTATTAAATGAATACTTTTATTCAGCATGAGTCCATTTAATTACTGTGACCGGGGAGGGCATGGAGGAGTTCGGTTCACTTAGTTTTGTTGTGGCCACGACATTAAGAGAAGACTGCCTTTTAAATTCGTTCACTGATCTTTCTTTTTTTATATACATACCGCTATATATTTTTATTATATAGGTCCCTATAGCCTATTAATTACTAGCTGAAATAAAATGAAATATATAGCCTAATATGTTAAATTCCAGTTAAGTGAACTTCCCGTTCCCAGAAGTGCGTCTACAGAAATGTTCATATAGAATCAAATCTTCATTGGCATGATTGACCGCATTTACAATATTTACAAAACATTGGCTATATGGTACTGAAAGTAGGACTATTGGATAACACAGCAAATTAATTGGGTAAAGAGATGAGATCAAGCGTTAAAATTAATAGAAATGAAAATAAAATAAGTCTACATTTTAGTCAATAGATTTAAAAGACTTTTGGATTTGTTTTTTTTTTTTTGTAGCTTAAATATTCTTTTAACATAGCCTATTAATAATAACAAATTATTCGAACTTCATTCGAATGCTGTCACGGGCACAAGGTAGCTTATCTATACATTTGTAAATTAAAATGCTAATTTATCATCACATACTGGTAGATATGGTAGCTTTTTGGCATGATCGGGCATTTACAAACTTAACTTTAAGTAACATACTATACAGAACATTAACTGGGTAAAGAGATGCATGAAATGAAGGGGAAAATAAAGCAAATACATAAGAATTAATAAAATGTATAACCAATAATAAAATAATAATTTACAAATATGAAATAAAAAAGAAACTCAGAAAATCAGTGAATTGATTTAAAAATCTGTGGGGTGGGATAGATAATGTTTTCTTAAAATGTAGGCATTAGGGGTGTAACGGTTCACAAAATTCACGGTTCGATACGATACACTTGTGTCACGGTTCGGTACGTTTTCGATACAGCAAAAAGAAAGAAATGCCAGAGAAATGTCCTTGATTTAATTTTTTTAATTATATTTTTATTAAAACTAACATCATAAAGTATGATTTTTTTTTTTTACTTTGAGCAATGATGGAGCTATACTTGACTTTTCTTAGGAGCATAAAACAAAACAGCTCCTTGGACAAAATGAAATGTAATATTGTAGTAGTTATAAACAAAGGTTTATTTTAGTTCAGATTAACATTTGAGGGCAGCAATTGTATTCATAATGTCAAAATAAAACTGATGTAATGTTACTTGAAAGCATTATAGCCTACTATTCCTGCCAAACTTCCATGGTTACAGTTAGTAGTGTTACTACAGTAAATCCATGGTGAATATTGCTGATATGTGGACACTGGATAGTTCATTCATGGCACAATGTTACTTCTTGGTTTCCACGTCAGCGCTGTTTGATCCGTTAATAACGGAGAAATGTGAATGTTTCTCACTAGATCTCGCAGCGATGTTATTACTTCAGTGGTGAATTCAATTTTTTTCTTTACTGGATTTCGGTGTGTAGTAACAGTGCTGATGATTAAGATTGGCTCGCGCTGCATTGGTCCAAACTGATAAACGGTCCTTCAACCACACAATAACGAGTAGCTCAGTTTCGTTCCGATTACATTACATTTGCCATTTGATGTTGGGCAATGTTGTGGTCACGCCAGCGTCTCTTACATTGAGCGCACTTGCCACCCGCCTACATTTGAAATAACAAAATGTTGGTCGGCAGGAAAAATGGTCCAACGAAAAATGGTTCATGTTCGGTTTAAAAATGCGTACCGAAAACCGAACTGAAAGCCTTGTACCGAACGGTTCAATACGTGTATCGTTACACCCCTAGTAGGCATATATATATATATATATATATATATTACTGTGTTCTATGTTATATGTTCTTACATATTCTTTTAACATTTATAACAATCTTCATTCGAATGCTGTCTATAGACAATATAGTGTGCAATATAATAATGTCCACACTTTTGTGTTATTCTTTTTTTTTTTGTATGTATTTATTAATAATATTTATTAATAATATCCATTTCTGATAATCCCAGGTTGCTATGGTCACTCAGGTTTGTTTACACAAACTTGTGGCCATGAGAAATAGATATCATTCGCTCATCATAGGATCTCGAGGCCACGAGATTCAGTTCATGTGGCCATGACATATGTTGTTACCTTAACAAAATTATATTGTGGCCACGACATCACGTTTCCACAAATTAATATCTCATGGCCACAACAAAACTAAGTGAACTGAACATGTCCCCTCCCAGTCAGTGTATTTAATTGTGCAAAACCAGGTGTAAAAGCGTTATTTATTTTTTTTTTTTTGATGCACAGCGTTAAAAACTGGCCGACCAATGAGATTAGCACTTTTATTCACATGACTGGAGCTGCTGAAATTATAGTACTTGGCATAGACATAATAAATATTATAATAAATATATCGCCAGTGAAAATCGCTTGGGTATGAACACAAAGACGCGCCGAAAAACGTCTCTAAAAACGCTGGCGATAAGCGCGCACGAGAATTGTCCCGGTGTGCACGAGCCTTAAGTCTTCTGTTAAAACATTTTTAAAAAATCGTACTGACCCCAGAATTTTGAATGTTATTGTATTATTAGTGCTAACAAATCGATTAATCAACTCATTTGTGTGTATATTAGGGATGGGCATGATTAATCGATAATTGATCATTAAGAATTTCGTCGATCACGTTAATTTGTTATCGATTAAACTAATGCAGGTTGCGTTGCGTAGCTAGTGTGAGTCTTGAAGCAATGAAATGAATTTCACTGTGTGGCAGTAATTAAACATTTTACCACCCGGGGGCAATATTTGACGCCATACTCAGTTACTGTACCTGCGAGTTTCCGTTTTGATTTCAAAACAAGAATCATGAAGAGAGCGGGTGTTTTCGGCGGCTGGACTGACGGTCACCAGGTTGTGGTCGCGTCTGACCCCAGATCATGTCAACATGCTTATCTTTCTCAACAAAATCAGTAGACTGGTGCAGAAGTTGTATGTAAGTTAATAGTTATTTTTTATGAGGCTTTGTTAAGTAGCATAATTTGTTAAGTAGCCTAATTAATTGTCAGTGTGCACACTAAAGTCCCACTCCGATCATATTTTGAGCTATTTTTAAACATTCCCAGTGGTCTTTAAATTATGATTATGCCATTTTTAGCCAAAATCACAAAACCTGTGCCGTTTTCTGGGACTTCGCTTCAGCAGAGCGGCAGTAGCTCATTAGCAATTCGCCTCTGCGTTGTGGGCGGAGCCGTTGGCACGGAGACGACCCTCCCCCTGCCCGTTGCTGAGAGCTCTGTCTCTCCCGCTAGCTTACACCCCCAATACCGGTGGGGCAACAGTATTATATACACGTTAATTATTATTATCCGAAGTTAATCAAAGTTATCACCGATCATTATTTCACTCCAAGACGTCGCGTGTGGAGACGCCCAGTGGAGTTACTACGTCACAACTCCAGTCTATTTTAGCCGGCATTTTAGCGTCTGCTACTGATTCACAGCTATTTGAATGTAGAAATACTCAGAAATACAACTTTGAGCTTATTTTTCTCAAGATATGTCCTCTAACAACAGAAAAATGCCACAAGAACATGTTAACACCTAGAAAAACATTATTTTCATCGGAGTGGGTCTTAAGGAAGGCACGCGCCGAAACGCGTCTGTGCAAATAAAATAAAAGAACATATGCATAGTGCGGCCTCTCTCCTATTTTTCGTATTTTAATCATCCAGATCAGCACTCTTAAAGTTTATAAGTATATGCATTGACTGAAGCCTGCTCCTATTCTCACTCAAGTTATTGTTTAACATGATTCTTTTTTATTATTATTTTGGAACAAACGGGTCTCTGTTTAAGAACGCCGGCTCGCAGCTGCAGGTTCCGCTGCTTTAGAGCACCGCAGCGCATATATCTTCAAGTTTAGCCTAACTGAACGTTCAGTTTAACTGCCACATCTTCTTGTAATAAAGATCTCATCGAGGAAAAACACGCTGTATTTTCATTGCATTTTTAATTTATAAAAAGTTAAATAAATAATGAATTTTAATAAAAAAATCTTAATGATTAATCGATAGTCGATCGTTAATTCTCCCGACGATCGACTAAGAAAATGTAATCGAATGCCCATCCCTAGTGTATGTATATATATATATATATATATATATATATATATATATATACATCAATTTGACAGCACTATATTATATATAACCAAGTACTCATGTTTTGCAATTCATCTTTTTTAGAAATGTAAACAGATTGCAGAGAGCAAGGAGGAGATGCGTATTGCACGACCACATGTTTCAGATGATGAAGATGATGAGACACGGGTAAATGTTCTGTCATTTTGAAGTGATTTAAACATTTTCTATCTTGGTTGCTTGTATTTAATTCTTGTTTGTTTTATTTTAATTATTTTCCAGTAACCCGCTGTCCTTCTACTTCATCTTGTATACAATCCTGATGATAGACACCTGTGGCCCATATTTAGGATGAAGGATGACCTCTGCCATAGGCTTGTTTCTGTCATGTAAATGAAACTTTTGTTTATTCGCAGGAGCATTTGGACACTTGAAGCTACATTCATTTCAGTAGTTTATTTCGACCGTTATCTTTAAAATGTCAGTTGTTAGAACAACTGCAAGCTACAGGAACCTTTTTTTACCATAGACTACCAGATTAGGCCATTCAATGTCTACCTGCCCAGACTGACGGTGAAACATTTCGCTTTCAGACTTTTTACCTTCACTTCATATGGTGCCTCTTGATACCATTAAGAAGGACCTCTGGTAGATTAAACTCAGATGTATAGGTGTACCAGGGAGGCAGGCAGGCAGGGAGGGGGAGGAGAAAAAAAAACCCTGATTTTGGGGTGCAGCTTAGATCACAGGCCAGGTCTGTTCAGGTCTGTTGGTCCACGCTTAACATGTTGAGACGTGATCATTTTATCTGTATTTTTTCCCTGTGTTTTAAAATTCATTGTGTTAATCACTTGTTTAAATACATTAATGGTAAAGATCATTTGTTTTTGTTCCTTAACACTTTTGTGAACTTTTAAAGCAAATTAAATGTTGAGGTTCAGAGTTGTGGCTATACTTGAGTGCTATATTAATGGATGATATTTGCATTGTAAGGGGTTCTGACCACAAACTTACTTAGTTTCATCGGTTAAACCTTGCCGTGCTGATTTTTGGTGACCTGATTGTGGTCTGGCTTTATCTAAAAGAATTATCACAGAGAATGACACTCATTGATGAGATTGAGTTTTTTTTTCTCGTTTTTATTCTATATCACACAGTGCATCCTTGTAAACAACAGTTCATGATGCAGTTGTGTGGTATACAATGCTGTTTTATCTTTGTGATTGAAATATTTGACCCAGCAGAGCTGCAGGGTGGGATGCTGAATTTTCAGTAGTGAGAACGTCACCCATCACCATTCTAGATGGGGGTGACGAAAATGCATATGATTTAAATAAGATTATTGTTTAGACACATGTACTTTAAGATGTACTGTATACTGTGTAGGTGTGTTTTGTCAGGGTTTTTTTTTTTTTTTTTTTAGCTATAGTGGAGATCACTTTCCCAATTTATCTAAGAAGAAATGTGATAATGGCACTGCTCCTACTAATACACACAGGAAATGTTTAACTCTTAAGGTAGACGCATAAAGGTTAACATTGTTCAACATAAAGGGATGAGCCACACTATGTTAGCTTTAGATTTGGCACTGTATTGTTGTCCACAGAAACACAAACTTCTGTCCAGAGCTTCTTCCACCTTGGATGGATGATATAGTGATTATGAATTAAGTTTAAAATTAATTAATATTAGCTAACAGATTTCAAACTGGAAATATGGAAAAATTGTTTCATTTTGCCATTATTGTTTACTCAAAGGGATTATTAACCCCCAAAAAATTTGATCTGTCATTCACTCACCCTCATGTCTTTAAAAACATGACTTCTGCAAAATATTTTGAAGATTTGGAATGACGTGAGGGTGAGTAAATGAGGACAGAATTTTTGAACTATCCCATTTTTGAACTATTAAATTTGAAAACTCTTATGAAATGAGTATGGCCATGTTGAAAGCTCCTTGAGGTTGGTCTGGAAAAGTTCTGCATCTAAGGTACAAGCCCACATTCCTTGCAACATCCTCAGTTTTGACAACTTTTTTTTATATATATATGTTTTTCATCACATTGTGAAACATATTGGCACACTTTGTATATAATGCAACATCAAATATTAAAGGAAACAATCTAATTGACTTTGAAAATGTGTTAATTTTATTCTCATTTCATATGTGACCCTTTGTAATAATAATAAAGTAAGAATTGTCTTTATGGCAGAAATCGTAAGAATAGTGTTCAGTTTTATCTAGAATTTTTTTCAGTGACTTGGTGCATGATATACTTTTTTACAATGTAAAAATATCATTACTAAACTAATCAGTATTAAAGTAATCATTTAGATTAGTAATGTCGAAGGCAAGTTGAGGCCTTTAACCCCTCATTTTGGGAAAATAGTCACTTGTTAAATCTTTGGGAAAATAATTTGCATGGCTATATATATATATCTTGGCATTTGGTTTAATCTGGGTTTGTTTTGACATCTGCAGTGTCAAAAAAAAGGCCTGGTTTAGATTAAGCCAGGATTAGTTCAATTAGGGCATTTAAGTAGCTTTTATAAATGTGCCTTAGAAAAAAACATTGGTGTGTATTGTGACAAAACAATGGCACTGACATTTTAAAATATGTCTGCAAGTTGCTTTCAGTTAAAACGGCTCAAACATACATTTTAGGGACTTGGCTTAAGCCTTGTCTGTGAAACCATAGAGTATAATTTAAATGCACATGTGTAAAGTTTACAAACCTGTTAGTTAGAACATTTTGTGTCATTTTGTGTAAAAACAAAAAGAATTTGCCACATGGTACATACAAAATGTGAATGAAGTAGAAAATGTAAAACGTCCATGTGGCATATTGCATCAACAGAACTCTTTATATATAAAACAAGGCATTACAAATTTATTTATAGAGCCAATGCTTTCATATATTGTGTATTTTGGCCAGAAAATGTAATTTGGATTTAATTAAATACTATCAGATAATGATATCAACATGACACGTCATTTAACAGTTTGTTCTCTTTATGATGTCAAAGAGTAGCAGTGATATACGGCTCTGCCAGAGATGAACAAATTCGAGGACAGCATATATTCGGCTACTTCTATATGACTGATAATCTCTTTTTGTGCACATTAAATGTAGAGTCTGACTTTAATGGCAAATGTTTGCAAGTCGTTTATTTTGATATTTTGCAATCTGCAGAAATACATTAATGGGCAAACAATAAGTAAATGTACCGCTCAGTGCGTAAACCAAATGCAACATATTTCTTAACATTTTCAGGGATGTCTTATACCGCCCCCTGCTGGAATTATTAAATATGAAAAAGGAAACGGGAAGTTGTCGAGTAGGTATGTCGACGAAGCTGACTGTTTAACGCAAATTATGGTTAAATCAAGGTTGCTTATAACTTCCAGCTCAAAAGACAAACACATAGTTTATAGTTTAAAAAAAAGATCAACTGAACACGTCAATGCCGATTAAAAAATCGGTTCCCAAAGCATGCGTGAGTCGTTTAGGGGGGATGACATTGTCATACAGTAGACAGATAAGTTAGCTTAGCTTGCCTCGCAAGCCATACGGTTTACACAAAAGTTCAGTAGGAATTAAAACTATTTAAGGACCTAGACAGTAGTTTCCTATCCGTTTCATATTTACATTATGCAGCAGTCAAATAATGAGGACAGTGAGGCCACCGTGGACGTGCATTTTACCAACCTGACTGATTCACTGGTGGCCTGGAAAGTTCCTGTGGATGTTTTTGCCATTGAAAGCCCTTTAAGAGTGAGTAATATTGAATTCATACTCCTGTATCCCTCTCATGTAGACCTGGCATGCATATATAACCGAAATAAATAGACCAAAGATGCATTTATGGACTGAGTATGTCATATCGAAATATCAGTGGCATTTTCAAGAAGAAAGATAGCACCAGCAAAATTTTCAAACAAAACATTTTACACAAAAGATTTGAGATTACAAAGCAATAGATAAACTATATTTGGACACCTTGTCAAACATAGCAGACATGTCCATTTTTATTGTGACAAAAAAAACGAATTTTCTGTAGTTCAAGGCATCAGATGTTTTCTTGATTTGACATTTGTATTATCAAATGCAAAAGTTAATGGTCCATATTGACATGATAGCATCATGCAGTTGTAGAGTTGTTGGCTGCACATGTATGCTGTGAATGTGTCATGCTCTGGTGAGCGGTGATTGTGAACTAATCTTCACCGTGAGCTTATTTAATGAGCCATAAGCAGATATAATCTTTCGCCTAATGATATGATGCAAGCATAATTTGATTAAGCAGTCGAGATATGGTTGTATAAGTTGTTGTGAGTGTAACTGGTAAGATTTTAATTTTCTGTTCAATGCCTGTAACTTGGAAAAGACTGGCTTTTGTGCTGGTATAAAGTGTTACAACGGCTAGTTAACCTTTTGACTAATGGAGTTTTTGGAATATTTATGGAGATTTGGACATCAGTGGTGTGACTTTAATTTCCTTGACAGCTGCTTTTTTCCTCATTGTAAAAAGGAAAATAGGAACTTGGGGAAATAACATTCTCATTGTAAAAGTTTTTGAGTCAATCCAGAATTTGTGTGTGGTTTGGTTCCATATGATTTATCAAAATGAAACATTTCAACCATTTATCTTCGTGCACTCTGTGTTCTAAAGGTGTCTTATAAACTTCCAACCCAATTTGTTTAATGGCAGCTTATGATGTTTTGAAGTAGTAGCCAGTGCTTTCAAGAAATAGAGATTTATTATATTCCTCTGCGTCCCTTGAGTTTAGGTCTGAAATATTGGAGTAATTTACAAGTCAAGTAGCTGAGTGAATAAACAAAAACAATAAATAACAACCCATAATGGACTCATTTGTTTGCTTTTTTCCCCTACAAGATTATTATGACATTGGAGTGGTGAATAGGTGTGTTTGTTATGGCTGAAGAAATTTTCCACTTGACGTCACTTTTGTTGAGCTGTTACACAAATCCTAGTCATCAGACAGCCTTAAGTCAAGTTGTAGACATTGTTATTATAATGTACTAGAGAAATGACCTGTTTCAACTACCCTTTTTTATACAGTCCAGCTTAGAGATTGATTTACCAGTGACGCACTACACAGGTTTTGTCAGTTTGTCATGCCTGTTGATAAATGAGCATTTGTTAATTAGACTTCGGGGCGTAATACACAATAATGCAAGCATTGATATTCAAAGACTAGAAGTTGTCTATAGCACAAGTAGGTTATATTTGAGTCCAGGCAACAGGTTTCTGGTGTGTGCAATTTTCCAAATAGGGTGGAAACCTTGAGTTGAATGGAAATGGGATGAGAGCATAATAGAGATAGAAAATAGTCTGCTGTTGTGAATGGATAAAATGGAAAATCTGTTCCATTGTGTTTTCCAATGCGGAAACAGGAAGCAACATGTATTACAATGCTGATGGTTCCGGTTCTAAAATATGATTGAAGGAGCAGGTCATGTAACCACCATGGACATTAGCTGACCTACATGGACACCTTTTGTTTCTTTCAGTCATAATGAAATCATTCTGATTGATGAATCTGAACAAAGTGTTTACATGAACACTAAATAAAGTGATCGGGTTGATGTGCACGTCTATGTCTGTCACAAGTTTCAAATCGAATTTGATCTTTTGACACACTGCAGGAATATACAGAGTTTTCCCGCTGTTGGCGCATACTAGCCATCCTCCTTTTCTTTGTTTTAAAAAGCAGTCCTAATATTATCTATTTCAGGTCCTAATTAGGAGACAACGAGCACATGAAGTGTTGCGCCATGCTGCTTATATATATATCAAGCAGTAAAAACACCCCTTCCCACGCCCAAAACAAGGCGTCTGCAGATGAGTGTCTGAAGGAAGGACTCCTGCCCCCCAGAACGCGATCGTGAACAGACCGACGGGGGGCCCCGCTTCCGCTACCTTCTGCTGGTCCCTGCCCCATGCTTGGGACGGCCCTGCTGATAAGACAATGTTGTCCTGCACCTCCTCACAGACGATGAGTGGAGGGAGAATTTTAGAATGACACGACGTTTATAAAACTTTATACCATAGTCTGTCTGAATACTCGATTCTGATTGGCTGGAAGGAATTAAACTTGTTAATGCACAGATCATTCCACACCGTTTAATTCCTAGTCAGTTTAATCACCGTTCTATATTAATGTGTTGTTTTCATTGAAGTGCACACACACATACGTCACTCGCACACACAGAGAGCGGAGATCGCAGTCCGCACGTACAGAAACATTTAGGAGCACAGAAACTTATCAACGCTGCCCGCGACTTCTAGTAATGAAATCGCTTCGCTGCTGAATTGCTACATTATAGGCCTATTCCTCAGCAAAGAGGGGGTTACATCGCTATTTTTAAGTAATTAAACTCACAGCTTCGTTGTTAATAGATGCTGAAGGTATGCATCTTTCTCTCTCTCTCGATCGATCGAACGATAATTAATTCAAATAAATGCTATAATTTATTTATTTTTTAACAAATGTAATCTTACTCACTACTTTATTTCTGTGTCTTATTAAAAGCGGGCAGAGTGCTAGATCTGACAAGCCGTAACTGACAAGAATAACTGTCAATTTTACTCTTCTGTCAAATAATGCGAAATGCGCTGCAAACATCAATAATAGCTTTGTTGTCAATGCTGGCTAATGACCATGGTATAAGCAGGATTATCCACTGCTAGTGGAGGCAACCACACTCGGCTTCGTACCACGTTCTGCATTAAAATGGTTTAATACACAGCTAGCCGAGGATTATCCCTTATATTCAACAACAACAGCTTGTTCAGTCCATCATACGTCATTACCCTATAGTTCTACGTCATTGCACATGCGCAGAACTCTCCAGTTTCGGTTTTCAATCCGATCAAGTCTTTACATGGCCTATCGAACAAATTAGAAAAGGTGTTAAACCACCCCTTACAATCCGAATGAAATTTAAATTGAATTTGGGCAATTAATTCCGATTGATGTGGTTACATCATGTGACTTTCTTATTTTGACTGTAGCTACTAGTCCGATTACAGATGGATTTTTAGGGTCCATGTAAACGCAGATACTGAGAGGGACACAGCCTCCCAAAAATTCAGTTGGTGTTCAATCAGTATGAGTTTTTCGATGGCAGAAACATTTTGGTCATCTTCAGGTTTTTTTTACATTTGTTTACATTCTTGCGGAGGAGCCTTGTATGAAACTGTTGTAAAATAGCTGATATAAGCCTATACACTTGTTATTGGATAATACATTGAATTCTGCTTTAATGGGTAAAGTTACTACTGCAGTTTGTCTAACATCATCCTTTAGGTCGGAAACTTCTATACAATTATGCTGCCAGTGTGGTCCTATTGTAGCCTACACACTTAACGGGAGTGATGCACCACAATTTTGGCAAACAAAAATGTTCTGCTGAAACAGAAAATTCTGTTTTGGCTGAAATAGTTTTGGAGGGCTGAAATCATTGAACTGACATTTTCCAATGACATGTTTTGTCTGTTTAAGCACAATGTGAATAAGGTATAACAGGTAAACATGATGTCAGCAGCAGTGTGGATGCACTTTCCCATGACTGAAAATGATGCATGAGCAGCAAATAGCAATATGTAAAATGTGTTAGGCAGTTCATTGCCAAATAACTTAACTATGATGACTAGTTTAATTTAGAACACGGCACCCTGTATACTGAGTTCAGTTACCCGATTACCTCAGAAAAAAAATTAAAAAAAAATTGATACATCACCTAACTAAAATAACTAAATTGAACTAAAATACATCACTAAATAGAAATTTTTTGTTCAACAAAAAATTTAACAAAAGTTCACCCAAAAAGAAAGTGTTGTAGTCATTTACTCACCCTCATATCATTCAAAAACGGCATGACTTTGTTCCTTCTGTGGAACATAAAAGATATTTTGAGAAATGTCTAGGGTTTTTGTCCATACAGTGGAAGTTAAGGGTCACTAAAACTGTTTGGTTATGAAGAATCTTCAAAATATCTGCTTTTGTGTTCAGCAGAAAAAGTCATACAGATTGGAACGGCATTAAAGATCCAATGAAGTTCATTGAAATGCGCAGCATTATTCAATGTGTTGACGTAATTTCCACTGAAACAGAAAGACAAGGCGGGACATATTGAACAGCTCCTCCCCCTTTTTTAAATAGTCTCGGACAGAACCGTTGAGCTCAGTAAAGCTGCAGTTTAATCCTATTCTCTAACTGTTTCTCCTCCTAGTCTCTTTCATATCGCTTTAAAATATAGCATTCTGTGTAGAATTCAAATGGGTCCGATACGTTTTCTGTATGCGGCAACTCGCGCATATGATCCACTCATGATTGTGTCTCTGGACCGGAGCAGACTGTGCGTGCTGCGGCGGTTCGCATGACACTAGACTTCAATCGCCCCAAAGCATATTTACACTGTCTGAATCGTTCCCTATGCCCTTTATAGTGCACTATGTGCCATTCACCATGTAGAAAATACTAAATGTGTGAACAAGTGACTGATTTTAGACGCAGCTTAAGCGTCTGTGTCTATGCATCTAAAATCTATTTAATGTAGGGGGCTGGACGCTTTAGATTCTAGAGAGCATTTGATTGGACAGAAAATCTGATGAGAAGCTGAAGTGCAGAGTGATGTCATCAAAATCGTTGATCCATATTGGCTGAAGTGAGAGATGCTTATATTTTCTAAATGCGAATTGTGTCATTGTTTTGGAGCAATGTTTTATAAATAACCTTAAGGCTAATATATTCATACTAAAAGCCAAAAAAAATTCAATTTTGATTTCATGGGGAATTTAAGAGAAGTAAATAATGACAGAATTGTAATTTTTTGTAGAACGGTCAATTTAAATGTGGTAAGCCTAAAGCCACTTGGCTGCATATTTTTTTGCACAAGTTTCACTGGAATACAGTTTCTTTTAGCATTTTCAGCAGTTCTTAGCTCGTATTTTGACTTGGCTTCTTTCTTTCTTTTACCTCCATAATGCAGATGATCATCATCTCCGCCCCAGCAAACAAACCTAATTTCAGAACCTATCATTGTAGTATCATCTTCCACCCTCAGTTCTTTGAACTTGCCTGTTTACAGTGGAACAGTTGTAAACAAACTAGTGCAATACATGCAGTTTTGTGATCCACCTGTAGCATGCTGTTTTCCATCTGCTTTCAACTCAAGCTAATGACCATTTAACAGCGTGGGAGGTCTAAAGTCTTAAAGGGATAGTTCATCCTAAAATGAAAAATAAGTCATAAATTACTCACCCTTGTGTTGGTCTAATGCTGTATGCCCTTTGTAACGGGGTTCAGTTGTTATGCAACATGGCATCATGACTTTGCGTAAACATACACGCCACTTTCAAGTCAAGTGGCGTGTTATCTATACGCATTTTGAGCTATCCGCATGTATGTCCACGCCGAAACGAACCGTCATCTTTTGCGTGTATGTCTACGCCGTTAAATGTCCGAGTGATTCCGCGTGTATGTACACGCCGTTAAATGTCCGAGCGAAACGAAGCAAAATGTAGATCTACATCTGGGGAGCGATATTTTTTTTCCTAGGATGGTAGGGGAAGACTCATAAATGGTATTAACCCCAGTGACGGGTAGGTTTAGGGACGGGGTTGGGGTAGGTCATATATTAATACAGTAATGTAAGTCAACGGCGTTGATAAACACGCTGAAAAGCGATTATGCGTGTTGATAGCACGCCAAAAATGGAAATACGAATTGGCGTGTCATACAAACGCCATTTCATGAGATCAGTCTGTGTTATGGGAAGAAGGAGGCGGGAACCGGCGAACGTTCAACAAGTTTAATAATAAATAAACAAATACAAAATGACAGTATAAGCCAGCAGCCCGTCACGGACGACTGCTGGCACACAAAACAGAACATAAAAACACAACATAACTTCAGGCCTGTTCCTCTCTCGATCTTCACTGTCGTCGCTCCTCCTTTATGCTTCCGCTCCTCCGTGAGAGATGCAAGACCGGTGCGTCTCACAGGTGTCGTTCATTATCACTCACGCCACTGGCCTCGCGCCGCTCTCTCACGTCCCTCGGCCTCGTCCTGCTCGCCACATACCCCCATCGCCCCTCGCAGGCCGGGGGGTACACACGAGACTGCGCTCTACTCTATTTACGCGTTTTTGTTCATCTTAAAGGGTTAGTTCACCCAAAAATGAAAATTCTGTCAGTAATTACTCACCCTCATGTTGTTCCAACCCTGTAAGACCTTCGTTCATCTTCGGAACACGAATTAAGATATTTTTGATGAAATCTGAGAGCTGGATCACTCCTCCATACTAGTCCATTGGCTTCTTCAGGGATTGAACTTGCCGGCCTCGAAAAGTTATTAAAGACATCGTTAAAATAGTCCAAGTGACTACAGTGGCTCAATCTTAAGTTTATCAAGCGACGAGAATACTTTTTGTGCGCAAAAAAAACAAAAATAACGACTTTATTTCAACTATTCATTTCCTTCTCTGTGGGCCTGGAGTCAGTTCACTAGTGTAATAGCGTAAGCTTCTGTTGTTGTACGTCACACGCATCACGCACATGACCAGCGTCGGGCAATAGTGAGCCTACGTGTGACGTAGCTCTACGGAATCACACTACATTAACTGACTAGAGGCCCAAAGAGAAGGAAATGAATAGTTGAAATAAAGTCGTTATTTTTGTTTGTTTTTGCGCACAAAAAGTATTCTTGTCGCTTGATAAACTTAAGATTGAGCCACTGTAGTCACTTGGACTATTTTAACGATGTCTTTAATAACTTTTCGAGGCCGGCAAGTTCAATCCCTGAAGAAGCCTATGGACTAGTATGGAGGAGTGATCCAGCTCTCAGATTTCATCAAAAATATCTTAATTCGTGTTCCGAAGATGAACGAAGGTCTTACGGGGTTGGAACAACATGTAAATGTTGGTGAGTAAATACTGACAGAATTTTCATTTTTGGGTGAACTAACCCTTTAATTGCTCTCAACAGCCAAAAATCTTTCTCCTGCCACATTCACCATTCGCTTATAATAAAAATTTTGTTCAAGTTTCCACATGTACAAACCTGGTATATTCACAATATACATGAGGATCTAGGACATTATGTGTCCTCATCTTCTGTTTTTATGAAGATGAGGACACATAATGCCTCATAAAACACATTTTATGACTATGTGTTGCAAACAAAAGAAATTCTTGTCTATTGTTAACATGAGAAAGTGTTGTAGTTTAGGCCATTGTAAATTGAAACAAATCAAAAGCCTAATTTCCAAGGCTTTATTGGTCTTTGCTGCTTTATAGTTTAACTAGTTAAGAAACACTTTTCTGGGATATGTTACACTGTCTAGTTTCACTGTATATTTTCTCTCCAGGCAATACATGTGTCAAAATATGTGGCTTTTTTTTTTTGTGTGGTTATTCACAGTCAGCTGAGTTTCTCATGATGAAAAATCCACTTTGGTTGCTGCTTTCTGTGGAAAGTCTGGAAGGAGTTTTGACACTTGCTCTGTGCGACATGGGTCCTCGAGCTGTCATAAACTCAGCTGTGTCTCAGTGGAAAATATAAGCTGTTCTTTTTAAATGTGTCAGATGAATTCACATTCCCTGAGCAAACCTATTCTGATATCAAAACCACAGCTAGGGTCTTATAAACAAAACACTGACTCATTTAGAAACTTTCTTGGAAGTTGGAACCCACTTCCTGAATTGGTGCTTCTAAACATGAAATGTGCCGTTTAAGTGGACAAATGAGTGACATCAGCCTGTAAGTCATGCTCATAGTTTCTGAAAGCTTGAAATGGAGCCAAGTCCTGAACTTACCCTCAGGTCAGTTTCGACTATTATTATTAGGTAGGCTAATAATATGTGCTCTCCACACCTTGTGCCATGGCCCACTTTCCACCTTTACACACATTTCTAGATGATGAGTTCATTTGCCAAGAAATAGATAGCAGATCATTTTATTTTCCATTACATTGATTGCAGATGATAAATTCATTACAACGACAGAAAATAATACTGAATTTGCTTTGGGGGTAGATACAAATTTAATTTGCCATTTGACTAAATATTAATAATGACCTGTTACTTACGTAATACGTAATCATTTTATCCACATAAAGTTATTTTTAAGTTCTTAATTTACCAATACATAAATGGTAAATATAAGAATTGAATTTCCTAACATTGACAGTAGATAATGTAATTCGCTTTTACATTGATGATGATTATTATTATTATTAATAATAAAGTAACATCAAATTAAGGCAAATTCAGTTGAAAAATAATCATTATTATTATTACTATAAAAACTTTATTTGAAGTAGATGATATTTTTCTTGCTGTAACTTTTACCTTTGATTATTTGCTGTAACTTAAACAGTAAATAAGAACCTAAATTTGTCATTACAGTAACGGTAGATAATATGATTTGTCATAACTTTGATGGACTTAGCTAATATTTTGGATATTTAGCCATTTGAAAATGAGGAATTCAACTTGTTTTACGCTTCTGACTGGAAAGAAATGTTTTTAATGTATAATGTTTATTATAATAACACCTGTCAGATGCTTTCCACCCATATAAAAGCATATACACAAAATACAGCAACACAATGCTGCTCTGTTCATCATTTTCCATTTACCATGTTTCTTCCTCTTTGTTATTTGGTTTCATGTTTTTTTTTTTTTCCATTCTCTAATAAGAGGCTTTGTTCCACTGGAATCCCAGCTTTTGACTAAAACATCTGCACACATGACTGACAGATGCCTATGGCTAGTGTCTCTCTTATCTCTTTACCAGATTGAGAGGTGGAAAGTCTGTGTGGAAAGTATGGGAAGAATGTTCACTTCAAGGTTGTATATAATTTGTCAGTTAATAGAGATAAAAGAAATGTGCTTGTGATTATGTGCATGGACTGAAGAATAGTCAGAGTTAGTTCTGTTCTGTCCAGTTTTGGATGTTAAAATCCATTCGAAATCCGTCTCCAGCATCCCACAACTTTTTCCATTGCAGTTTTTCCCTCTTCTGTAGGCTACTCTCTTCTCTCCTCTGTACTAAAATGGCAATAATGATAAATATAAAAAATATTTTCAACAATGTTTTAGAAAGAAGTCTCATACTCTTATAGAAGGCTGTGTTTATTTGATTAAAAAAAAAAAGTAAAATGGCAATATTGTGAAATATTGTTACAATTTAAAATAACTGTTTTCTGTTTAATGTATTTTAAAATGTAATTTATTCCTGTAACGGCAAAGCTGAATTTTCAGCATTGTTACTCCAGTCCTCAGTCACGTGATATTACAGAAATCATTCTAATATGCTGATTTGGTGTGCAAGAAGCATTTTTAATGATATACTATCATATAAAAATGGTAGTGCTTAATAGTTTTGCGGAAACCTTGACCACTTTTTTTCAGTATTCTTTGATTAATTGAAAGTTCAAAAGGACAACATTTATTTGAACATTTATTTGGACAAAAAATGATGAGAAATGTTTGATCTCTGACTTTTAGTATGTGTTTGAGATCTTTTCTGATACTCTTTCTGCAGAAACAAACACTGAGAAGCAAAAGACGTAAGGAAAAGTTGCCATTCTCTCTGCATTTAATTACATTGCCGTCTAGGAGAAACAACTGAGATATTATACAAATCTCATCTGAGGTTTCTCTTTCCCGCGGGAACGATCTAAAAGTAGAGTTAAGGGAGTTTAGGAAGGAGTGCACTAGCTAAATCTTCATCAAGCATCATATCATCTTTTTTGTTGTCCTTTACATTTATTTGAAATAGAAATCGTTTTGTAAGATTACATTGTGTCATTTTTATTTGCATTTAGCATTCTTTTTTCTCAATGCTGTCCACAGACCAGCCAGGTTTTTTTTTTTTTGGTTTTTTTTTTTGAGAACTGCATTTTAAGTGTTATCATATTCCCAATTTTAATTAAAAGGCTAAATGTGCCTTCATAGCAGATTACAGTTAATCTCTGTGCATCAGCTTCACCGTCGTCAGTTTCAGTATTTAGTAATAGTCTCGATGTTTAAACAATCGAGAGGGAGAATATGGATAGTGTTTATAATACTTGCAAGACTCGGAGAGAATAACGTCATGCAGATCAGTGTTAAAAATAAGCCTGACAATGTGACAGCTGAATGCCACTTAAAAAGCTGCTCTTCACTAATAACGGGACAAATCCACTGCCCCTGGAGTCAGACAGGAGAACACGAGAGGAATTAACACCCATGGAAAATATGCTGCGGGCAGCGCTGGATAACACACAGCTGCCCTTCTGCCCAGCTCAGCTGATTTAGATTTTCCATCAAGATGGGAGGGGAAGCGTAAAAGAGATATAGGCTGTGAGATGAGCGATACAGATCATTGTTTTACCACACCGTGTGTCCTGAAATAGTGTGACAGAATTGAGCAGAGATTGGCCGAACTGAATCTGAGCTGCATGGAAAGCAGTGTCACATAGTTTCCAGGACTTGCACTCTCAGGGTGTGTGTCTGTGATTAGTCAGCAGAGCCATTCGTTTCGGTACAGAATGGAAAAGTGAGGCGGAGTCAGTGGGCGGAGCCTGTTGTTTTGCGGTTGTGAGGGACCTTTATATAAAACGAGACGGATGAGTGAGCTGCAGTCTTACCAAGCATTCCAGACGTTTGATCGGTGGTGCAGGAGCACAGACGATTCCAGAAGATTCTCTCTCAACAAAGCAGCGTCACGTGACCACAGTAGCCTACAAAGACGCTGGGCTTATATTTGTGTATACATTACTCGGTTTGACCCATTTCCTTTCTGCAAATGCTCAAGGCTCTCTGCGGGACTGAGACGGCCAGAGAAGGACAGGGAAAGCAGGAGCGAAGAGGGTGATATCGAAAGCATTTGTTTCCTGAAGCAGGCGTCATTCGTGTCCTCACGCTGGGGAAGTCAAAACGGACACGTCTCAACCCCTCCTGCCCTTTACGTTCTCTAACCTCTCAAGTCCTCCGGAGGATCCGTCAACGGGCTTCAGTCATGCACCTGAAAACCATGAAGTGCAACCCTTTCTGCCTTATCGCTTCCTTAGAGGATCTGGATATGTTTAACAGACCCGAAGAGAGGGTAAGGCTTCATTGACATGGTGCCTTACAATATTGAAATAGCTTAAGTAAATACTAGAAAAATTGCATTAAACTGCTGGAATAGGCTAGTTGTTTCAGCCATTAACTAGAATGAATGACAATCATAGAAAGAGATCCGAAAGCTGTTTGAAACCCTTATATAACAGTTTGTCTTTATTGATGATGACTAACTTATTTGATTTGTGCTTTATGTGTGGTTTGGGGTTGACCAAATGACCTACTTGTGTATCATTTATGTATTTAGCTAATGATCCAGTTGGTTTGTGGTAGGGGTGGTTAGATCATGGAATAAGATGCTGTTGGAACATTTAATGAGCATTTGTATGGACAGTTTGGGGTTTTTGAATCTGACGTAAGCTCTTACGCACACATGCATACACTACACCTATACCCAATAGGAATAACCCAGGATTTGTGGATCATACTCTACTAAATCTCTGCATAGCTTGAAATGGTCCATCAGGATAGTCCGTCTGCATGTTCACACTGTGCAGTAAGTCTCTGTTACCTTGGAAACCAATATCTAGTCGAGCACCACTGACAGACGTGGTCATTTTTAGGATGTGTATTAGATTAGTACTATGTGCGTCAGTAAGGTTTAATATAGAAGCGTTAACTGAATAACAATCTGGCAGTATCCCCAAAAACAAGATAAATGGATTCAGAACCATAAAGTCTTATACGAGCGCAGTCTCGCCACAGGGTGGTTGGTAATCTAGTGGTATAGGATTAAGGTTTTTTTTATAAAGGTTGCCAGTCTGAGCCTAAATGGAGGTACACTTTCAAACACTTGACATCAGATTGCTCAACAGGGAATGTTTATTTATGTACTCTTCTTGCTTCAACAGCAAAATGTTCATTTCTTACTGCTGTTTCCATGAAGATGCATCAACTGTATTAATTTGAGATGTTTTCCTCTCATCCACAGGCTAGTTTTGAGGATCTATTCCGTGCCTTTGACCGAAATGTCACCTTCCAGTTCTTCAAGAGTTTCCGTCGGGTGAGGATAAACTTTACCAATGCTCTGGCCGCTGCGGAGGCAAGAGCAAAACTCCACAAAAGTGACTTCAACGGCAGGGAGGTGCGACTCTATTTTGCCCAGGTATGTCACCTAAAAGTAGCCTATAAAAATATCTGTGTGTGAAATATTTTTATTATTATTTGTATATATTAATATAATAAAATTATTATATAATTGTATCATTTAATAACAATACATAGCTTTATTATCTTTATTTTTTTTATTTTAAAAAAACTTGATTCTGATTGGTCAGTTGTGGCATTCTGCAGTCAGATGTTTGTATAAATGACTTTTCACTTTGCGTCAGGGTTTATTTGACAATTTACAACTGACTGTATAAACAAAACAACTAAATAATAATGTTGTTATTATATAGTATATTATTGAATACATATTTGTATTATTTGGTTTTATTTTTCTATTTTATATAGTGTATATATATATATTTTTTTTTTTATATATATATTATTTTTTTTCACTGATGACTGCTAAACTTTAATGCAGTGGTTCTCAACTCCAGTCCTCGGGACCCACTGCTCTGCATATTGTGTATGTCTCCCTTATTTAACACACCTGATTCAGATCCTCAGCTCGTTAGGATAGTCTCTATGAACTGAACTGAGTGTGTCAGATAAGAGAGACATACAAAATGTGCAGAGCAGCAGGTCCCGAGGACTGGAGTTGAGAACCACTGCTTTAATGCCTTTCCACTTTGTGTCAGGATTTATTTTGCAATAAAGACCAACTGACTGTACATTATTCCATAATTATTACTGTTTATTGCATGACACCTGGTTATTTGCCTGCTTTTTGTGTACTTATCATCACAAAAAAAATTATCTTTCTTTTTCCTAGTCTGTGCACATTGGCAGTCCACACCTGGAGCCTCCTAAACCAGATAAGCAGTTCCTCCTGTCCCCTCCTCCGTCACCTCCTGTGGGTTGGGAGCAGGCAAAGGACGCCACACCTGTCATTAACTATGACCTTCTGTGTGCCATCTCCAGACTAGGGCCAGGTACAACACATGTAACGTCTCACATTCTCAATGAATCTTTTTTTTCTGAATGGTCCATACTTCTGAAATAGGTCAGCGATTAAATTATTAATTTCATTTGGCATGCTTTGAACTTTTAAGAATAAATTCTCTCTGTACGGCAGGTGAAAAGTATGAGCTCCAGCCAGGAACTCCCACCACTCCCAGCGTGGTTGTTCATGTTTGCGAGAACGATCAAGAAAGCTCAGGAAATGAGGAGGATATGGATGGTTGCAGACGTCCACGTCCAAAAATCATCCAGACCCGTCGTCCAGAATATACAGTCACGCAGTGATCCTAGGCAACCTCTCATTGTGCCATAATCTTTGCTTTACTATCACAAGACCCTCTGGGGGATCTGCAGAGGCACGCAGTTGGTTCTCCAGACCACTAGAGGACGCCTTAAGACAGAACCTCATCCCTGTGGAGAGAGACATAATGTCATAGGACAATGGGGTTCACTGCATGCGTTCGTTCGATGGTAGAGTGACTCATTTTTCTGCAGGCTAGGGGTTTTCAAGAGTGCTTTCATTGGTAACTGTGGCCATGGAGAACATCGGTCTCATATTGTGTAGTGTTTTTTGTATCTTGGGAAGCATGTTGAATCCCAGTCATTGGGTGTGTTGATATGATTACTTTGTATTTCCTTTTAGTTTAGCTTGATATTTTCAAGGTCTTATTTAATTAGCACTCAAGTGCAAGATTATTGGAACTAGAGTAAATGCTGACTATGAAGTAAATATTTTGTCATAAAATGTGGGGGGGTATTTTTCCCAGTCATATGGCAATTGTAAGTCTCATTCCACCTTGTGCCTCAGCATGTTCCTAAATTACAGAATCACAATTTAGTGCTCTCGTATGACTAACATTTTTATTTGTCTAGAAGTACACAGCTTTTTTTTCTGGGGGAAGGTGAGTTAGGGTATATGAGAGTCCATTGTTTTAACGTATTTAACAAAACTGACTTTTTTAAAAATTCCCAAAGTAGTCTTTAAGATGCGTTTTTAGGATGTACTGAAAGGAATGGTCCTCAATTTCATGCACTTGAGTCATTTGTAGGACCATAACACTGTAAACAGTTTTGATTGAGGACTGTTACACTCTTTGCCAGAATGAACATCAATTGATTTTATTACATGGAGCTTAATAATATATTTCTGATGCCTTTTACTGTTTGTAATGTCTGTATATAATGGTATATGTTGTTTTGTTTTTTGTATTTTACTTGGTTTTGAAAATGTCACTGACTTGGAAATGGCTTGGGTGTTTGTCCTGTCATAAATAACAGCCATAACATGTCATTAAAATAAGTTGTTTTTCTTCACAAAGTTGTTCTGCCCTTTTCCCTTTTTTTTTTAAGCAAAACTGTATTTTAGTCTGCAATATTGTGAGTGTTCTGTCTTTCAGCCCACATGCCTCTTGAGTTTTATGCATTTAGTCATTTTCAAAAGATGACTCAGCGTACATCCAGTATGCTGGTATCGCAATCATGACGCAAGTCGAGGACTTTTCAAGGATATGTCTCTCTTTCTTTTTTTTGCCTTGAAATAGAATCTGTAAAAGTCTCGAAATGCCTTCCTGCCTGCCTCAATGTACGCCATTGTTCAACTTGCGTGTGGAGTTATTTAGCATCAAGGTCAAGCTGGCAGAGGTGATAGAAATATCTACAGTCTCCATGTGACTAATGCCCATCTTCACCAACATATGTTTTAACTAGCTTGTTAAAGTCAAAAAGATACATTGAAAAACATCACTCTGTCCTACATAACTATTAGTTAGGGATGGGGCTGATCTGTGCAGAATTTCATTGGTCAGCTATAGTCTTTTCTCAGACTCAGACTTTTCTTCCTGAAGAAGCTGATGACCTTGGCTTGTTAGATTCATTAAAGCTGTTGACATCTTAAGAGGGTTGGATATCATTGAGTAAGTCTCTCCATGTTCACAATGGGGTGGAACCATGATCTCAGATACTATCCTGTCTCCCTTAGTCTATTTTTTTAAAGTACGACACAAGAGGACTAGCAGGAAAGATTCACAACACAATTTTTGGCTTCTCTTCCAGTAAACCAAAAGTTCATATTTCCACCAAAGACTATAAGGTATGTTTGTTATAATCATTTTATATTATATTATTTTCTTACTGGAGAAAAATATATGTATATATATTTGATTATCTATACCGAGCACCTGTTGGCTGCAGTGCCTGCACAAGGTTTAATTTTCCAATAAAAAAGAAAAGTGTATATATATATGTACTTTTTATGTATCAATTGTGCATACTGTTCACCAATGCTTGCGTATTATTTTTATGTTAATTATATTTTAATATATAGCTAAATGTAATTTATTCAGCAGGCTGTACTCTTCAGGCAGTCTCCGGTGCACATAATCCTGCAGAAAGCGTTCAATGCTGATTTGGTGCTCAAGAACTTATTATTATCAATATTTAACCATTATGCTGCTTAACATTATTGTGGAAACGGTAATATCTTTTTCCCACAATTCTTTGAGCACAAGAAAGTTCAAAGGAGCAGCATTTATTTGAAATATACATCTTTTGTCACATTATAAATGTATTTAATGTCACTTTTGGTCACTTTAATGCATCATTGCTGAATAAAAGTTTTTTTTTTTTTTTTTTTCTTACTCTTACAGATCTCAAACTAGTCTGTATACATAAGTAAAATTATTTTTAAACATTTAGGCTTTAGCATTTAGATCAAATTAGTAAGATGATGAAAAACAAATTCAGTCAAGTGTGTTCAAACATTTGACTGCTTTAATATATTTGGCTAAAAGTATTCCATCAGATAAATTAAATAAGTTGTGAAAAATACTAATGATGGATCCTACCTGTGTTTATATTTATTGAGTTTGCTGTCTGTATCAACAGTGGGAAGAATGCTAGAGCAGAACTACACAGTTGTGCATTCTCTGCTGGTATCCTGGTTGCAGCACTACTTTAATGAGACATGGGCAATGGGAGCAGCTCCATACGTGCCTCCACATCATCCACCTTTGCATCTGAGTGGAACTCCGGTAAATGATCAAGGTCACGGCATGATCTACATCTGTCTGATGGTGGGACTCTTCAGTTTCTTTACCTTTGGCATCATGTTCAGCTATATCCGCTCAAAGAAGGTGGAGAACTCACAGGATCCGTATCATCAGTATATAGCTAAAGACTGGGATAGTATAGCATCTCCTGTGGTCATCAGCAACCCGTCTGCTCTGGGACACCTTCCAGGGTACAGTGGAAGACACCAGGAGTGGGCCTAGATTACTGTTGTTGACTTCTTTAATCTCTATACGGAGTATAAATTAGATTTTCTGTTTCATTCAATTAAAAAATATATATATTTATATCCTCCTGAGACCCAGAAAAAAAAAGTTTTTTGAATTTAGTTTTTTTCCATGTCATCACACTGTTTAGAGCACAATAAACAAATGGTAAAAAAACATATATATAAAATAATATTTTATTCATACGTTATGCTATGTCCTCTGTAGTGGACGCCAGGACTAAGTTGTTTAAAAAATAAAATGACATGAAATTATATGTATAGGCAAAAACAATGGGATTTTTTTTTCAATCACCAATACATTTTGGGGTTTCAGGATTTTTTCAACCAAAATTTGTATAAAGATTATTCTCAACTATGTTATGAAAGAAATAATGGAATGAATTGATACACCATTTTACTTTTTGCAATATGTGGGTAAAATGGCCATAAGTTAATATTCCCATTCAATGCAATGTATCTATACACTGTATCTAATTTGCACATTAATGTGTTCTGGGAGCAACATTTAATGAAAGAATAAAGGGTAATAATTGGAGTAATAATTGGCAACATTTTAATAATAATATCTAACATTTCATAGGAATATTGATGTATAATTTATTTCCATATTCACTTGTTGTGTCTCCCAGAATGCCTGATAAACATGATTTTAGTCCTGATGTCCTCTACAGTGGACACGTTTGAAATCAATGCCCTGTTCTGTAACAGAAAGTTTTTTTTTTTTTTTAAACCCCTTAACATTTTCCTGAGATGTTGTTTTATGAAATACAATTTGAAAAGTAGTCCAATTTATATTATAATTACACTATATTATCATATTTCCATAAGAATGCTACATTTGATCACTAAATTAATGTCAGACATTTTTAAAGACCAAGGAGAAGTTGTTTTCATGGTGAAACCTCCAAACATTTGGTATCTCTGAAAAGTCCTGAATGTGCTCTTTACAGGACACCCAGGTTGTGTCATGTGACATGTATGATGTCAGAGAAATTCACTAAAATATAATGTCCACTACAGTGGACAAAAGTCTATTCTTGGGTCCCAGGAGGATATGTCTCTGTTGTTCATTTAATTGAATGCCACATTTTTTTTTTTTTTTTATAAATGGTAAAGGTTCATCTCACCTGCAGTCTTAAGGCTAGTGCACAATATCCCAACAAACACCAGCCTCCAACAGTTGAGGGATTTTGTTGGATCAGTGTGTTATTCCTGTAGGCATTTGTTAATATAAAAAGTATTTATACATCAACAAGGTATTGTTTATTGCCTTTAATCTTCTGATAGTTTTTAATAAGCAAGACAATAATTGTTTCATTACAGTTATAATAAGAACAAGGAAGGGGCAAATAAATTTGAATCACACTAATAATAGGCCAATAGGTGAATTACAACTCTGCATTTTTTAATGCAGCCTCATTTAAGTAGATTCTGCATCCAGGTGATGAGTCCTTGTCTGGTGTGCTGAGATGTTCTTGCTGTCTCCATCTGCTCATCTTGCTTCATTTCTTTTTCTCTTTCCTTCTCTTGCCTGAGCAGCTGATCAGTCTTCAGTATTTTCTCCAGCTCTCTCTTTAGGCTGTAATGCACCATCTGCCTGCTCATGAGAGGGACAATCAGGTTGAAATTGTCCACTTTCTTGTTGAGTTTCCCCAGTTCATCCTCAAACACAGCGCAGTGCTCCTTCCACTGGAGGGTTTCAGAGTGTCTCATGGGTTCCCCCAGCCTGGCCCTGACCTTCTGCAACTTTTCCCTAATTTTAGCGATGGTTTCCCTGATCTCCTTCTGTACCACAATCCATTCAGGCTGGTAACCGTTGTCGATGAGGATTCTGTTGAGGTTGTGCGTCATGGGGTCCATATACGGGTTATGATCAAACTTGTTGAGCGGTTTGCCGGTGCCACTGAGGTTCTGGAAGTCTCCACGGGCCATAGACTCCTGGATGAGGTCCTCAACCAGCCTCTCTACCGCCTGAGTGATTTTGATCTTCTTGCTGCGCAAGCGTGCATCCCGGGTCACCATGGCTCCTTCTTCCGCTGCCGCCTTCTCCATCTCCTTGCGTCTGTACTCCAGAACCTGGTCGGTGGCACGGTCAACGCGAATCTGCCGGTACTGTCGTTCTCTTTGACTGGGAGTGCCAGAACCAACTCCTTCAAAACTGAGGTAACGTCTGTGTTGAGGGGCATTACCTTTAACTTTATCTTCCTCTTCTTCCTCCAGCGATTGGTCGTACTGTGAGACAGACTTCTGCCGGCCGAGGTGAGTAAGCACAGCCCGATAGGCCTCCTCTATCTGGGAAAAAAGAGCTGCATCTGCCGTGGGAGCACCGGAATCTGGATGGTAGAGTTTGGCCATGCGTAGGTAAGCCTCCTTGACCTCTGCAGGGCCGCTGGCTCCATCGTCAGGCAGCTGCAGCAGTCGGTAGCTCTCTCTCAAGCTGTGGATGATAGCTCTAGAGCTGAGGGCTCGCAGGCTGAGGGAACAGTACAGAGGCAGGAGAGAAATGCGAAGGTCCCCGCTGTGTAACCGTAACAAAACCCAGCAGTTCATTGTGCCTGTGCAAACAGCACCGGAATACTGAAATGACAAGATAAAGCTAAAAATAATTAACATTTGAGTTAAATTTATGTCTTCGCACATTGCTTTAGATAGAAACTATCAAACTAAACACTAAGTTATGCAAAGTTATACAAAATAAATATTAATATTGTAATATTTCACTGGAAAAATCAAAAGATTTAAGACAAATATAATAATATTAGTGTAAAAAAAAAAAAAAAAAAAATGACAGCACTAATATTTATGATATTCAAAAGTTAAACCATCGAGCTTTTATTTTGGCGGAAAACCGTCAATGAAATCAGGGCCCATTATTTACATTTCATATAGTGTACTTGTTAGCATAATAGCTTATTGCTACGTCAGATTTTACAGAGTGTTGTCAATAACTCGTGCGCTAGTGTTTCTAAATGATTACGATAAACATATTTGATTATTTGTCCACAAAATACTCCAGTGTGATTGGACAGGTTTGTTGTAGCATGAGAGCTAATGCTCAAAACTACATATTAAACATGAACACATTGGATCATTCAGCCTAAAAACAGTATAACAAAGTACATACCTAGCTCGAATTTTTCCACTGCAGCGTGAGTTAGGTCACATGTATTTAGGTTATATGAATGACACCGTTTTGAGAGAAAAAATGCACTGGAGTTTGTTGTTATATATTAATGTCGAACACCTTGCTGGGAAATGTAGTCACTGTTTTCAGGGTAAAGCGCGTTATCTAATTTTTCCTTTAGATGGCGACAAAAATCAACAGCCGAATTTTAGAGACATTCATAACAGGCTTAATTCTTTCTCTTTTAAAAAACATATTTATAAAAAATATATATAGCCTACTCTGTCCTCTTTGCATAGTGATTTAGTCTGGAGAAAATGTGACCATTCTGGAAACAATCCAGGGCCAGGGGTGTGTTTCCCAAAAGGATTGTGAGCTAAGTTGATCATATAGAGACCACTGGTGCCAATAGTTCTGTGATCTAGGCTTATGCTTTTGAGAGATGCTGCCCAGGCTGGTTTGATGTGGGGTTTTTTCCAGCAGGGTTCATCATTTGCTCCATCTAATTGCATAAATAAGTGTTAAGCCTATTTATGATGTTAATGAATTGTTATTACACAGCCTTAATAATTGGCCAGACCCAGATGACATTAGTTGACTTTCTCTCCACCACTGACAGCGGAAGGTTAATGTGTGTTAATGGGTGGAGGAGTACAAGTGATTGGAACAATGTTTTTTTCTATATTGTGATCACATGACCTCTACTAAATTGGACTGTGTAAGAAGCCAGCCAATTCGTAGTGCATTATGGTGAATGAGCTAATGACATACTGAGGGGTCCAGAAGTCCATTTCATTAAAAATGATCATCATTTTATCATTATATTGTCTCTCTTTTACTGTAATGGCAGTGCTCAAGCTGCATGAACTCATTAATTTTTCTTATTCATTTTATGCCAGAGCCCCTGTTTGTTTTTACATTTTTCAAAGTCCTAAACTTTGTTTATTTCCAGGCTATATATATATATATATATATATATATATATCCTAGGTTTAAAAGTGGCCTCAGATTTTTGGACCCCGATGTGGATTGGTTTTATTTTTTTCAAAATCCTACAATTAATTTGCAGGCTTAATAAAAACAACAAAAACAAATAAAGGATTCAAGTGGTCTAAGATTTTTCATTTTTAAAATTATATTTATATAACATCTATTTGATGATATTGCTGAAATTAGCTTATATTTGATATATTCAGACTGACATAAAAGCACAATTTTTAGAAATCGTTGTCTAGTTGCATGTTTGTTTATACCACCTACATCTAATGCAGGCTAGATTAAAACGAAACACATGTTTACATTCAAATTTCTCTCTATGTGTGTGATCTGCCATGTGAGTAAGCAATTGGTGAACTCATTTGCCCAGAGGAACATGGGAGCTTTTTAGCATCTCAGAAATCAATATTGTGAGATCAATGGGTCTCTGCTGAAGTGCTTTTCCCTCGTGAAATCTGTGTCACACATACACTGGGACACAAAAGAACTGCAAAAAAAGGACCACAAAGACCTTATATGTCAAGCTCTGCTGCTGGAAAGAAGACTTAAAAATAGCATTCGAAGAGAACACAGATTCTAAGGATAGACTGCAAAATGACCAACTTCACAGATGAAGATCTAGACAACTATTTGCAAAATCAGGTGACCTATTTATGCTGTCATGGGTTTTATTAAGCACTGAGATCTAAAACGGAATACTTAACTTTTGTTGATTGATGATTTGTATCTTATTTTAATATTTTATTTTATTTTCAGTTAGATAGCTTAAAAAAGAGCTTTGGGTAGCTTAAAGAATTTTACATTTTATTTTAATTAGTCAGATAGCTTTAAGGACACTGTTTTGGCTTGTTTACAAGATACTAATTTTGTTCTTCTTTATTAATGGTGGTCGAATGTGTTATATTCAGGTGGATCTCAGACATCGGCAGGTTTCAAAGTCTGTAGAAACTGTGCAGAAAATCATCAAAGATCTTACGGCTGCGGTCAGCTCAAAGGATGCTCGTTTCCAGTCCATTGCAAACTCTGGAGTTCATAATGCCAGCCTCAAAGTAATACTTCATGTAGGCCTATTGTCTATTATGCAAATAGTAACATTTAATTTTTGTAACAGCGTTATTCCTCTGGTGTCCACAACCCGATTTAGGACCAGACAGCTTTAGTTTCAAAATGGTCTGCATTACTCCGGGGAAGATGTGCATACAACCCCGCCATCCAAGTAAGCGACAACACTATCCGCTGTATAACTTTAACATGAATGTACAAGTAAAACATTGTGCATCTACTTTTTCATTGCTTTGTGGATATACTGATAGATTTTTGGCTCATTTTGGCAGGTGCTCACTCCAACTCTGTACCTGATCTCAGTGCCTCTACAGGGCCTGATGGGTTATAAGGTGAGGCGAACACGTCAGTGGCGTTACTACTCGCTGAGCGGGTCTCGTCTCCTCTCACCGGTCCGTGAGCCAGAGAAGCTCTACCAGTGGCTGGAGCTGGAGAGTTTCGTCAACCCGAGTCAGGAGTGGCAGGATGCTTGCATGACCATTGAGGGTGATATTGTGCCAGCCAAGGTGGTGAACATCTTCAAAGAGCATCTAGAGACATCCATAAAGACCTGTGGACTAACAAGTTAGTGTTTTTATAGTGTCCCCTTGTTTACTCGCACAGCACGAGAGAGAAGAGATTTCTAAATTAGATTTCTATCCGTTTTTCGAGGCTAGTTTTAATGTTTCACACATTGTCTAGTGAATGATGAAAAATCTCAACTAATAATATTGATATGCAACTGTTTTGGGATTATACATCCAGCCAAAACAACCACCCACCCATACATCCATCCATTCATCCATCCATCCACCCATCCATCCATCCATCCATCCACCCATCAATCCGCCCATCAATCCATCCACCCATCAATCCACCCATCCATCCATCCAGCTGCCCATCCACCCGCCCATCCATCCATCATCCACCCATCCATACCCCACATCAATCCACCCATCCAGCTGCCCATCCATCCATCATCCACCCCGCATCAATCCACCCATCCATCCATTCACCCATCCATCCATCCACCCACTCACCCATCCATCCACCCACTCACCCATCCACCCACTCACCCATCCATCCACCCATCCATCCACCCATCCACCCACCCATCCATCCATCCACCCACCCACCCACCCATCCATCCATCCATCCACCCGCCCATCCATCCACCCACTCACCCATCCATCCACCCATCCATCATCCATCCATCCACCTACTCACCCATCCATCCATCCATCCATCCACCCACTCACCCATCCATCCATCCATCCACCCACTCACCCATCCACCCATCCACCCATCCACCCACTCACCCATCCATCCATCCATCCATCCATCCATCCACCCACTCACCCATCCATCCATCCACCCACTAACCCATCCATCCATCCATCCACCCATCCATCCATTCATCCATCCACCCGCCCATCCATCCACTCACCCATCCATCCATCCACCCACTCACCCATCCATCCACCCACCCACTCACCCATCCATCCATCCATCCACCCATCCATCCATCCATCCACCCACTCACCCATCCACCCACCCATCCACCCATCCATCCATCCACCCACTCACCCATCCACCCATCCACCCATCCATCCATCCATCCATCCATCCATCCATCCATCCACCCACTCACCCATCCACCCACCCATCCATCCATCCATCCATCCATCCACCCGCCCATCCATCCACCCACTCACCCATCCATCCATCCACCCACTCACCCATCCATCCACCCATCCATCCATCCACCCACTCACCCATCCATCCACCCACCCATCCATCCATCCATCCATCCACCCACTCACCCATCCATCCAGCTATCCATCCATCCATCCACCCACTCACCCATCCATCCACCTATCCATCCATCCACCCACTCACCCACCCATCCATCCACCCATCCATCCACCCACTCACCCATCCATCCATTGTTTCATTGTTTTGATTGTTTGTTACACTAAATCTTGGTACGTGGTACAATACTTGCTAGTGACTTTCTAATTTATAATGTTTTATATACAGTACTGTAGGGTTTAAAAGCCACATTGAAAATCAGAGATCCAAAATATAATTTAAACCTGGAAATATACTAAATGTTTTTGGAAGAATCATGCTAAATGAATATTTATTATATATATATATATATATATATATATATATATATATATATATATATATATATATATATATATATATATTCATAATTATATATTAATCATATTAAGTTCATTTCTGACATTAGCCACATTACCTGCATTGTTCAATTGAACTTTTTTCTTTACAATTTTTAGAATATAATTTGTAATGAAAACCATTGTATTACCTTAGAAAAATGTAAGTGTTTTATTTTGGATCCCACTGTAAGTATTTTGATTGCAATCAATAAAAGCTTGTATGCAGCTATGATAACAAATCAGTTGTAGCAAAGGAAATCTTTAGAATGAAACAGTGTGAAGTTTAAAAAGCTCCTGATTTGACAGGCAGGGCTTTTAAAGTCACTGTTTTCTCATTTGACTCACAGGTTCAATGGGTTGATGGTAATCACATTTCTGCAAACACATGGACACCATATAGCACAAAGTCAATATTCCTATTAAAAAAAAAACAAGATCAGAGAGAATTGATAGGTTGATAAGATTGTTGTTCAAGCCCTTAACCCAAGTTCTGTCTTTAAAATGAATCCTAAAATGGTCGATAAGTATGTGGATCCAGGAATAAATCCCACTTGAGAAAATCATTTTTAAGCTTAATGGACAAGCATGAATGTGCACTAAAGTGTAACAGCATAGACTAGTTCATGCTATGTTTCTTTTGTGTTTTAACTTTCTTTTTGCCTTTCTTTCACAGGTAAGGTGAGTATGCTGGAATCAGTTGGATCAGTGGTACGTGTTGCTGTGGAAACGTCAGAGGCTCAAATTGAGGTGGAACTGGTTCCTACAGTGGAGCTGATGAACTACTGGCCAAAGAGGGCTCGGTGGCCCCGGTTCTTTCAGAGATGGCCCTCCACGGAGCGTGCGCGATGTATTAAGGTCAGTGGATGTATATATGAATTCAATTTACATAAATAATTTATATATAATATGTTTTTAGGTTACACTTTATTTTACGTCTTTGTTACATGTTACATGTACTTTCTACAGTAATAACAGTAAATTATACATATTTACAAGCAACTAACCCTAAACCAATCCCTACTCATAACCTAAACCCTATAACATTACTCTGTACTTAATTGCATAATTACACCTTAAAATAAAGTTTAACCTGTTTTTATTATTAATATTTAATATGAATACCTGTTAATATTTTTACATTAAAATGTATTTTATAAAGCTATTTTGTGTTATATTTGTGTGTGTGTATCTATCTATCTATCTATTGATCTATCTATCTGTGTCTGTCGGTCGGTCTGTCTACACACACACACACACACACACACACACACACACACACACACACACACATATATATATATATATATATACACACACACACATATAATTATATAAAATAAAACATAAAATGAAAATATATAAACGATATATAAATTATATATTATATACTGGGTATATTGTATATACTAATATTATTTTATTATTAACTATCAGTTATTAACTGACTAGTAAGCAGAAAATTGCCAGGGTACTGTTTACATATAATACAATGTTGATTAATCTTTATAAAATCCCTGCAGTCGTTTGGATTCAATCTAATGGCCACATCAAACTACCACTGGCTGCTGTCATTCTCACGGGCAGAGCAGGTGCTGTTGAGTAATATAGATGAGGACGGCGGTTGCCGCAGGAAGTGTTATCGGGTGGTCAGACAGCTCAAGGAGGACGTCTGGTGCCCTGGAAGCAAACCCGTCATCACTGCCTACCATCTACAGGTACCAGCCCGACCAAAACAGCCTCTTTACATTCTCCTATCATCTTTCCTGTGATTTAAGTTAATATGGCTGTTGAAATACCACACTGCTTGTATACAAAAGCAAGTTTACACACTTTTCCAATGTCCTTACATCATCTAGACACTGCTTTTCTGGACATGTGAGAAGTACCCCTGCACCAGGGACTGGAGAGACTTCATGGGATGTGTATTACGGCTGGTGCAAAAGCTACACAAGTGTGTAAGCCAGCATTATCTCCGGCATTACTTTGTACGATCCCACAACCTTCTGAAATATAGCAATACTAATGAGCTTGATGAGGTGGCAAAGAAGATCAATAATTTCCTGGACAGCCCAGGAACATACGTTCATTAGAACTTCCTCTGTGGGTTAGATGGCATAGATCTATGTTAGCTGTGCTCTGGTTTGACTGCATCATATTGATGAGATGATCATGGTAATAGGCTGTGATTATTGTAAGTATGTATGTATTTCCTCCTTTTGTCTGTCTTATCCTGAAATTTTCACCAGAATTATGATGTCAGCTTTTTTACAGTAGGCCAACATTGTGAATGAACGAGAGACACTGAATTAAATAATTGAATTAAATATTTTTCTCATCAGCAATTCACACTTTGTTTTACTATTATTTTTTTTTAATTATTTTATTGTTAACACATTACAGTCTCATTTGTTAACATTTATTCATTAACTAACTTGTACTAACAGTGAGCAATACATTTGTTACAATATTTGTTAATCTCGTTAATGTTAGTTAATAAAAATCCAGCTGTTCATTGTTAGTTCATGTTAGTTCACAGTGCATTAATTAATGTTAAAAATACAACTTTTATTATTAAATGTTGCAATTAGCATTAACTAAGATTAATAAATGCTGTAAAAGTTTGGTTCATTATTAGTTCATGTTAACTAATGTTGTTAACTAATGTTAACAAATGAGACCTTATTGTAAAGTGTTGCCTGTATTTCTTACAACATTCATTAATCTTTGTTAATGTTTGTTAATGTTCTAATGTTAATGTAAAATCTTCTCATGTGGCCCATTGAAGAAGATCTGTTCAAATAAGATATTTGATTCTTTGACATGCTGGTCTCTCATAACATCCGACCTTAGTTCTGCTCTCCAGCAGAGGGCACTGTGATTACAGCAACATTTGTTAGATTGTAAACATGGTGAGCCAGGTTATTGCAAAAGTCAGTAATAAACAACTATTACTTTAATTTTCAGGACATATGTTTTGATACAAAAATGTAACAAACCAGATTAACTGAGACACAGTGATCTGACATGCAAGGATTAGTTCACTCAAAGAAGATTTCAATTTCTGTCATTATTTACTGACCCCTATGCCATTTCAAACCCATTTGACTTTCTTTCTTCCATTTACCATAACAAGCGTTATGTTCACTCTATACTAAAAATAGCATTTAGTCACCAGACAAGCTCCAAAACTGACACAAAACACCATCAAAGCAAATGTAACTTCCAAATCTCAATCACCAAATCTAGTGATTGACTGGTGTGCTTCATAACCTATCGTGACACTGCAAATTTGAATATGCAGAGGTGCGAACAAGACAAAATTTAGAGGTGCTAGTGAGGCCAGAAGGGGTGCTCAACTTGTGGTCTGTGTGTCCTAGTGCCACAGTATAGTGATGGGGAGTGGACACTCACTACTGTCAAAAACCGCACCTTCCTTCGGATGAGACTTTAAAGCGAGGTCCTGACTATATGTGATAATAAATAAAAAATCCCAGGATGTCCTTTGAAAAGAGTAGGGGTGTATAACCCCGGTATTTAAAATAAAGTGTAAACTAAAAAAATGTTGTCTTCTTCTTGGTAGGACAAAAGTGGTCATATCTTAAAAGCATTTAGTCCTGTTACAAATCAGTTAACTGAAGGTCTAATGTGTAATGGGTGTTTTATGAACATTATATTATTTCTCAGTTTACATTGCCTTAATCTTATTCAGTATTATAGCAGAGACAACAGGTGTTTGCTTCTGTATTTGATATTGTTCATTTATAAGCAAACAGTCTCTTGTTCAGCGGATATTAAAAAGTCATATTACAAAGCTGCATGAATTCTGCTAAAAGTATTGCAAAATCTTGATTGTCAAAGATTTTCTTAAATACTGATATGAATTGATGTAAATAAGGTTAGTGGACAATGCACAGTCTACTGTAGACTCTATATTATAATGAACTTCATTTGTTGGGCTTTCATTAAGATTCCAATAAACGGGTTTTCACAGCTATTCCATAAAAGAAGCATTGTTGGTTCCCCAAAGAAACTTTCTACTGAAAGTTAGTAGAGTTCTTAAAATAACCATTTTTTTTTTCTTAGTGTAAAGAACATTTTAAAAATCTAAAGAAACTTTTTCTACAATAAATAACTTTTTGTACAATATGGAGGTTCTTAATGGGGTTGTGGATGTTAACGGTTCTTCATGGAACCATTGATGCCAATAAAGAAACCTGTCACAAGGGGTCTGAAGAAGATGAAGACAGATGACAGGATTATAAAATATTTATTAAACTAGAAGGCAGCAGGCATAACAGCGTGCACCAACAAAAATAATAACTGACAACTGAAGAGTGAACAAGGAAGAACTTAAATACACAGTGATGACGAAATGATGCTGAGAGGAATGGTTTGTGTCCATGGAAGCAGAAGAGTGGCGGGAAACAAAGACAAAGAACACACGTGACTGATGAATACAAACAAAGTCCATGAAAAAAACGAAACTAAGAGCTAACACAACTGAATAAGTGTGACAAAACCTGTTTTAGGAATGTATAATTAATCAACAAAAATAGTCAGGGAAGACTATTGGTTTTTAATCAATCATAAATGTGTCAGTATACCAGACATGCTGCATGTTCATGACACAGGCCTTCTTGAGTTTGTTTATGTCATTGTCTATATGAGTGTATATTTTTGAGAAGCTAACCTTCATTTAGGAGCTACTGTAACCTGACAATGACAGTCCAAAATATTTGTCAATATATATCCAACAGCCACATTTTATGAAGTGTTGAGTAATATCCACTCTGCTTTCTCTATAGCTCTTCAGTGCAGAAGTTGATATGCAGGATAAGTATGCGGGAAACTGAGGCCGGGAGCCATAAACTTTCTTACATTGAAAAACTGTCTGTAATCTAGCTTTTCTCAGCATAAATTGAATGTTTTCTCTCCCTGAGGTGACAGGATTGTATGGTGCCAGAATTGTGAGTTTGTGAAAAAACATCAGACAAGTTTTCCTTCTATATTCCTTCATCAAACAGCTCCATCATCTGTCTGTTACATCCTATTTGTCATATATCTCTTTCATCTTTAGCTTCGCTGTAATCTTTCATTCATAAGGACATTTCTGGGATAGAGATGTTTAAACTGAGAGAGACTGAGTAGCAAATTGAAGCCATCTTGACTAAAAACAAAATAGCTAGCAGCACTTCGCATGCTAACCAGCTAAACTAAAATAATCAGACAAGATTTCCTTCTATATTCCTTCATCATACAGCTCCATCATGTCTGTAACATCATATTTTTCATATTTCTCTTTCATATTTAGTTTTGCTGTAATCTTTCATTCAGAAGGACATTTCTGTGATTAAGATGTTTAAACTGAGAGAGACTGAGTAGCAAATTGATGCCATCTTGACTAAAAACAAAATAGCTAGCAGCAGGGGCTTACTTCTCATGCTAACCAGCTAAACTAAAATAATACAACGACAAAAAAACAAATACATGATAAAATACGTGATATTACTGTGTGTTTTACTCAGGTAGTCAGTTTTTTAGCTTGTTAGCTTCCATAGTTAGCTCCTGCTGCTAGATGCTATAACTACACAATTCTGCCAGCTAAAAGCGTGTCTCTCTCTTCTTCATTAGTCTTCATCAGCAGAACTGAGCACCAATAAACAAGATGGCAGATTACAAATTATCCGCAGAGTCCCTCAACGTACTAAGCAACAACTACTGAAATTAATGTTTACAATAGATGGCTCTTTCCAGAGTCATTTGTTAACATTATTTAATGCATTAACTAACATGAACATTAACCTTTGTTAATTATAGTTTTAACATTCGTCTTCAGTTCTGGAAGTGCTGAACTTCCCCACTCTTCTCTTTCAATCACATTGGAAAGTTCTGCCCTTTGGGCCTGTTTTGTGCTTTTAGCTCCTCTGGTTGTGTTTATATGTTGTGCCATGTGTTTTAATGCAGTTTTTTTTCCACTCTCAGTGAATTTCAAGAAACAAGCGGCTCTTTGTTTAGGGTGCCAGGCGCATGCTCATGCATCGCAATTGACTGGGAGACCCTCATCCTCCCGCTATCTCTCTATCGCCCTTTCTTTTTCTCTCTATCATTCTATCTCTTTCAATATCTCTGTTCTACTAGATTGGTTACGAGTACGACTACTATCCAATAAAAATCGTGCACGACTCATGTTTTGCATCATGCAAGTATGAGTCCAGAGATGAATTACCCTTGGCCTTGAGGAATATTGAGTTCAGTGAGTGCACACAAAAAGAGGAGAACCCTGCAACTGCCTCAGTGAATGGTTGAGGGAACATTCCCTTGGATGGTGGTAAACATAGTGACCCTCTCTTTCACTCTCTGTTACACGCTTTCTTTCACGCTGGGAAAAGGGACAAGTTGTGCGTAACATCCTGCTGGTACGATGGCATAATGGTTTCAGTGTGAGCTTTCCCTGGACATTATGTCATCTGGGTGGCATGAGCTATTATGTAGAGCTTTGAGGAATAGACCCGTTTCCCATAAACATGTCAAATGCAAACATACTCTCTGCTGCTACTATCAACCAGATGTTGTATAAATATTACCATTGAGTGCAAGATGTAGCTATCAAACTAAGGAATAGATTGCCCAGAAATGATAATTTTGTCATTATTTAATCACCCTCATGTCATTTTAAACCTTTATGCTGTAATTTCTTCATATATCTGTTCCATAAAATGACCTTTTCTAATGACTGCTGGCTGCCAAGCTCCAAAAAGTACAAACAAGGACCACAGAAATATCATAAAATTAGTCTTGTAAAACTTGTGTGCTGTATTCCATAGCTTTTGAACCCATACAGAATGATGTATTTGTGGTATGAAAAGATCAAAATTTAAGTCATTATTCACTGACATAAATAAATATATTTAAAAGGCCTATGCTGTAAACAGCATGGCTTAAGGAATATGTAGACAATTTAAAATGCCAAAATATTACCAAATGTACAACATGTTTACTGTATTGAAAATATATAAAATGTATCCAAAATATGTGGAGTGGAAATTATTTATTATTTTATTGGCTTAAATATAAGTACAGCTTACAACTACAACTAAGTCAATTAAATAAAAAATATTTATGTAAATATAGGCTAATTATTTTCCTAATGTATTGAAATTGATAAATTAGAAATATTTAAAATATATTTATGTATTTTTTAATTTATTGTCCCTTTTTTGTATATTTTGTATATATTGAAATATATTTATATATATTAAAATACATCTGACTATATTTTGCCATGGTTAGGACTTGGAATGTATAGCATTATTAGCCGCTTTTAATAAAACGGAAAATAATAAGCTAAAAGCACCATAAAAGAGATGACAATTGATACTTCCTACAACTGGAACTTGATAGGTTGTAGTTGCTATAAACTGTATGACAAAGTTTCTATGTGAATATTATGTTTGTGGGGAAAAAACAGAATAGGGGTTTAGAAAAATGTGAGGCTGAGTAAAGCATGAATTTTCAGTTTTGGGGACCTATTCCTTTCATGTGACAAATTTGGATCATCTATTACATTCAGTGTTGAGATATACTTTCACATCTGCTGCATCTTTTTAGAGCTGGAGACAGAGCCAACATCAAAGGGCATCGATCGAAGATGTTCAGCATCAAGACAAGATGGAGTGGCATAGTCTGAGAGAGAGACAGACAGTGGTGACAGGTGCACTGATAAACGAGAAACGCATGGGGTGCAGAGGAAAGAAGCTAGAAAGGCTGGTGTGACAACGGGACTGACATGAAGATGAACCATCTGTCTTTGACACAGATATAGACTGACAGTTACAAATATGCAAAGAGAGATAGAAACCCAGAGTATGTGAGGAGTAAGATAACTGGAGTATGACAGCAAAGTTGGTGCTTTTGGAAACCCAGCCCATGTTGAAAGAGATACATATGGAAAGCCAAAGATGTTTTTTTGTTTGTTTAAATGCTTGGATTGTGAGCAGAAGATCCTTTTTCATGAATTTTAGATGCCAAGATGTCTGCAATAAAAAGTCTGAAATTTGAATATGAACTCAAACATTCTCATTAGAATTTTACAAGCTTTTTTATAGCTCGACACTCTTAATGTGTCAACAACTCATTTGTGCCTTTTTCCTAAGGATTTTTAGCCAGAACATCTAATCCAAAGTCAACACTTAAAGGGTAGTTTACCTAAAAACGAATATTCTGTCATCTACTCGCCTTCATTTCTGTTTGCTGTCATGCCTAAGGTCACATCCCCAATCATTCATTTTCTCACTGTCTAACAGGTTTTGACACGTCATTATAAACAGGCAAAGTAAAGTGAGCCACAGACAGAATGCCCACCAGCACTAATGCTCTTCTAGGAAAGAAGTAATGGCTTTTCCATCAACCGACAGGACCGTTACAGGGGCCATTGTATCTCAGTCCAGGGTATGGATGGTGTTATCTGAAACCTTGTCTGTCGTGACACGTTTGTGTTTGTTTATAATAGGATCCATGAAAAGACATTGTATCTGACCTGTTTAAAAAGATGCGTGTGGTCTATATTTGGACTTCTATGGACATCTGAAATGGGGAGATGGTGAATGCGAGCTGGACAGAGATCAAGAGAAAACAGAGCTGGTCTTTGATATGTCCCAATGAGAGAAATGCCTTTAATGGATTTGTGATCAGATCAAAGGGATTGAAAGGGGAGAATTACAATACATTTGTTGTAAGGTAGCATCTGTGTCCCTTTGGTATAAACAGATAACACACCAAGCGGAGACTTGAGTGATATAACCGTTTGTAATGACAGGCTTACACATAAAATAAAAGCAATGCATCAAATGAAATTGGAAAAACCCATTGAAGTGGCCTTGCTTCACACCATTCGTAGCTCTTTCTTTTGCGTGTGACGGATATTTCTCAGGCATTTAAGAATGTTTGGTGTCAGAAAAGCGTGGCTTAGCCATATACACAGATTACTGCCAAATCTCTTGCATAATAGGTCCTAAGACCTCATTTTAAGCGTTCAGATTTACAGAGCAACAGCTTCAAAATGCAATATTTAGGCATAAGCTAACAATTATAATGTTGCATAATACCAATAATGTTATAGGACAACTCCAAAACTACATGGTAACCCTTCTTTGCACTCACTGGCTCCAGCTCAACACCAGCATTGTATTTATCTTTTAGCCACTTGTAGGTTTCCTGGCGTTCTTGGTTTCCCACATTGTCATGGTTTCCCTTACAAGCAGAGTAAAACATGCAAGGGAGGCAAAAGCAACCAATGATGAAAAGTATATTTTATTTTTTCCCTTCGATTTTTTTAGCTTTGCTTTTAACAAACAACTGATTCGTTTAATAGAACAAAGACTTATGGTTAAACAATACATTATATTTTACTCTAAAATCTATGCCGTTGTTGTACACCAATGTATCCTACACATACATTATTCCATGTGTTAATGATTCAGGAACATCTTTGCATTAAAGGGTTGCTTCACCCCAAAATGAAAAATGTCTCATTACTTATTCTCTTATTCCAAACCTGTATGAGATTCTTTCTTCTGTTGAACACAAAATAAGATATTTTGAAGAATGTCCATAATTAAACGGTAGATGGCACCCATTGACTTCCATAGTAGGAAAAAAATAGGCTTATTATGGAAGTCAATGGCTATCGTCAACTGTCGAGTTACCAACATTCTTTACAAAAAAAATTGTGGTGTTCAACTCATACAGCTTTGGAACATCTTGAGAGTGAGTAAGTAATGACACAATTTTCATTTTTGGGGGAACTAACCCTTTAAGTTGTCTGACATCATATTTTTGCTGTATTTCTAATGTTAATACTCTTAAGTTGTGTACATTTCCTTATACCCCTGTTATTTAGATTTATTTTTGTGGATTATAAGATTACGACACCGTACTGTGTCATTGTTATGTTTCAATATCATTGCTTTGTTTGACTTACAGATAAAAAAAAATAAAAAAAAAATAATAATTATATATATATATATATATATATATATATATATATATATATATATATATATATATTATCTGTAAGTCAAACAAAGCAATGATATTGAAACATAACAATGACACAGTACTGTGTCATAATCTTATAATGCACAAAAATAAATCTAAATATAGCCAAGGCCCTATAGCTATATAGGCTATATATCAATTTGGTAAAATGTTTGGTTTAACATTCAAGTGAAAGTTTATTTTATTCTGTTCTGATTTATTATATCTCTGACAAGCTATTGAAGTGACAAGCTTTGTCATAATAATTATTAAAGTAATATAAAAAGTAGTAAAACATAATATAAAAGGTTCTCAGTGGATTCAAAGTCAAACCTTAGATATTTCACTTCTCTCCACTTGTGCACACACACAAACAGACACACGGGGTACACACAGAGTTTGCTCTCTTCCTATTGGTCGTTCAGTTTTTACACAGACGTGTTATCGAGACTCGCATGAGTTGAGCTGCAGCAGAGGCGCTGCTGATCTGATGCTCTGCTCCAGACATTCGAAAAGGACTTTGAAAAGTGAACAGAAAGTAGCACAGTCTCCGTTCACAAGCGAAAATGGGAGTTGGTGTAAGTAAAATATGTTTTAATAATACGCGTTTTATTTTAAGCATATTTGATATTTAGGTCAAGATGCTTTTATGACAGTTATTTTCAGAAAAAAAGTATTATATTAAATATATTAAGTTTGCTGGTGAATATAGGCTACTAGATAATGAAAACTGAATGGAAAAAAAATGTCAGATTCTGTGTAGTCATTATGTTGTTGGGTTGTGGAGTGGTTTATTGTTTCTTTTTCTATGACTGCGTTGTATATTTCAGTTTGAAGTGGGAGTGTAGTAGGCTGCGGTATGACCTGTGGAGTGCATGCAGTATTACTATTCATCGCTTTTTCCGGCCCTATTAGCATACTCAGTGTGGAATCATGATTTAAAACTGTGCTTCCACTGTTTTTGCTAATGTATTGTTCTTGCGCAATGTAATAGTTGCACATGTTCTTACGCACTTCCTAAAACTAGTTCCACAGTCACAGGCTGTTGTTTCGTGGAGTTTTCTCTCCTCCCCTTAAGAACATGGTGTGCCTTATCTAGGTCAGCACACCAGAATTACCACAAAACATTCTAATCCTTTTTAATAAGAATAGAAAAAAGATGTCAACATGTAGCTGCTTGCCTCATGATGTGCTGCACCTATTTTCATAGTGTAGACTCATAGGTTCTTTCACTGTAGGCTACAACCAAACAAATGTGTTTGATTGGGTGTTAAGTGGGATTGTTTGCAACTGATGAAACATGTTTTATTCTCACAAACAGTTGCTCCCGTCACACTCCTGTGTGTCACCTTGAAGGTGGCATTACATGCCTGAAGCAACAATTGCAGTGACCTTTGGTTGACTGGACACAGCTAAATAAAACATGAGTACAAGTCTAGTGTTTATCTGTGAATGTGTGACCCTCACACATATTCTGAGATTAACTAATGATACTCCCACCGTTGCATACTCATGTTCTCTTTTGGAGCGGAAATGTACTGAGGGAAAAGGCTTTGTTGCTTCTGCTAATTTCTTTTCATTGGATAGAGGCCAAGGTGACATAGTTGCTTCAATGTCCCCAGTTGAGACTGGCTCTGTGCCACAGAACATTTTTAGACTTGTTTGTTCCATGCATCAGATCATGTCCTGAGAAAGCTGATCTCTTCGATATACATCAAAGACCCTTGAGAAATCGGGAGGTTGGCAGTAAGTTGAATGTGTTTTAGTAATCAGATAGTTGGGTTTGCCCTCATCTTCACCATATGAGATATGATATAATAAGTAATAGCCTAATGGAAAAACATGCATTTAATATATCGTTTGCATTATATACTGCTTCGTTTTCTTTTTAATAAAGGTATAGTTGACCAAAAAAAAAAAAAAAATCTGTTGTTATTTACATCAACCTTCATGTTGTTCTAAACTTCTGTGACTTCTCCAAAACTCAAGAGGAGAAAATTTGAAGACTGTTTTTTATTCTCTTTTTGACACAGTTACAATGAACGAGACCCTAAATCGCCCAAGCTTCAAAAAGGATGTTAAAGCACTAAAGTGTCTCAAAAGTAGTCCATCCAACCACTTTCTAAGTTTTCTGAAGCCATACAAATTCTTTTGAGCCAGATCTTTCCAGTGAATCGGTTGGTCCAATTACAAGAATCAGTCTAAATGATTCATCCACGAATCAAACTGATTTGGTTCTCAGTTGCTATTAACTGATGCAATGATCTGGTCGCAGGAGTTATATGGAGTGAATTATGTGCCAAAATTAAACGAACAAATCCAGCATTTTGCAAACAAACTCGATCTGCTTTGCAAAGAAAAAATCGGCTCGCAAACAAACTCGATCTGCTTTGCAAAGGAAAACTCGACTCGCAAACAAACAGAAAGCAATTAGCAAAAACAAAGGTCAATTTGAGCGAAAATGTGGAGTAACCAATATTGTGTTCTACAAATATAAATAAATGATCCTTGATAATATTTCACAAATAAATACAAACCATCCTACAAATTGCATGTAACCTTTGAACAAATACCAAATCTAGTGCATACAAATGCATATCTGTCTGTTATGATTGTGAGATCTCTCGGCTCGATTTTCTCACAAATGCGTCCAGGCAGATTTTCTCGACAAATGCAGATGAGCAACTTCCTCTTCTAAAACAGTAGATGGCGCTAAAATAGGGGATTAATTTAGCGCTAGTCTCCCGGGAGAAGCACTGATTTGAAACGCGCTTGCCTTTGCCTACAGCTGAGGAAAAAGTTTCTGTCTTACTTTATCTATAATAAACATCTTGAGGTTTTCCTTTGCTAAATGTTTATTACATATCTAGACAGAAATCCACATTAGCACTTAGTAACACTTGGGTCGGCGCCAAGGGCATTCACAAGTTACTGTGCCCACCCCCACCCCCCCACCCCCTCCAAACCTCCCTTCCTTCCCTCCCCGCTGAACGCGAACGATTTCAAATGCGTGAAAGGCACGTACGGTGGTTGAGCGCGGTAAAGTTAGGTTCGGTATTCACAATCAGCAGACATTTGTTTTCCCATTACACTGTTCTATGATCGGCAGTCTTACAAAGATAGCAGAATTAGTTTTAACAGTATGTAACCATTGTATATCGACATGAATATTAATTCAAAATCACCTACGTGCGCTAGCTGCATATTTATACCTGAGAATCCTTTGACGCGCTTCCACAGCGCATGGCAACGTCTGGCAATTCCACCAACTGCGGTAAACGTAGCCTATAATTTATTATTTAAAAGTACTTTACATTTAAAAAAAGACATTTTCAAATTCCAAAGCTTGTAGAAGGTTACTATTGGCAAGACTGACTTACTATGTGAAATTGTGCCAATACCTCCCTTCATGTATTTACAGTACACAATTATTTTAATATTTTTATTTTTATAAAGGGTTTTTGGTGACTTAGCCTACAGGTGAGATGATGCATTATTCATCAGTGTGTATAATAAAGGTTGTGAAATGATTGCCTAATATAGTATTAACTCGACTTTAGTGCTGCAAGGATATTCCACAGCATCAAGATAATTTGTTAATGGTCATAAAGTGTGAGATAAGATGCAAGTACCATAGCTAAATTATAATTGACAGCTGTTTTAAGACAGAAATGGTAAATGCCCAACAAAAATAATCAGGCAAACTAATAAAATGTTGACTAATTTCACAATTCTTAATTGAAAATAGGCCAATACAATTTATGTAACATTCATGTGTGAAGTTCACTCTATCTGGGAATCTAAGCTGAAAGCTCTGCCATCATACCGTATGTTGCTTTTTACATTTTTTCTTCATTGGATGCATGCGAAATGACTAAATTAGTGATTATGTCTACACTGAACGAGTCTGTCGTTCTCATATCTTGTCTCATATCTGTGTAAAATCACAGATCTAATTACCTTGTGGCATTTTGTCCTCCACAATGTTAAAGGCCCAGTGGCCTTATAAACATTTTGCAAAAGAAAACCTCAAGGTGTTTATTACAAATAAAGTAAGTTAGACAGTAACTTTTTCCTCAGCTGTAGGCAAAGGCAATCGCGTTTAAATCAGTGCTTCTCCCGGGAGACTAGCGCTAAATTAATCCCCTATTTTAGCGCCATCTACTGTTTTAGAAGAGGAAGTTACTCATCTGCATTTGTGAGAAAATCGAGCCGAGAGATCTCACAATCATAACAGACAGATATGCATTTGTATGCACTAGATTTGGTATTTGTTCAAAGGTTACATGCAATTTGTAGGATGGTTTGTATTTATTTGTGAAATATTATCAAGGATCGTTTATTTATATTTGTAAAACACAATATTGGTTACTCCACTGCATTTTTGCTCAAATTGACCTTTGTTTTTGCAAATTGCTTTCTGTTTGTTTGCGAGTCGATTTTTCCTTTACAAAGCAGATCGAGTTTGTTTGCAAAATGCTGGATTTGTTTGTTTAATTTTGGCACATATTCACTCCATAGAGTTAACAGCCTACTGGAGGAGAATATTATCCGTGAAAAACTGTAAATGTCAGTCTGTTTTTGGAACTTGGAATATAGAACACAAGCGTACAAACCACTTTTATGTTGTTTTTGAATCCTTTTTAGAAGCTTCAGAAAGCTTTGTAATTGCATTAAAAAGAGCAACCAGCACAGTCTTCACAATATCTCCTTTTGTGCTCCACTGAAGAAAGATAGTCATACGGGTCTGAAACAATGTAAGAGTATAAATAATGACAGAATTTTCGTTTCATTTCATTTATTCCATGGGTGAATTATAACCTAACTCGGTAAACAATTGTCACAGCCAAGAACTCCTAAAGTTATTATTATTTAATGTTTCAAACATCTATTTCAGGATGGACGGGACCAATATGAACTGGCGGCAACGTCAGAGAAAGGAGGGAAGAAAAAGAACAAAATCAAGAAGAAGGAGAGTGATATGGATGAGCTGAAAAAGGAAGTGAATTTGGTAAGTCTTTACTTACAGTTTTGTTTCAGTATAATACACTCTGATAATTTTTCTGAAAAAGACTGAAAAATCTTGGAATTATATTTATTTCAGGATGATCACAAACTGACTTTGGAAGAGCTCCACCGTAAATATGGTACAGACTTGAGCAGAGTAAGTCCTCCAAGTTTTATTCTCTCTTTTACAAAATCACTTTTAATAAATCACTAGTGAACAATAACTAACATTGTCTTCTCTGTGACTTCATCAGGGTCTTACAACCGCCCGTGCGGCAGAGATTCTGATCCGTGATGGACCTAATGCCCTCACTCCACCTCCAACTACCCCAGAATGGGTGAAGTTCTGTAAGCAGATGTTTGGCGGTTTCTCCATGCTATTGTGGACCGGTGCCGTTCTCTGCTTTCTTGCATATGGCATTCAGGCAGCAATGGAGGATGAGCCTGCCAATGACAATGTGAGAGGCAATGCTGAAAAATATGTGTGTTCCTTTATAGGGATGCACGATATATCGGCCAACATATCGGTATCGGCCAATATATGTTCATTTTTAATGTTATTGTTATTGGCCCGATAAGAAAATGTTGCCTATATATTAAAGCCGATAAATAGATTTATTTCCTACTGCTGAGACACTTCAGATGAGTTCTGTTCGCCATGATGCTTTTAAATTGCTTGAAATATGATTGGAATCACTTCAAAAAAGGAAAATACTGTCAAGTGCAACATGTGCAGCTCAAGTCTGTCATATAAGCTACATAAAATCTTTTAATGGTGAGACTTTTGTTTTTGTAATCAGGCACTCAAAAACTATATAAAAATTTGGATTTATATTTATCGGCCAATATATCAGTTTTCAAATATAAAGAGTTATCGGTATCAGACAAATGTTCATATTGGTGCAACCCTATTCCTTTCTTGGATGTATTATATCTAATCGTGTCTATCTCTTTGTGCAATGCAGCTTTATTTGGGAGTTGTGTTATCAGCTGTGGTGATCATCACTGGATGTTTCTCGTACTATCAAGATGCTAAGAGCTCAAAAATTATGGACTCTTTCAAGAATTTGGTTCCCCAGGTACATATTTCTTCCTAATTTTAGTCCTAATTTTTTGCCATTCAATTGACCATTTTTGTCTTCAAACCTAATAAACTAATCTACAAGCCTAAATGCATTGTAGTTTTGTCGTCTTATGTGTTTTTTGTTCAGATTATAAACTTTTTTTCGTTTCTAGCAAGCGTTGGTTGTCCGTGATGGTGAGAAGAAGCAAATTAACGCTGAAGAAGTGGTGGTTGGTGATCTGGTGGAAGTAAAAGGTGGTGACAGGATCCCTGCTGACCTGAGAATCGTGGGCTCACATGGCTGCAAGGTTATTATGAGCCTGTATTTCTTACTTTACCTGATCAGTGTAGTGTGAACTTCATATTTCCTTTCTGTGGCAGTGGCTTTATGTAAGCATATCTTTTAAATTGGATGTTTTAAGGTGGATAACTCCTCTCTGACTGGAGAATCAGAGCCTCAGACACGGTCCCCGGATTTCTCAAATGATAATCCTCTAGAGACCAGGAATATTGCTTTCTTTTCCACCAATTGTGTAGAAGGTATTTTATATTCTCATTCACTACAGATGTTCAGTAAATTGTTTCACTTCTATTCTCATAATTGTTAAGATTTCATTGTAAATAAATTCATACACTTTTTTTATTTTTATATTGACACTTTTACTTTTATTATTACTCATTATATCATTAGGTGGCGAAAAAGTGACTGTCTTTATGATGAGTCATTGAAACATTTTCTTTCCTGATTCGATTAAAGGTGCTCTATGTAACTTTTCTACTAAAATGAATCCTTTTTTTATTGCCTGTGTGTGAAGGGGTTGTAATCACACATTAAAATGATCCACTTGTCGAGTTTTGCTATTACCTCTGAAGGCCAGTATTCCTATTTCTATGTGAAGTCTACGGGTCGGATTTACCGCGAAATCCAACGGATGTGACGTGCATGCGCGCTCCCGAGCCTCTCTCCTTATATACAGTCTATTGTAGACGGTCAGGGAGTTACGTCCGGTTAAAGGCGCACGTTTTTCGGCTTATATCTCAGTCAATCTTTGATCAATATTCCCAAGACTCTAATTGTTCGTAGTGCTGGACGGGGCCTTTCGAACGAGCCCACCCCCGAGGTCCAACTCGCCCGGCTCCCCGAGTTATAGCCGTTCGAAATCGGGGGTCCCAGCGAACGGCGATCCGGTAGGGGGCATCCCCGAGGCCCGCCACTCTAGCGTTCGGGCAAGGGTTCCCCTGGGACCTCCTCCCCCGAATTTGAGCTCTCTGGGTCTTTGCGTTCCAGAGATACGAGCGATTTTCTTCTGAGATCGTGACGTCACCGGCGTACGCAATTTTGCAGCGCGCCCGATGGTTTTCTGCTAATATCTCCGTGAAAACACCACCAAAAACTATGGAACTTATATGGTTCTTTTCAGCTCGACTAGATGGTCCCAACGAGCTCGGTGCTCGCCGAATCCGTCAAGTATTCGCCGAGATTTTTGCGTAATAGACGGTATTGTCTATGAGTTCGAGCGCTCTTGTAAAATTTGGTTGCAATCTGAAACATCACCACTAGAGGCCGCTAAAAGTTACGTAGAGCACCTTTAACTGAACAACTGTGATTCAGGAACACCAGTGGTTAATTCTCCTGTGGTTTTATTTGGAACTACTTTTTTTGTCAAAGCAAAAATAGACAAAGTAGCTGGCGATATTGTGTCTAAAATGTAATTCACATGATATTAACTTCTTGTTTATTGAACTGTTGTATAATAGCAGTATCACATATTTAAATTGTATCATATGAGAATATGATTTATTTTACATAGACTACTGTTAAAAAGTTTGGGGTTGTAAGATTTTTTGAAAAAGAAGCCTTATGCTCACCAAGGCTGCATTTATTTGATCAAATATACAGTAAAAACAGAAATATTGTGAAATATTATTACAGTTATATATCATTTATATATACAGTTATATATAATACATTATTATAGTTTAAAAAAATTGTTTTCTATTTGAATATATTTTAAAATGTAACTTTCAGCAGCCATTACTCCAGTCTTCAGTGTCATATGATCCTTCAGAAAACATTCTAATATGCTGATTTGGCACTCAATATAATTTTTTTTTCATTATCATAAATGTTTAAAATAGTTGTGCTGCTTAATATTTTTGAAACTTTTTTTCAGGATCCTTTGATGAATGGAAAGCTCAAAAGAACAGCATTTATTTGAAATAAACATTTTTGTAACATTGTAAATGTCTTTACTGTCACTTTCGAACAATTTACTGTAATGTGTTTTTGCTTAATAGAGTTTTAATTTATTCATTATTTTTTAAAACACAAGCCTGATACTTTGGTGTCCTCTGCTTCTCATTTGTTTTAGGTACTGCACGTGGCGTCGTCATCAGCACCGGAGACCGTACTGTAATGGGTCGAATTGCAACGCTTGCGTCTGGCCTAGAGGTTGGGCGCACCCCCATCTCCATTGAGATCGAACACTTCATCCACATCATCACAGGCGTGGCTGTCTTCCTGGGTGTCTCTTTCTTTGTTCTGTCTCTTGTTCTTGGCTACTCCTGGTTGGAGGCTGTTATCTTTCTTATTGGCATCATTGTGGCCAATGTGCCTGAAGGTCTTCTTGCTACAGTCACGGTAAGTTAATTCAAACTTACTTTGTTTGAAGGTTAGGCCCTTATATTTGCATGACACGTACTCTCTGTTTCTCGTTCTTTAGGTTTGTCTCACCCTCACAGCTAAACGTATGGCTAAGAAAAACTGTTTGGTTAAGAACCTTGAGGCCGTTGAAACCCTGGGCTCAACCTCAACCATCTGTTCCGATAAAACTGGCACATTAACGCAGAATCGCATGACTGTAGCTCACATGTGGTTTGATAACCAGATCCATGAGGCTGACACCACAGAGAATCAGAGCGGGACCTCTTTTGACCGCAGCTCGGCCACCTGGGCCTCATTGGCACGTGTTGCTGGGCTCTGCAACAGGGCTGTGTTCCTGGCCGAACAGACCAATGTGCCAATTCTGAAGGTTTGTTTTTGATGTGATGCACAGCAGTTATACTATACATTATATATATATATATATATATACTGTATATTGCTTCAAAGAATTATAAAAGAAATTTACCAGAGTTTCCACAAAGATAGATAGATAGATAGATAGATAGATAGATAGATAGATAGATAGATAGATAGATAGATAGATAGATAGATAGATAGATAGATAGATAGATAGATAATTTTTCAGTGTACCATCCAATAATGATGATCCTAATGAAAATTTAAAACATGTATGTTACCTCTTCATTGTGTAAACTGTAAGATTTTAAATGAAATATCTCACTTGTGTGTTTAAATGTTTAGAGAGATGTTGCTGGGGATGCGTCTGAATCTGCTCTGCTGAAATGCATTGAGCTTTGCTGTGGATCAGTGAAAGAAATGAGAGAAAAGTACAACAAAGCGGCGGAAATCCCTTTCAACTCTACAAACAAATATCAGGTACTGGATTTAGGATCTTACATCTTTCTACATATTGTACAAACAATACGGATTCTTATTTGGAATGCAAATAAATAAAGAATTTACATTAAAAAAAAATTATAAATAAAATAAGCCATTTAATTAGTCAAATTAATTGGGTCTGTGTTGAATTGTGAATTTACTAAAACATGAAGCTGTTACTTCAAGCTTGGTAGGAACATTCTTTTGTGTGTTTTTTCTTCTTCTAAGTAATCACACTAAATAAAAATGTTCAAATGACAGCCCAAATTTTCACATACTATTAATAAAATACATCTAACCATTATTTGAAATGATCTGATGCTTGCTTTGGTAGCTGTCGGTGCACAAGAACCCAACTGGTGGCGCAGAGTCTAAACACTTGCTGGTCATGAAAGGAGCCCCGGAGAGAATCCTGGAACGCTGTGCTACTATATTGATCCAAGGGAAGGAACAGCTTTTGGATGATGAAATGAAAGAATCCTTTCAGAATGCTTATCTGGAGCTTGGGGGCCTTGGAGAAAGAGTTTTGGGTAAAAGAGAAGAAAAAAACTGCTTCTTCAAATTTAGGTTGAGAGTTCGCCTGAGCAAATTGTGGACTGATCATTCACGTTCTTCTCCAACAGGCTTCTGTCATTTCTTCCTCCCTGATGATCAGTTTCCAGAAGGTTTCAAGTTTGATGCTGAGGATGTGAATTTCCCTACTGATAATCTGTGCTTTGTGGGTCTTATGTCAATGATCGACCCTCCACGTGCTGCTGTACCTGATGCTGTAGGCAAATGCAGAAGTGCAGGAATCAAGGTAAAGCAGAGATGCGAGTCCAGCATATGTGCTGAATTTATTACATAATTATAGTTTACACATATATTTCTGAATTTTTAGGTTATCATGGTAACCGGTGACCATCCAATCACTGCAAAAGCCATAGCAAAGGGTGTTGGGATTATTTCTGAGGGAAATGAGACTGTGGAAGACATTGCAGCTCGCTTGAATATACCTGTCAATGAGGTCAACCCCAGGTATCACCGTGTGTTAGTTTTACTAAAAATGTTGCTGTAACTTGCCTTGACATAAATCATAACTCAGTGAATGTCTTTTTTCAGAGATGCAAAGGCCTGTGTGGTTCATGGCGGAGACCTGAAGGACCTCACGGCTGAACAGCTAGATGATATTCTGAAGTACCACACAGAAATTGTGTTTGCCAGAACGTCACCACAGCAGAAACTGATTATTGTTGAGGGGTGTCAGCGACAGGTAATGACTGAACTTCTGAATATACTTAAACAATGGGTTTTGGACCGTTATACTTCAATTAGACAGATTGTTTAGAACAGTTGATTCCAAGGACCCCAAAATTTGATTCGCCAGTTTTATGTGCATTAAAAAAACCTTTTTTTAAAGAAATTAATATTTTTATTTAATCCTGAAAAAAAAGTTTCCACAAAAATATTAGGCATCACTCAATATTTCAACATTGCTAATAGTAATAAATGTTTCTTGTACACCAAATCAGCATATTAATTAGTTGCATTATTTAGTAATGAAAATAAATAATGCAAATACATAAGTTGTTTGCAAAATTAAATGGTTGGGTTTTATATTGTTACTTTAATAATGCCAAAGCATTTTTTTTAATTAAAATGTACTTTGGCAAATAATTATAATTTAATTGTTTTATTTGAATACTAATATTAATATTTGATATACAAATCTGAAGATAATTCAACAATTTATTTGTAAAATCTTTTTTTTATACATAAAGATTAAAAGCTAAACATTGTTAAGCATCTTTACAAAGAATATTGCCTAAAAAGATAAAAGTTGTTGGAAGGATCGAGGAGAAACTTTGTAAATCACAATTAATCACAATTCATTTTAATATTTCTGACCAGTCTTTAGAAGCAGAATTAAAAATAAATAAAACAGTATTAATATCAACTTTGGGGTTAAGCATACCTGATATCTTAACTGATATCTTAATATTTTTCTAATTTATCCTAATATACAAATACAAGTTTTCCATTTACCCCTTAGAAAATAGTAAGCAAATTGCAACTTTGAGTTAATGTTAAAAAATATCATTTCTGTTCCAAAGGGAGCCATTGTGGCTGTAACAGGGGATGGTGTGAATGATTCTCCTGCACTGAAGAAGGCTGATATTGGTGTTGCTATGGGCATTGCTGGCTCAGATGTGTCCAAACAGGCTGCTGATATGATCCTGCTAGATGACAACTTTGCCTCAATTGTCACAGGCGTAGAAGAAGGTACGGGAAACCTTTATTCATATCTTGTCAATGTTGTGGGCTCTTTTGTTAATGTTTTCTCTCCACACTAGGGCGTCTGATCTTTGACAACTTGAAGAAGTCCATTGCTTACACCCTGACCAGTAACATCCCTGAGATCACACCCTTCCTGTTCTTCATTATCGCAAACATTCCATTACCTCTAGGAACTGTTACCATTCTGTGTATTGACCTGGGAACAGACATGGTCAGTGCAGAACACACTGGATTATTTTCTTTTTCACACTTGCATTTGGTCTTTCTACCAAAAGATGACAGTTAATTATTTTTTTGTTTTTGTTTTCAAGGTCCCTGCTATTTCTCTGGCATATGAGGCTGCCGAGAGTGATATCATGAAGAGACAACCCAGAAACCCTAAAACAGACAAGTTGGTGAATGAAAGACTTATTAGCATTGCATATGGACAGATAGGTAGGTGGCCATGTTGTGGCTTTGTTCTAGTCGCCCAAATGGTTAGCATGTTGAGATTCCCATTCCAAGTTTTTGCTGACTAACATGTTACCATATAAAAGGTTCTCACAGTCCTTAGAACATGTCATTATTGCTTCACAATTAAAATAAGATTTTAATGCAAGATCTTGTCTGGTTCTGCAGGTATGATTCAGGCTCTGGCTGGATTTTTTGCATACTTTGTCATTCTTGCCGAAAATGGCTTTCTACCATCAAGACTATTAGGAATTCGTGTAGGATGGGATGACAAATATCTTAATGACCTGGAGGACAGCTACGGGCAACAGTGGGTAGGTATTATGAATTATGTTAAAGTTGTGAACCATGATTTGCTACATGCTAGTAAGGGGGAGGAGCATTCTCATTCTAGAGAGCATTTGATTGGATACATTTTTGTGTATTGTGTGAACAGTATTGCTCTATTTTCCCATAAGAGAAAGACATTTTTAAAATGTAAATACTACTGTTCAAAATTTGGGATTTTTAAAAATGTTTTTGAAAGAAAGTCTTTTCTGCTTACCAAGACTGCATTTATTTAATCAAAAATACAGTAAAAGGAGTCAAAAGTTCAGCAGCTATTAGTCCAGTCTTTTTTAGCTGAAGTGTACATAAAATGAATGTAGTCAACATTTAGGAGTACAGTAGGATATTACTTAAAGGAACACTCCGACTTTTTGGGACTTTAGCCTATTCACCTTATCCCCCAGAGTTAGATAAGTTCATACATACCTTTTTCATCTCCGTGCGTGCTATAAGTCTGTTTGACGCACCCACCGCTAGCCTAGCTTAGCACAAAGACTGGATGTAAATGGTTGCAGCTAGCATACTAATCCAAATAAGTGACAAAATAACGCAAACATTTTCCTATTTACATGTTGTGATTTGTATAGTCACAGAGTGTACAAAAAACTACGTCACATGAGACACAGACATATTTTAACAGTATAAATACGGGGAACTATATTCTCTGAAGGCGAAGCACTGCTACTTGGGCGGAGTGATAACCGCAGCACCTGAGACGTACCGTACCCAAACTCTGAACGAACTCTCTGCTCCTCACCACGGCGCGTCTCAGGTGCTGCGGTTATTACTCCGCCCAAGTAGCAGTGCTTCGCCATCAGAGAATAAAGTTCCCAGTATTTATACTGTTAAAATATGTCTGTGTCTCATGTGACGTAGTTTTTTGTACACTCTGTGACTATACAAATCCCAACATGTAAATAGGAAAATGTTTGCGCTATTTTGTCACTTATTTGGATTAGTATGCTAGCTGCAACCATTTACATCCAGTCTTTGTGCTAAGCTAGGCTAGCGGTGGGTGCGTCAAACAGACTTATAGCACGCACGGAGATGAAAAAGGTATGTATGGACTTATCTAACTCTGGGGGATAAGGTGAATAGGCTAAAGTCCCAAAAAGTCGGAGTGTTCCTTTAAGTTCTACTTTGGGGCTATACTCCCAAAACCCAAATTTTAATTTCATGAAGTCTTCTTAAGCAATACTTTTAGATTAGTATTTTACCGACACAATGTTATGTTTTCTCAGACATATGAACAGAGAAAGATTGTGGAGTTCACTTGCCACACAGCATTCTTCGCCAGTATTGTGATTGTGCAGTGGGCCGATCTGATTATCTGCAAGACCAGGCGTAATTCTGTCTTCCAGCAGGGAATGAAGTGAGTCTGGGTGAACAAATGAGCTCTGAATGAGCATAAGCCACGTTCTTGAGGAGATTTTCATTCATTTATTGTCTATTTACCACATTTTTGGCCTACTACTACAGGAACAAAATCCTGATCTTTGGATTGTTTGAGGAAACAGCACTAGCGGCTTTCTTGTCTTACTGCCCTGGCATGGATGTGGCTCTCAGGATGTACCCACTCAAGTAGGCTAAAATGTATTTGTTTAAAACAAATATACAGTTATTTCTTGCCTGCTTCTTTGGTTTATGTTTTGCGCTCTATATACAGGCTCAGTTGGTGGTTCTGTGCCTTCCCGTACTCTCTTCTCATCTTTATTTATGATGAAATCAGAAAGCTTGTCCTTAGAAGGAACCCTGGAGGTAATCTGCACCCTTGTTCTAACCAATTGTTCTAACCACAATGTATTGTAGATTGTCAATTGTATCATTTTCTATTTTCCAACTGTAAAAATATAAACTTTCTTTCTTTGCAGGTTGGATGGAAAGAGAGACATACTACTAGACCATCATGTTAGCACAACTTTAGTGAGTTATCTTTGTGGCGTAAGAGTAGTTTTTCTGCTCTGAAAATAACCTGTACATTTTAAAATATTTTTATATAGAACAACTGTAGTACTGAGATTATGCTGACACTACATGCCCTGCTTAAGATAGACTTGAAAAAGTTTTTAATTGTGTAATTTGAATAAACTGTGTCGACTTCACTAAAGATGTGGTCTCGTTCAATAACTTCCTGTCTTGTATAGGTGACAGTAAGATTTTTGTATTTAATTTTGTAATTATCTTGTTGGCATAGAAGGACTTATGGTCAATATAGATTTATGAGCCGTGTTCGAAGTCGTTTTAAAATTCCCGAAAACATACAGTATCGCTGCGCCACTGAGTGTGTATGTTGCTGCGTCTGTGTTGCTTGGCAACCATTCCGCTTGCGAAGCACGACTGTTTCTGAGGAACTACATTGTTTTGTGGAAGAATACCGTAATATTTTTATTAATATAATTAAATATTACCGTATTTGCTTTGTTTTGTTTTATGAAACCTTGCTACAAATATGGAATAACCATTTTATAAAAGCATTAAGCCCTGTGAAGCCGTGTTTTACAGTGAATTTATAACAGTTAAGGGTTATAAATTGTTATAAATTCACTGTAAAACACGGTTTCTTAGGGCGTATTACTTTATTATAAAACGGTTAGTTCCAATCCTTGATTCTGATTGGTCGATAGCTGTGCTTTATTCATGATAAAACACGGCTATGACCGCTTCACCCAACGGTTCTATTTATCACTGCGCAACACTGCAGTCCCTATGTTGTTTTTATTTGAGCTTTCATATTACACATTGGAACGTTGTTGCTGTTCACGGTCAGGGACTATTTTTTTCTAGCGGAAGGAAGGCTTTTAGTGATTTTACTTCATGAAAGTTGCACTAATACACTAATTTTTTACTTTAATATTTTTATTGTGTGGTAACCGTTTTATAAAAGCAATAAGGTACTCGAGGCGCGTCGTGCCTAACAACGCCCTTCAGCCGTTACTTATTCAAGATACAGCACAGCCTCTCGTACCTTATTGCTTACACATACAGCAAATGTGCCAACAATGTTTTTGTGCCGATGGCAAGTGATATTTTTGCAGGTATGTACTGCATATTTCAGCCTAATTTATTTATAGAATTACACTTTTAAATGTATTCGTAGTATTTCTAAATAAATATATTTAAATGAATTAAGAAACATCAACATAGTGCCTAGGTTTAGGTTGCTTGTTATATAGTTTTTACTAGAATGTCTTTTTTTTTTTTTTTTACTTGCTCACTGAACGGTCCTTTCAAAATGGCTAAAAGCCTAGTAACCCAGAAGAATAGAATCATGTTGCCATGGATTCACAGCAGTAGCCCTAAACTTTTTCATTCAGAATTAACGAACAGGATGTGCCTGTATTTTCTCTCAGTTTTTCATTCATTTAGAACCCTCTGGAATGTTAAACCACTCTTGCTTTTTGTTATTCTGCAGTGGTGTTACCGGGTTGATTTGGCTCTCTCTCACACACACACACATTTTGAAGAAAGAAAATTGACATACAAAATGTTCTTTTCAGATCTTTTTTCATAATATAACTTCAAATATGCATTTTTTTTTTAAACATGCCAAGAGGGGACCTGCAACTCTGACCAATGTCTACATAACTAACAGGGGGCCTCCATAGTCTGCAATGGAACTGTGAACACAAAGTGTAGTCTTTTTATTCCCTATATTGTGACGTATACTTTTGAACAAGAAAGAAAAATGTTGCGCCAGTAAACACGTCATCAGAGAAGAGATGTCATTGCAACAGGAAGAGAAAGTTATTTCGATTGCAAGGACACATGACAGCAAGTCTGTCTTCATTATGTAACTTTATATATTTATATATGTTCACAAAGGCATCAGGGATCACAATAGGCATACATAAACATTATTTAAAACATTTTTTTTTTAAGAACCAAACCACACAATTCCCCTTGTTCACAAGAGGACTTCTAGGTCAATACTTTTCAGCCCATTGTAGATAAATTATGATTCATTTATCTTCTGGACTGGTGCAATCATTAATCATTAGTTGAATATATATAGCTTGTTCAGGAATATTTTGGAAGATCGTCACTGAAAGCAAGGAAAAACAAATCACATATATGTGAATAGATATATATTTATGTAAATATATATATAAAAAATATGTATTAATCTATTTAATTAAAACTTCTGTTAGCCAAACCCAACACCTGACCCAAGTCCTGCTGATCTTGATCCAGACCTTGACAGAGCCAGATGGGTCTATACGGTCAATATTACTCTCATTCATGTCAATTCTGTCCGTTTAATTGTCTTTTTTTACTTGCATTTATCTCCAGGTCAACCTTCTTGTACCAAACCTTGTTAACCTATTGAGTTTATACCTGCGGTTTGTCTAATCCTTTTTCAGTCAATGTGAACCAGAAACCGCATTTTGTGAGCCATAATTTACTTGCATTTTGCCATTGTTTTCCTGGTTTCCCATTGCAATAAATATTTTGGAATATTAATTGATTGTCTTAAATTCTGAACTTAAAAATATAATTAAAAATATATCCTTGCCTAAGCTAAGCTAAGCTTTCAACTTCATATGCATGTTGCATGCTCGTGCAGGCCGATGCAATGTGATGTTGTTCTTCTCTTTGAGATGGAAGGTGTACTTTTTTCAGAATACTTTTGTGCACCAAAAAAAACAAAATAACGACTTTATGCAACAATTTCTTCCCTTCCGTGTCAGTCTCTGATGCTGTTCACGTTGTAAACACACTTCTGGGTTCTACGAAAGAACACCGGCTCAGAATTGGTCGGCTCCTGTGTCAGCATCACACGCATGAGTCGTGGTACTCACGTGAACAGCGTCAGAGACTGACACGGAAGAGAAGAAATTGTTGAATAAAGTTGTTACTTTTGTTTTTTTCTTTTGCACACAAAAAGTATTTTTGTCACTTCATAAAAATAAGGTTGAACCACTGTAGTCACATGGACTATTTTAACAATGTCTTCACTACATTTCTACACCTTGAAAGTGGAAATAATGTTGCAGTCTATGGAGGGACAGAAAGCTCTCGGATTTCATCAAAAATATCTTAATTTGTGTTCTCAAGATGAATAAAGGTCTTATGGGTTTGGAACAAGAGGGTGAGTAATTAATGACAGAATTTTCATTTTTTTGGGTGAACTATCCTTTTAATGCATGTAAGTGAAAAGTTCTTTCCTTACAAAGATTCAATTCAATTGACATTTATTTGTATAAATGCTTTTCACAATACACATCGTTTCAACGCAGCTTTGCAAAAAACTATTTAGAGTGATCGGTTTTCAATTTAGAGTGATCTGTTGATGTGGATGAAATTATCTGGCCAGATGGAAATGAGTGATGTGAAGAATAAATTCAGTGGAAAGTAAACAACAGCAAACATGTATCATCATAGACAAACAAACAGAAATTTCAAAACAGATGTGGGAAAACATCATGTTTTTTCACTAATATTGTTGTATGTTTAGCGAGACATGTAATAAAAAAAAACAATTCAAAAGTTTTGGTTGTACGCTATTTAAAAAATAATAACAATAAATGTGATGACTGAAAGGAGCCAGGTTATATTATTTATTTTCTTTTATATTAGATGCCTCAGGGCCATACTAGGTATAGCCTATACCATCTGAAAACGCACAAACCTAACTTTTCACAGAAGTCCATCTTTTGCGTTTGTTAAACTAGCCAACACAAAACCTTGTATCCAAATACTTACAATGTACTATAGGGCATTAGTACATTGTATGTACAATTACAACTTACAATCTAAAAGAAAAAAAAAGATTTAAAGATTTAAAAAAAAAGTTTGGTAAGGTCAATGTTTTCAAATCTCACTCTCTTTGTGTGAAAGTGAAAGTAGAAGTGAAATATTGTTTTACTTTTACTTCTACCGCGATGACGATACACTACAGCACATGTTTTGCGTCTAGTAAGTTCTGCTCCGCCTTTATCTCCACGTTCACTGTTCTGGGGCCCGTTTCAGAAAGGAGGTTAAGTGAAAACTCTGAGTATGTTCACCCTGAAATGAGGGAAACACTGGGTTTTCCGTTTCAGAATGGGAGGTATGTCAAACCTGAGAAAGCAGGGTAAGTCAAGCCAGTTTCTGAAAGAGACGTAACTTATACTCAGAGTCAGTTACCATGGTAACTGACTCTGATGGTTTGATGGAGATAAGAATGTCCATTTATACTTAGATATAAACTTAGATTAGGCTACTCCACATAAAAATGTTAAGCAATGTGAATGTGTAGATTGTTTGATGTGTAGACGCATAAACTTAGATTAGGCTACTCCACATAAAAATGTTAAGCAATGTGAATGTGTAGATTGTTTGATGTGTAGACGCATAATATTAACATTACCTCTGTAGGCCTTTCTGTGACAGCAGAAACTGTTTCTTCATTCCCATCGTCCTGTGAAGATGAGCATTTGATTGCGTAAACTTTATAATACTATTTGTCATAATTTCTGGTGTATTGAGTACTTACAACTGCCTGGGGTTCTATTGGGACAGGAGGCTCCAAAAGACAGAAATTACCATCAGAATCTGTTGGGACCAACAAAAAAACCCAATTTAAAGTAAAATAAATGGAAATATCAAAAATAGCCTATATACAAAATAACACATATGTAGACCTCTTACATTTTATGAAGGCCCTTGAATCTTCGGGAGTGACTGGCTCTGATGAAGTCCCTCCAGGAATTCCCTCAGCCATTGGCCTTCCAGCATTCAGGGCCATCTCCTCTGCATTTGTGGAGGTGGTGGTGCAGGTCCTCCCCCCGTTTTGTGAGCCTCTGCCTTCTTTCTATTGACTGTGAAAACAGAATTAGACCTATGTCAAAAATGCTGCTGCACTGCTATATGCTGGATGCTATTTCTATCTAGTTATTTAATATGTCAAATGTTTGTAAAGTCAGGTAGCCTACACCCATGATATGCTCAAGCCTTACCTGATTGAATTATGTTTTTATATTTCATTTTCAGCTGCTGCCACGTTCTTTTAATGCCTGCAGGATTGCACCTACATGAAAATTAAAATTTGAATAACATATACTGTTTCCCATCAGTTTCCCATCAACTCAGAGTTCAAGTTTTAACTCGGTTGAACCTCCTTATTGAAACGGGCCCCTGCTCTGTGCTCTTATGTAAACAAACAAGCGCTAGTCTATCTTGTGATCCAGATTCTAATGAAGGAAGGACAAGATTTTGAGTGCAACGACCTAAATATCGGTCTGTTTTGACAGCTGTTCTGCCTTCAGACGACATGGAATAGGGCTATTATCCCACGAATCATACAGATTTTTTTCATAGTGGCAATAAAGAGTTCACCCAAAAATGAAAAATTCTTTCATTATAGGCTACACCTCACGTTGTTGCAAACCCGTAAGAGTTCATCTTCGGAACACAAATAAAGATATTTCAGACGAGACCACTTTGGCAAGTTTACTTGAGTTTATTGAACACAATTTATCTTTGGCGGTATGATTCCTTATGGGGGTTCTTGCTCCATAATTAATGACATACGTAGCATTAACCCCCCTATGGAACCATCGGCTTGGCAATACACAGATGATTAAGACAGTTAGTAATGTCTTTAGCTGTGATTTAAATGTATCAGTGAAGTCCGGGACGTCTATGCTGTAGCTTGTTATGAGGGAGGGTGTGTTTCTCATGATGATGTCCGTGACTCTAGGACTTGGAAGCCTTGGTGATCTGAAACAAAGAAGACAACAGCCAAAAGGTGCACAGAAAAATGCTTGATACTTAGTGGTCAGGGTGGGGGGGAGGGTTGCGAGCAGTTTAAGCATATATCCCAGGCGGAAGTGCCGCGTATATATATCCTTCCGGTCTAATAGGAGAACGGTAGTGGTTGGAGCGATTTGACAGCTGACCGCGTCAGCTGATCGCAGCCTATGCCTACGTGGCCTGTCTGAACTAACGCTGTGCTCGATTTTTGATGAAAAACGATCGCTTTATATGATAAACAGATTTAATTTAGGCTTTTATTCACATATAAACTTTAATCAACTGGCTTGTGGGAAACTCAAGCGTGTTCTGTTGACGTGCGAGAACCAATGAGGCTTATTCTGGTGTGTTACGCAGCACATTTGAGCTTCCACAAGAACCAATGAGGTTTGTTCAAGCAGGTTCGGTTGAGCTTCTGTTTATGTTTGCTGATCAATGTTTATATGTGAATAAACCCCTAAACTCAATCTGTTCATCATATAAAGCGATGGAGTCTCTTCAGAAAATTTGGACTGATGAACAGCTCAATTATGGATTAGTTTTACAATCTCTTTATTAACTTTTTGAAGCATCAAAGTGTTAACTGCATTGCTGTCGGAGGGATAGAAAGCTCTCAGATTTCATCAAAAAGATCTTCATGTGTGTTCCGAAGATGAATGAAAGTCTTATGGGTCTTATGGGTTTTGGAGTGTGAGTGAACTATCCCTTAACAGTTAGTTACAATCGCCATCCTTACAAAACAACATAGCCTATTTGGAGAAACATAAGTGTAAGTAAATGGCGAACTATTTAGGCAAAATATTCCTTCCCATTTTATAATTAAAGTGTTGAATTGTGTATATTTTTGCAGCACATAGGCCTACTGGCCTATCTGAGAGAAACTGTAGTAGTCTAATCAAGACTGATGCTTAATGCATATAGGACATGACAAAAAGGATCCTGCTTTTTCTTCCCCCAAATTTGCAAATAATATTTTATAATAACAAAACAGGCCTATATAGCACATGATTCATATGTACTGCTGTTATTGTATTCTTGGTCATTTCTGTATCTTGACAGTTGTCACTTAGCTGTTGTTGTGTGGAAAAGAGCTGCATGCAGATTCTATTAAAATTCTTATTTTGTGTTCCTTTAAATTTGAGAAGGTCAGTGAAGTTAAAAAAAAGTCGTCATGAAGCAGAAGTTGCGATAGTCTTTTTATTCCCTATATTGTGACGTGTACTTTTGAACAAGAAAAAAAAAATGCTGCGCCAGCTAAACACCTCATCAGAGAAGAGATGTCATTGCAACAGGAAGAGAAAGTTATTTCGATTGCAAGGACACATGCTTTTTTTTAAATAATGATGTGCAACGATAAATCTTTTATAATAAATACTGCAATATTTCATTGAAAAATAAGAATCGTCAATTTTTATTTCATGCAGACTTTTAAGTCTTAAAAGGCTTTTTTAAAGGCCCCAATAGCTTTTTTTCCATCGTGTGGGTCAATACCTTTATTAACCCAAAGTATTGAGTGTAAGCGCAAGCTTTCGTCTTAATCAGAATGTCGTACATTGTTTTCCACTAAATGTGACTTGGCGGTAACCGCATCACTAGAGAGAATAGAGCTTTTGTTGGGCTGAAAATGGGACTTGATTCAGGGGCCCATCGCTCCGTGACAAGAATAAAGTGAAGCTCTAAACAAAAAGCTCAGTGGTGAAATTGTAATTTATATTCTCCGCTCTGAGACAACCACATAATCATAGGGCAGGAAAGCAGAGTTTTCTCATGAAGCTCATGTAATCAATAGCTGACATATTGATAATACTATTAAAATAATTCTGTTTTTGCTTGGAACTGTCACAGGAGAGGTCAATTCAAATGTTGTGATTCAAAGCAATAGGTTTTTGGCAGTATATATGATCCTTCAGAAATCATTTTAATGCTCATTTGGTCCTCAGAAAAAAAATCTTATTATTATCTATGCTAAATGTATTTGTTCTGCTTAATATATTTTTTTGTGGAAACCATTAAACTTTTTTCAGGATTCTTTGATGACTAGAAAGTCAAAAAACAGCATTTATTATATACTTTTATTCAGCAAGGACACTTTAAATTGATCAAAAGTGACATTAAGATTTTTACAGTTTGGGGGTCAGTGTCATTTTCTTTTTTGGAAGAAATTAATACTTTTATTCAGCAAGGACACTTTAAATGGATCAAAAGTGATTTTCACTTTTGATAAATTTTGAAGTGTACTTGCTGAACAAAAGTATTCCTTTCTTCCAAAAAAGAAAATGACACTGACCCCCAAACTTTTGAACAGTAGTGTAGATAAGGACTGCTTTAGGTCACTAAATTAGTGCAATTAGGTTATAAGCAATTAGTGCACAAAATATGAAAATGAACTTTGATTGCTTAAAACAGAGCAGGAAGTATGGCTATTGGTTGCATTATTTTTACAGGAACACTCTTGAAACAAAGGTTCCAAAAGGGGGGTTTCACAGAGATGCCATAGAATAACCATTTTGGGTTCCCCAAAGAAGCTTTTAGTAAATGATGTTTTATTAACAAAGTTCGGGATTAGCATGTTCAGATAATCTACCCAATCAGCATGAGGAGGCCTATATATAAATATTATTCAACATATTTTTGATCTGACTGCACTGACACCATTATATGAGAACTGAACTGAGCTGGACAATGACATTACTGTTTTCTCCAGAGTATAGATAAATTAACTAATTCAATAACTAATGATTTTTACAATGGAAATGAATCAACACTAAAGTTACCTAATGCAACTTTGTTGCATTATTTTCCTATTATCACTGTAAAGCTGCTTTGAAACAATCTGAATTGTAAAAAGCGCTATATAAATAAAGGTGACTTGACTATAAATAGCTGACTCACCTCTGTCTCATGACAGTTTTCCAGCATCCCTCCTCCACCCCATCTCCTCACTCTTATCTGTTCTTTTCCCTGCCATGGGATACTGGGGGAGTATTCTGGGTTCGGGCCACATTCCAATCTCGCAGCCCTACCCCCGGACAGAGCGTCAAATAGGCCTACACATGCTCTTTACTCTATATTTGATTATATAAGTGTGAACTCATGAAACAGTTCTTAAAAGAACTCTTTTTTCTTATTGTAAGGAACATTTTAATAATCTAAAGAACCTTTTTTCATTATAAAGAATATATTTTAAGGGAAAGGTTCCATGGATGTTCTTCATGGAACCATTGATGCCAATAAAGCCTTTATTTTTAAGAGTAAAGGGTGTAAGTATAATGCAGATCGTGTCTCTTCTTCAATGACACACACTGCCCTATTATTATTTTAAGCTTACAAAGTTACATAAAGGATGAGAGATGGAGAAAGTATTTGTTCTTTGCTTTGGACCTGTTGCTTTCAAATAAATCTTGCTGTTAAAGGGATAGTTCACATTTTTTTTTATTCTGTCATCAATCATTAATTCACCCACATGTCATTCCAAACCCATCTGACTTTCTTTCTAGAACACAAAAGAAGATATTTTAAAAGTGTTTTGACCATAGAATGAAAGTCAATGAGATCCAAAATTTGACAATTGCATTTTTGGGTGAACTATCCCTTTAACCTAAATTAGATGTCACACTTAGTTGTGTGGTTCAAGCTAAATGCTTTCTTGTGTACAGTAGCACTATATGTGAAAATGTTGGATTGAATTCTTCAAAGAAATGCTTAATATTGAGTTATTTACCATTAAGTGGTCAGACATGGCCATTTAAAAATATAAAGTCAAGGTTTGGGTGAGGTAGATTTTTCTGAAAAATCCTTATTCAGTTTTTTTACACTCTGTTGCCCTCTGCTGGCAATGGTATATCATTCCCTGTTCATAAAAATAAAAAAAATAGACTATGTCTGGACTCACTGTCCAGTCTGACACACACCTACTTTTGCATGGCTTTCAATTTCACAGATATTTGAATGTTTTGCAGTTCATAAATAGACATTTCATTGTGTCCATATAGTCACTATGAATCTTTGACACCCTCCTTGAATACACTCTCAGGGAAAGAAGGAGGTATCCAAATCCTTCAGATCCCAATTACTTTGAATTTCACACCCCTGGCTGAGCTGAAGAGCCTGACACATCTGCAATGCAGTTATCTTCTGAAACGATACTTCCAGAGAAGTCATTTTCTATTTGTTAGGGAACAGACGCTAAGGAATTGCTGGTGGATGTCACACTGTAAACAAACACTTATCACCTAAACACACAGTCATTAACCTGTCAGGCATTAACATGTGCTTGTTAGCAGAGTGAATTATCATCAACTATGAGAACAGCTGAGGCACAGAGATATTACAGTATACATTGCAGCTTAAAATCCTGACTAATGGAGCTGCTTATAGTAAATACAAACCAAAATGCTTAATCTAAATGCTAAAAAAGCTAGACTTCCCAGAGCTCAGGGCATTTATTCAAATGAGGTTGTGTGTTTTTTCCCCCTAACAGGGAAGTTTTGCAACCATAATGACACATTTCTTATATACAGTATATAGAGTTTTTCATTTAACAGTTATAGTATACAATAGTAACAAATTTAACAGAAAGACTGAGAAATGTTGAATGAAATTCAGTTTGAACTTTTCAGTATAGTTGGATAAAAGGATATTAAATTGAGGTAGGCCTACTTGGCTGTCCTACATTTATAGGAAAATATGTTTTACAGAGATATACAGAAGTGTCTGGGCGAAAAATTTGCATCTTTGCTATATTCAAATTTTATTAAAAATGTGTTAAAGATTTCGTCAGCATATTGCATAGTTGTGCTTGGAGTCAATTATTTTATTTGTGATAACACAATGAAACATCCTAAATTGGACAGACATCATTTTTGACCACGCTGTCATACAAAGAAATTATAAACACATGCAAAAACAAAAGAGAACTAACAAAATAGTAACTGATTATGGTGTAATAAATGTATGCTTTTTCCTGTGAGCTTTATGTTTTTCTATGCATTTTTTTTTTTTTTTGCATAGTGAAATAAAACCTGTGGCTGTAGTTTTTGCCTTTTTTGCCAAATAATTTTGTCAGATAAATACTTTAACCAAGTTTAGTTTTTTTATTTAAAATGTTTTTTTTAAAATATTAGATATTTTGATGGTTTAGTCAAACTTGTAGTGTCATTAAACAGCCCAGTCTCATCCCAAGACGTCATATGACTGACGCTTTTGACCATACGTCAACATCCGACGTTTTAGGGTACCCTTTAACGTCAGTTAGTTGACGCTATCTAATAGGCTTGTTCGACTTCATGCAGCTCTGCGCAGACCGATCGGCGGCAGACTTGAAGCAGTGCATGCCGGTTAGAAATTTTGTCCGACTTGATACAGCGCCGACGCCACGTGACTGTGACGTATGCCATCAAAGTACCGCGAGAGCGATTCGAGAGTAGCCGGAGAACTCAGCCAGCGCAGCTTCTGAAGAGCGGCTGCTCTGGGCTGCACGAGCTCTGATGACGACACAGCAAAAATGTGAGCGTACGAGTTTCTTAATTTGTGATTTGTAGAATAGGATTTGTGCTCCTGCAATGAAGAATTTGAGAAGGTGTAACTGTTGTGTTGTGTTTGTGGAAGATAAAAAAAGTCTACAAGTGTGCAACTCTTAAAAAATGTATCTCTGTGACTTCACATTTACTGATACACATGTGTGGATATTCTCTACAACTACAAATTCCACTGTCACAGGCGTTCAGTTGTTTTGCACCAAAAATACCTTCATAATTCCTAACCCTACCCCAGACCTAAACCTACCCGCGTCATCTAACTGACGCTAAAGGTAAAGCGTCAGTTAGATGACGCCCTAGGATCGTCATCTAACTGACGTTAAAGGGTACCCTAAAACGTCGGATGTTGACGTATGGTCAAAAGCGTCAGTCATATGACGTCTTGGGATGAGACTGTAGGCTTGTTTGAGATGAGCAAAATCTGCGCAGAACCGATCACCGGTGATCAGCGCGAGATGCATGCCGGTTAGAAATGTGTCCGAGTGCGGTCCGCCTTGCTCTGATGTCATGCTGACGTGTGTCAAAAAACTCTCGTGACCGCAAGGCGCACGTGTCGGATTCTGCAGTCGCGCGCAGTTGCTCTCCACCGACTGCGCTGATCAAAAGCATGATGGGAAACGACTTGCTGACGGCACAGCTTAATGCTCATTGGTTTAAACAACCGTGATGTATTGTTCTCTTTTAAAATGTTTGATTTTAAAACTCTGATATCATGTTTTATGTGTATAGATAATGTGTGGATATCCCCAAACTCTCTGACAGTGCGATCTATGTGATGTAATTAAAAAAAAAAAAAAAAAAAACACATAGGCCTATCTGTATTAAAGAAAAAATGATTCATAAACATATATGCCTATTTAAAATGGAATTAAAAAAGTACTTGGGTGTCTTGTTCATTATATTTATTTTCATATTCAAGCAACAAAACTTAAAATACATCCAGTTTATTAGCAACACCGTGCACGAGTGTGAATCCCGTGAATCCCGTGAATCCCGCGATATCCGCCTTTGATCTCACAGGTGTCAGATCCACTGCGAGAACGATCTGTCCGGCTTGCCTGCGCTTTTTTCACTCCTCCTCTCACTGCAGCCGCCTACTCTCGACTACATTTCAGGCGAGGCAAGGCGCATCTCAAACAAGCCTTGTGTTACAGCAAAAACAAATATCCCCCTCCGGACATCACTTTTGGCCACTGCTGTTGTTACATCCACCAGCGGGAGTTTTGTTCATTATTGTTTGATCACTGCCACCTGTGTGTCGTTATCTGGTTAGCTGTGCCTTTAAGCTCAGTTTTTCTGGATAGGCGTGTTTGAGATGCTCCTCGCCTGAAATGTAGGGAGGAGTGAAAAAAGTGCAGGCAAGTCGGACAGTTCTCTCTTCTCGCAGTGGATCAGACACCTGTGAGATCAAAGACAGATATCGCGGGATTCAAGCTCATGTGCTGTGTTGCTACTTGATAGTAAACTGGATGTGATTTATGTTCTGTTGCTTTTATATGAAAATAAATATAATAAACAAGACACCCAAAGTACTTGTTATTTAATTCCATTTGAAATATGTGTTTAGCAATTATTTTTTACTTTAATACAGACATGTTAATTATTTTTTTTTAGAAATATGATAACAATCACTTAACCCATATAGAGATCGCACTGTCAAAGTGTTTGGAATTTCACACATAATTTATACACATAAAAACATGAAATCAGAGTTTTAAAACCAAACATTTTAAAAGAGAACAATACATCACACTTGTTTAAACCAATGAGCATTAAAGGCCCCCTGGAATAAAAATGTAAGTTTTTTAGCTCTTAGGATGAATATGTTAGCCTTAATGTTATAGCATAAATAAGCTGGTGTGTTCCAAAACAATGACAAAATTCACATTTAGGAGATATAAGCATTCAAAAAGTCTCTCACTTCCATTAAAATGAATCATGGATTTTTATGAGGTCACAGCGGACTTCAGCTTCTGATCACATCTTCTGTCCAATCAAATGCTCTCTAGAATCTGAATCGTCCCGCCCGCTATTCTATAAATACCACCTGGCCAGAGCGACCATGGCTGTACCGGACTCCACGTTCGGTAGTAAATGCATGCTCAGTGTCAGCTGCTCGTGTTCATCAGTTCCATCAGTTAACTGTCGGAGTTACTGGAGTAACACACTCCGGGATATTGTTTATTTCAAGTCGGAGTGACTGTCAGGCACATCCGAAAGCAATTAACTTCAGAAAACTGGATCAGCACTGACCCTGTTTTGAATGATTCGGTTCGATTTGGTGAACTGGTTCGACCGGTTCACAGAAAAAGAAACGGTTCAAAAGAACGATTCGTTCACGAACTGGACATCACTACCGTTGTCACGTCACGGAGCAATATGGGTTGGAGATGTGTGTTCAGTTGCTCAAACGCTCAAGTTTCATTCTGTTTTCAGAATGAAATGGCTAGAATTTATTCACACCTCTAAGGCTACTATTGAATCCAACGTATCAGCACTCGGATTCATTTCCATGGTGCTGTCAAGTACGACTCGCAGTCTGTGAGGTAAACTAAACGCTATTGGCTATTTGAAAAGGGGGAGGAGCCATTCAATATGTCCCGCCTTAGCTTCATGTTTCAGTGGAAATTACGTCAACACATCATACAAAGCTGCGCGTTTCAAGGCATTTCAGTGGGCCTTTAAGCTGTGTCTTCAGCAAGTCGTTTGCCATCGTGCTTTTGATCAGCGCAGTCGGTGGAGAGCAACTGTGCCCGACTGCAGAATCCGACAAGTCCGCCTCGCCGTCGCGAGAGTTTTTTGACATACGTCACTCAGCATGACATCAGAAAAAGTAGGACCACACTCGGACTCATTTCTAACCGGCATGCATCTCGCGTTGATCACCGGTGATCGGTTCTGCGCAGATTTTGCTCATCTCAAATGAGCCTTATGTCTTAGGGTAGGCTGTACTACGTTTATACGACAACGATATGTTTAAAAATGAGAAGTTTTTCCCTTTGAGTTTTCTGCGTGCAGAGACACCATTGTCAAAACAATCCCCACATGGATCTGCGAAAACGACTAAAAACCTTCTGCTGCCAGGCCATTAGATAGCGATGAAACAAGATTTATCACGTAATAAGCATGTCCATGTCGTCATCGTCTTACAAGGGTTTTATACCATTGAATTTATTGAGCTGTAACGTTCAGATTTCTTTTAACAGTAGACCTATCACTGCAATAAACTCCACCAAGAACAGATTCATTGTTATTGTATACAGAGCCGGATTAACGCAAAGGCAAACTAGGCACGTGCCTAGGGCCCGATTGGCGGGATGGGGCCCAGACAGAGGGACAAAAATAAAAAAAATTACAAATGTCATATCTACAATTTATTTCAATATTTATTAATTAACTTAAAATAGTGACGATGTTTATCTTAACCATAGACTGTTATACGTCACATTAACGCCAGCCCATCAGGTGCTGCGAAGCAAAAGCACGCAAAGAAGCACAGCTCGTAATGCAGGTGTGTGCGTTGTCGTCAACTATTTTGGAGTGATTGCAATGTATTCTAAATATAAACTTGTAGGCCTACTGTAGATCAGCGTCATTTCTAGAAAAATCATTCACCGCTTTATTACTTGTTTAAAAGAGCGCGAGCGTCATTAACGTGCCCAGACGCGACGCTTTGAATTTGCACGTACAATGAATAACATCGCGTCGGGAGCTGACTAAAAACGCTACAAAAGTAAAAGACAAGACGTTTGTATTCAAAGTTAAAAACCCAACACACTACAACATTTTTAAATGTTTCAAATAAAGGATCTCATGGGTCTATCTTCTAAATTCTGCTGCTGATTAGATTATAGCCTACCTGACATCAGCCTACTCGCGCCAATAATATCAGTTTATAAATTTTTTTCTAATCAGTAGCGGTCGTGTCTTTCTCTTCCACTTGATTTGTGTATAGCATATTTAAGCTAGCAATGCATAATATCATATTACTTATATTAATAATAGGACAATATCTGCAGTCAATATTGATTAAATGGGAGGGGAAATCCTGCCCATACCGCAGCTATCAAAAAAATTATAAAAGCATATATCACTGAAGTGGTATTCTGGAACTGTGAATAAATTGAATACAACTTTAAAATAACAATAACATCTTCATTAAACAAAAAAGAGATTACCTTAGATGAAGTTTGATTAATATGTACATACAGTAGCCTACTGGTAAAAAGTCTGGACCAATTACTGTTTAATGTTTTTGAAAGAAGTTTTTTATTATGCCCTACAAGCCTGCATTTATTTGATCAAAAATACAAAAAAAAACCCAGGAATATTCAGCAAGGATGTGTTAAATATATAAAAGTGATAGTGAAGACTTTTTTAAAACAACTTTTTAATAATAATAAAAAATACTGAAAAAAAGTATCACAGGTTATAAAATAAATATCAAGCACCACTTCTAACATTTGATAATAAATCAGAATATTATAAAGTTTTATGAAGGATCACATGACACTAAATTCAGCTTTGCATCCAAGAAATATATTTTAAAGTATAGTAAAATAGGAAAACCATTATTTTAATAATATTTCACTATATATTATTTTTCTGTATTTTTTATCAAATACATCCAGGCTTGATGAGCATAAGAGACTTCTTTCAAAAACATTAAAAATAGTAATGTGTCCAAACTTATGTACTGTGTAAGTAAAAAACATTTGAAATTAAATGTTGTATAAATTAAAAGGTTAGGAATCATATTTGTTTGAAGAGTTTTTTATTGGGGGTGGGGGGCCTCCAACAAGAATATTGCCTAGGGCCTACAAATCTCTAGAACCGGCCCTGATTGTATATTATCCATATCCCTTGGACTGATGAAGTGGACAAATGCAGCGTGAAGATATTACTGTTGTGTGTGATTGCCTACCAGGAGCCGGATAAAATTTTCCATAGTTTAATCAAGTTACGTCTCTTCATTCATGTAGTGTCCATTATGCATATGGAAAACTCAGCAGATGTGAAGAAGGTTATTAAGACCACCCGAGGCTACTAACCATTACTGCTTTATTGTAATTTACATTTTATGATATTGCCTAGGCTTTCCTGACATTAAAAAATGAAGCAGAAATTAAATTAAATAAAATGTATATACATCCCTATTGCAGTTTAAAAAAATGAGTTGCAAATTTATTGCACCCTCTACTGGTCAAATTTGTTTGCTCAAACCCATATATCATGCAGACAAATGGGTGAGTAGGCTGCAATTCTCATCTTCCTGGAACATAATTGAAAATAATTGAAAAGTTCACACCAACATTCAAGAAGGTGAGAAATGGAAATACAAAGAAGAGCGATTGAACTGCTGATATTTACTACAATCCATCAATATCAGATATTAGTTAGTAGATTCAATTATTTCTTAGATGAAGGAGAGCTAGTTTGTTAGGGTTGAATGTAATGAGAGAAGAGGCAAAGAGTTCGGCAGTAAAACGTAGAGTACACATTATGTGTAATAGGATGCATTTGGATGAGCAAAATGAGCCAAAGGCAGTTCAGCACCCTCACAACAAGCTTTGATTGATCTCCTATACGCTGGCAGGAGACAGAGTGACTGAACCATAGAGAATGCATGCAATAAAACATGGGAACTGTGAACCCACCAAAAATCCTTTCCACTATAGAGAGAGGAGAGCCAGTAAGCTAGTCTCAGTCAGAAAGTGTACCTCGGCTTTTAAAGCCTAATCCATTAGCACGTATTCAGAAAGCACAAAGCTGTATCAGAGATCTCGAAGAACACAAAAAGAAAGCTGTCAGGTGAACAAGAATATTCTCTTTAGCTTTGACTCCTTCAATGGGGACAGAGAATAGAATTGTGTCAGAATCAGAACCCCCTTGATTACATGGAGCAGGCTTTCAGAAAAAGTTCCGTGTGCAAAATAAAGAGAGTAGACCGTGATTATGGCCTTGCTGTGAATTAGAAGTCTTTCATGGATTTGCGTAATGCCTTTGATTATGTTTAAGTGGTGAAATGGGAATAGGGCTCATCTGGAAAGCTGGAGGCCGTGTGGGATGAATGTGATTGAAAGAGAGAACTGAACGGTACGTCAGAGGAAAAGCACACATAAAAGCAGGCGGACATGTGCCATTGTAGATTTCAGTAATTGCTGAGAGACAATGAGGAGGCCTATTCTTTTGAAACACTGCTTTTCAAAGCATGTAATCTATGAAATGCATGACATGTATTGATGATTAACCAGTCAGACCCACAAGGTCAGAGCTCTAATGGATGACCATTAATTCTGTAAGATTTATTGAAGATATTGTAATGCATGCTTGAGTCTTCACAGCATAGACTATGCATATTTCCACCATGACAACTCTCGGAATAGTTTAGCATGCTATTGAATATGGCAATATTAATGTATTGGGTCTTGGTCATAGACAGTATAAGAAGTGGACAGAGCCATCTCATTGGAACTCAGTTGAGACAGTTGAAGCCCATTTTTAGCGATTTTTGTGCACTTCCGTTCCTGACGCGCAGACTCAAACCGACTCAAACTAAGCTTGATGACGTGAGCAACCTGCCTGACAGACGTACATCTTCTAGTAGCTGTGCGTGAAAATTGCCAACGTTAATCTTGCAGAGACGGGGAACTTGAGCAAAGAGTTCTTTGGTGTGAGTGAGCAGGAATAAGTATTCCGTTGCTTTTATGGACTCATTATCTATGGGCTTCTCCCTTGACGGGACGTCCCCCCGATCGCCTGCGAGCTTCTCCTCCTGTCTGTACGGTAATTTCTGTACAGCGCGACAGAGAGTCGAGTGGTTATGACGCAATCGTTAGCCTATTTTTACAAAAACTGTTTCTACTGGGCCATAATGTAACATAGAAGGTAATGGAGCCCTTTACACATTGTCGTGTTTCTTTAGAAATAAATAATGGACAAATGGAGTCTTTAAACGCCTCAGATGTAAAGTTATTCGCTGTCAAAGTGACGCCAAAATGAATGGGAGTCAATGGAAATGCTAACGCAAGTGAAGTTCTGCTACAAGATGGCGGCACCCGGCCGGCTTCAACTTCCGGTCGATGGATTACCCCCTTGGTCTTGGTGCATTAGATCTGCTACGCTAATGCTTAGGAAGTATGGACTTGCTAATGATAATAGATACACATACACAATGCTGTAAGCATGTGTATGTGATATGCTGCTGCATAAATAGACAAACATAAATTCCATAGCAGGTGGAGCTGGGGGAGGTGGAGGGTTTCAGAAGATCTGACTAGCTTACAGCAAACAGTTAACCAGACTATTTAAATGTTGAGCAAGCAATCTAATTGACTGCAGGATCAGCAGAGGCCAATTAATCAGCTTGTGCCATGTGGTAATAATGTGATTGCTTGCAGATTGCATGTAAAGGACCTATTCACTGAACTGAACTAGATATGTATGTAGGTATAAAATTGTCAAAATTACATTATTATATTCAATGTATCCAGAGGCATGATTATGATTAAGTAACAATTAAACGTATAATGTCATTGGATTAGATAAATTATAAAATCAAGTTTCCAAGCAAAATGCCACAATGCAAATAATAAATGGGTAATTTCTGCAGATGCTACTTGGTTTGATATTTTATGGAATGCAATGAAATTCCGGCGCTTTGGGAACGCCTCCAGCGTGAATGCGTCTGAAGCATCTATGTCAACTAGTCCAATGGAAAGAATGGGCGTCACAGGCGGGTGACGTCATGACCAGGAAGAGATAAAAGCACATCCGGTGCAAACCGGCATTAGCTTTGAAAATTGCCGAAGCAAGCCGATCACAGGGATGCAGGAAGTATGGCAGGGTGATGCATCATCTCGTTCCCTTTCTCAGGGAACTATGGTTACAGTCGTAACCTGAGACGTTCCCTTTCGAGGGAACTCGCGATGCGTCAACGACGCATTGGGAACGAGAATACCCAAAACTCCTAATAGGAGGAGGACAGAAAGCCTGCAGCACAATAGGCCTCGGAATCATGGTCGGCACCTTAGGGACGTATCCCTGTTTTGGGTGTAAGAATGCCTTGACCATCCCCGGTGCAAATTCAAGGCAGGTGGGGGAAACCGAAAGGGCCTGAAGGTCTCCAACTCTTTTGAGGGACGAAATAGCTAGCAGAAAAATGGTCTTAAGAGTAAGAAATGAATCTGAAACCGACTCTAAGGGCTCGAATGGAGCCCTAGACAGCCCTTCTAAAACTATTGCAAGGTCCCAAGCTGGCACCCTAGTGCGAGTTGCAGGCCTCAGCCTCAATGTGCCACGAAGGAAACGTGTAATCAGGGGGTCTCGACCCAACGATGTACCACCCACCAGTGCGTGGAAAGCCGCAATGGACATAGATCTGACGTAAAGCGCTCTTGCAGGAACTCGAGTACTGTGTTTACTGAACAGTTAACTGGATCCCACTGATGCTGGTGACACCATAAAGAAAAAACTCTCCATTTAAGTGCATAAAGTTTCCTCGTAGCAGGAGCTCTGGAGCTTAGAATAGTCTCAACAACCTCAGTTGAGAGACTACTCTCTATGAGATGGGCCCCCTCAGAGGCCAAACCCACAGATTCCGAATCTCTGGCCGGGGATTAAATATTGTGCCCCCGGCCTGAGACAGAAGGTCTCTCCTGATCGGGATCTCCAAGGGAGGACCGTCTAGAAGATGAATCAGGTCCGCAAACCAGATTTGACTCGGCCAGTGTGGTGCTACTAACAGTAGGCTTATTCCGTACTGGCGGATTCGCTCCAGAACTCCTGGGAGCAGAGCAACAGGGGGAAATGCGTACAGACGTAGCCTCGGCCACGTCTGCACCATAGCATCCAGCCCCAGGGGGGCTGGGTGAGTAAGGGAGAACCAAAGTGGACAGTGCGTCGTGTACTGAGACGCAAACAGATCCACCTCTGCTTGGCCGTAAAACTCCCAAATTTTCTCCACCGCCTCGGGGTGGAGTTTCCAGTCCCCTGGCCTCAGCTCCTGCCTCGACAGGACGTCTGCCCCAATATTCTGATCCCCCGGAATATACACTGCCCTCAGGGAGAGTACCTTCCCCAGGGACCATAGGAGGATCTGGTGCGCCAACTTGCATAGTGGACGCGAACGCAGACCCCGCTGACGGTTCAGATAAGAGACCACCGATGTGTTGTCTGTCCGGACGAGCACATGATGGCCCCTTAGATCTGGGAGGAAATGTCTCAACGCATTGAAGACAGCCATCATCTCCAGGCAATTTATGTGCCAAGAGAGATGATGACTCCTCCACAGACCATTAGCCAAAAGGCCTTCCATTACCGCACCCCAGCCGGTGAGGGAAGCATCTGTCGAGATAGCAACTCGATGGCAAAGAGCTCCCAACTTCGGACCTTGGGTTAAGAACCAGTGTTTCCTCCATATAACCAAGGCGCGGAGGCACCGCCACGTGATCTTGATCATACGAAGTGGGTTTCCCCTCGGGGAGAACCCTTTGGTCCTGAGCCACCACTGCAAAGGTCTCATGTGCAGCAGCCAAAGGGTATCACATTGGACGCTGCTGCCATGAGGCCTAACAGTCTCTCGAACTGTTTTACAGTGCGTGACTGGCCTAGCTTTCGCTCCTTTGTGGCTGTGAGGATAACAGCTACACGAGCGGGCGATAGAACGGCTCGCATCGTGACTGAATCCCAGACCACACCAAGGAAAGTGGTCCTCTGTAATGGAGAAAGCACACTTTTCTTGGCATTGAGCCTCAACCCCAACATTTGCATATGAGCGAGAACGACACCTCGGTGCCGAACCGCTAACAGCTCTGATTCCGCTAGAATCAGCTAGTCGTCTATGTAATTCAGAATGCGTATGCCCTGCAGCCTGAGCGGGGCCAGAGCTGCATCTACGCACTTTGTGAATGTGCGGGGTGATAAAGCTAGACCGAATGGAAGTACCCGATACTGGTATTCTTTGCCCCCGAAAGAAAACCTCAGGAACCTCCTGTGCTGAGGGAGGATGGAGACATGGAAGTAAGCGTCTTTCAGATCTATCGTGACAAACCAGTCCTCGGATCTGATTTGGGTCACGATCTGTTTGAGTGTTAGCATCTTGAACTTGAGTTTCTGTACTGAACGATTCAACAGACGAAGATCTAAAATGTGACGCAACCCTCCATCCTTTTTTGGAACAATGAAATAACGGCTGTAAAAACCCGACTCTCTGTCGGGTGAGTACACCTGTTCTATAGCTCTCGAGGCTGGTCTCTGGTGTTAAAGAAACAGCCAGTTCGGGAGGCTGAAACATACTGGCAGGAACTACCTGAACTGACTGTTTTTGAACCCCCCTCAGAGGGCGCGAGTCTGACGCAATGTCGAGTTGACACTGCGCCAGAGGCTCGCTGGAGACCGCTGCGCCCCGAAGCACCAAGGGTGGCGGGGTTGGCAGAACGGTCCCGTGAGGACACCGAGATGGAACGGACACCGTATTCTGCATATTCAGCATATTCAGTGTACACCGCTCCACTTCGGTTGGGGCTGCCCTCACAGGTCTGACGCCAGTGGCGACAGGACCTCTTTTTTTGAGCCGAAGTCTTCTTAGCCTGAAGAACGGTCTTCAGATCCGGCTTCGACTTAGAAGACTTCGGCTGAGAGTGTTGCGTCTGCTTCCAGTGTTTGTGTGGAGGTGCACGAGACGAAACCCTCTCTTTTTGTTGCGCACGATATGAGGAGCTCGACGGCTGAGGCTGCTCACGCCCAGCAGCCCCAGGGGGAACGTTACGGCGTGGGAGAAACTTTTTAAAAGCCTCTGACTGTTTTTTGGCCTCCTGGAATCTATCGACGACAGAATTCACTGCGTCGCCGAAGAGACCAGAAGGCTCAACCGGAGCATCAAGGAGGAGAGCTCTGTCCTTCTCCTTGATCTCCGCGAGATTCAGCCAGAGGTGTCTCTCAGTAGCTACAAGGGCTGCCATAGGTCGCCCAATTGCTCTGGCGGTTTCCTTAGTAGCCCTGAGAGACAGATCTGTGGCCCGACGAAGTTCGCGAACCTCATCGGGCCCAACTCCCTCGCTCTTATCAATATGCCCCAGCAGTTCAGCCTGATAAGCCTGAAGCACTCCCATCGTGTGAAGGCAGGCTCCAGCTTGACCTGCTGCCGTATATGCTTTGCCCACCAAATTAGATGTTGTTTTTAATGGCTTGGTGGGCAAAGCCGAGGCCTTCAGAGATGATGCTGGACCGGGCGACAGATAACTCGCGAGCGTCCGTTCAGCCCGGGGCATCGACTCATATCCATACTCTTTCAACCCTCTAATCCCTGAATATAAATGAACTTGAGGGCTGAAAAGTCATGAAGAGTATGGCTTATTCCACCATCTAGACAGCACACTGTGAAGATCGGGGAAAAGGGGAAGGCCTCGTGGTGGAGGTGAAATACTGGATGTTAGGAAGCTTTTCTTGGCTGGCCATTCAATATTTCATTTTTCTACAGCACGAGTGATCACCTCCACCAGCTCCTCATATGCGGGAGAAGGAGGTGGCGAATCTCATTCTCCCATGTGTGTGCTTTCACTTCCAATGCTTAGTACATCAACCTCCTCAGAGGAAGAGCACTGAAGCATTGGTGGGCTCTCTCCCCAGGCTGGAAGAAGCCGCAGAGCGGCTCCACCGGGGGGAGAGCACTGGATCTTCCGGGTAAGGAAGGAGAAAAGGCCCTCGGACCCGTCTCCAACCCCTCCGAAAGATCCTTTTGCGATCCCCAGGAATGCATTCTCCGTGTTGCCTCGGCAACAGCGGGTCCTGCACCCTGAGGATCACGAGCCTGGCCACTTTCCTCAAAAAGTGACAGGCGGGAGCAGAGCATGCGAAGCGGAAGCATTTCGCAATGTTGGCATTCAGCCCCCTCGAAGGCTGAAACCGCATGCTCCACTCCCAAACAAATCACACAAAGCTTGTGTGTATCCCCACCCGTTAAATAACACGGGCAAGGAGAAGCACACAGCTTGTAAACTTGTTTCGCCATTCCAAATATATATAAATACAGACAACAGTAAATATAACAGACAGAGACACAGATCGCTTGCTGAGGCAACAGAAGCTAATGCCGGTTTGCACCAGATGTGCTTTTATCTCTTCCTGGTCATGACATCACCCGTCCGTGACGCTCATTCTTTCCATTGGACTAGTTGACATAGATGCTTCAGACGAATTCACGCTGGAGGCGTTCCCAAAGCGCTGTTGACGCATCGCGAGTTCCCTCGAAAGGGAACAATCTTCCATATAAAAATACTTAATACATTTTATTTAATTGTTTTTTTATTTAATTTTATTTAATTTTATTTATTATTTTTATTATTTATTTATTTTTATTATTTTTTATTTTATTTTTTATTTGATGGAAGAAAATTGTGAGCCATTTTCCAATTCAGAAGTAGAAAGTCAGTGTACCAGAGCAATGGCATTTTATATTGTCACATGGACGATTTTTCATTATCTCTCCAGTCAGGTAAGTAGTTAGCATTACGAGCTTCATTGTTCGTCTGCCAAGGCTGAAGGATTATGTGTGTATGCATGAGTGTGTTTTCTTTTTCAAACTCCATTGAGTCATAACAAGTTGAAAGAAGTTTTTGTTCCCTTTATGTCTGTTCTTTTCCTGTGCTCTGACACATTGTGCCCAGTAATCACTCATCATTGTATCTAATAATTCATGCTTTTATGACAGATGAAACCCTTTGGAGACACATCTCATCAGCAGTCAAGTATGGTCTGCGGACCACGCTCATACTGATCAGATAGCAGATTATTATTTCAGCGTGGGACATAGGGAGTAATCTTTCAATTTAATTAGAGCTGCATTTAATTGGGCACACCCTATTAATCGCACAATATCCATAACTCTGTAGTTGTCTTACTTTGTTATGTTTGCTTGAATGAGGTGCATGTTGGATGTCCTGATCAATGCTTACTCCAAGTCATGTGTTTACATGGACTGCAGCACTACTGACACAATTATGATTATTAAGACCGGTTAATGAATTGAAGATGACAGAGATACACTTAAAAGTGATGCCACTGCTGCTAATTGCTAGGTGATTTTAATTAACTTACAGGCACTTTAAATGACTAATCAAACCACTTTACAGGGCCATTCCTACAGTGACGAGGCTTGTGTGTTTTGCTCATGCAAGCGTTTCTTTATGACAAGGATGCTTAAATGGGCACAGCTTAATTAGAAAGGGACCAATGGTGAGTCGAGGAGAGAGGAGTGCGTTGACATCTGCTCCTGGTGAAAGAGTGCTAGGTCAGCATTTCCCAAGCTTGCAATGGACAAAAATGCAAAAGAATATAGACATTTAGCCTCCCTTAAGATATTAGCTTAAGATATATTCATCCATATGAAACGTTCTGGCTCTTAAAGGAATAGATTATGACAACCAAAAGTAGCTAAAAATGATCATTTTAAATAGTTGTTTGGCCAGGGTCCAAAGTGGATTATTTGCCATTTCATTCTACTTTAGAGACTGATCAGAATTTATGATATTATTGTGATTACTTTATTCTATTGACATAACTAAATCGTATACACTATCGTTCAAAAGTTTGGGGTCGGTTTTTTGATGCTCACCAATATTATTACAATTTAAAATAACTGTTTTCTATTTTAATATATTTTAATTTATTCCTGTAATGGCAAAGCTGAATTACAGCATCATTACTCTAATCTTCAGTGTCACATGATCCTTCAGAGATCATTCTAATTATGCTGATTTGATGCTTAATAACTATTTCGGTAACACTTTATTTTGATGGTCCCTTTTGAACATTATGTTGACTATAAGTAACTTTGCAACTACATGTCAACTCTCATTAGAGTACCAGTACACTGTCTGCTTAATATCTGCTAACTTTTTATTGTGATGGTCCTCCAACAGACATTCTACTGACTATAAGTATCAACTGCATGTCAACTTATTCTAACCTTAACCCTACCAGTCTACTAGTACTCTACTAACACTCTAATGAGAGTTAGTAGACATGTAGGTGCAACATTACTTTTAGTCAACAGAATATGTTAAAGGGACCATCAAAATAAAGTGAAACCAATATTTCTTCTTATTATTAATTTTGAAAACAGTTGAGCTGCTTAATATTTTTGTGGAAACATGATACTTTTTCAAGATTCTTTGATGAGTAGAAAGCTCAAAAGAACATAATTTAGTTGACATAAATGTTTTGTAACATTACTGTCGCCTTTTATCAATTTAATGCATCCTTGCGAATTAAAAGTATTAATTTATTAACTAAATCTTACTGGTCCCCTTATAAATGGTAGGAATATGCTGTTTAATACTATATCAGCTTCTCAGGGCAGTATATTGTAACAAGCAACAGTTTGTGTTTCACTGTGTATATTGCCCTGCTTTGAGCTATGTGCCTGCTCGGACTCCAGCCTTTGTTTTTCTCCCTGCATTGCTCGCGGCTGTGAGTTAATGGAGGAATAGAACTGCATTCAGAGGCAGGTTGAATAGTAAATGACTTGAAAAGGTGTCATATGCAGAGTACAATCTGGCCACCTGGTGGCAGACACAGCATTCTCAAATGCTGCATCTTTACTGATTGCAGGTGTTTTTTTTGAAGGCTGACAAGAATTCATGTGTCAAAACACTACAGACCCGTTTTTTACTCAAACTGGTGGTAATTGGGATATATTTTGTGTGTTCATGCAGACTTTATATTCCTATTCTTCAAAAAAATATTTTTTTTTGTGTGTGAGACTCATGTTGTCCTATATTTCTCCAACTTCAGTTACCATTAAACATGTAATGAGTAGAGCTACACCAATTAAATTGTAATGAAATGCGCACAAGGAGAGTGTGTCATAATGAAGCAGTGGCAACATGTCTGAATATTACATGTGTTTATATTTAGCATCTTTGATTCACTAAGAATGACTGTTCTCATGGGCACTTTTCTTCTTTTGTAAAGGACTTTATGTCAGAAGTTGGGCTGCTTTCATTTCTTTGTTCCTTTGAGCATTCGCAAAAACTCTTTGAATTGAATGCCAGGTGTGTGAATTGAACGCTCTTTCTGTGAATCCATAGGATTTTCCTGAACTCAAGCGTGAAAGAGTGAGCATACTGCTCTGGAGAACAAAGAGACACAACAGGATGAACTCTGAGCCAAATGTAGCTAACACATATTTATTCTCTTCTCATAATTCCCATGAAAATACCTATCGACTTGAATTCTAGGTGTTTTTTCTTGTGCTTCATACCCAGTTCTCATCACCCACAGTAATTGAACACAAAAATGACAAACTGCCAAACTCTAATTTGATTGACAGGCAGCTATGAAAGTTGGTGTCCCAGCCCTATGTCGTATAGTTTTTGCTGAACATTCAACCCCTAATTCTTCTATTATATAGTCATGTAATTTTCAATTATTAATAATTATTAAAATATTTTCAATAATTAAGTGATACTTTAATATCAGTTTTGGGGGAACTTGATGTATGCAAACCAAAAGATGAGATTATTCCCAACAAATGAATGATAAATCTGTTATATTATATGTGTCCTTGTCATAAAGAAAAAAATATATAACCTCAAATGTTTAGAGGCAGTAGGATTTTTTTTATGTTCTTATAAATGCTTACCAATGCTGCATTATTTGATCAAAAACAATTTTTTTTAAAAAAAACAGCATTTATTTGAAATTGCTTTGTGAAAGTCTTTAGTGTCACTTTTGATACATTTTATTCACATATTAACATTAATCAACTCACACATCAGTTGTGATAAACTGAAGCTAAGTCATGCGTGAGAACCAATGAAGATCATTCTCGTGTGTTACGCAGCAGCACGTTTGAGCTTCTGTAAGAACCAATGAGGTTTGTTCTCACGCGTTAAGCAGGTTTGGTTGAGCTTCTGTTTATGTTCGCTTATCAATAATGTTTATATGTGAATAAAAGCCTAAATTCAGTCTGTTCATCATGTAAAGCGATCGTGTATCTTCAGAAAATTTGGACTAAACCGCTCGATTCATATTGATTAGTTTTACGATCACTGAACTTTTTGAGGCATCAAAATGGTAGTTGCATAGTTGTCAATGGAGGGACAGAAAGCTCTCAGATTTCATTAAATATATCTTCATTTGTGTTCCGAAGATGAAAGAAAGTATTACGGGTTTGGAACGACATGAGGGTGAGTAAATCATGGCAGAATTGAAATTTTGGGGTTAACTATCCCTTTAATGCATCCCTGCTGAATAAAAAGTATTTCTTTCTTTGTTTGAATGGCCTTCATTAGAGAATGATGATTTCTGCCCACATAATAATAGTATAATAGAATAAAATATTTACAGCATACTGGCCAATCGTTTGTCAAGGGTTGTTGCAGGCAAACAGACGAATATGAAGAATAAAGTACCAATACAAAGTTTAATGAGAACAATACAAATAGCAGACAGGCAAGGCAACACACACTAAATGCAACGAAGTGAACAAGAGGAACTTAAAGGGGTCATATAATGGTACATGCACTTTTTCAAGTTGATTGCACTGAAATGTGTGTTGGCAGTGCCTGTACACAACCATCATATAATGATAAAAATCTATCCAGTGTTTTTGTTTCATCTCCTTATCGAGCCGTTCGACCGTGTGACGTCACACGGTCGGACGCCCCTCCCACGATTGTTGATTGACAGCAGCGTTTCAACACATCCCCACCCTGAGCGAGCTGTCATCATAGTCCGTCATTGTTGATACACTGGAGCAGAATGGTGTCTAAGCGCTTGTGGTGTTCTGTTCTTGGGTGTAATAACGAACACAGCAGTCATTTTGATGTTCCTAAATCCGAACCGCTGAAGACACTGTGGCTGAGTTTTGTTTTCGAAGGGAATATTCCCCACGGAATATTCCCCTCACCAGACTGCTTTATAAACGAGGGTCAGTATAAAGCTGGTTTTCTATGTACGACGTTCTCAATATAATTCATAATTCCACGTTTATAATGAACAACGCGGTGTGGTTATTGTGTTATTACAAACTGAGTACGTATACATCAGTAAACACATAGCGTTCGTGCATCTCACTAAGTAACGTTACCCTGCCAGTACATACAAAGATAGATCAAAGTGACATTATGTTAACCAACCATTCAGAAACGTCCTGTGCGAGCCTTAATTGTTGAACTTCTTGATGTGTCCTCAGAGACTCCCGCTGCCATTCTTTCTCCAAAATATACCCTCAACTGTTGTCAAGGCAACACTCCACGTGGGTTGTGTCGAAACGCCCGCAGTAATGAGGGGCGGAGTGAGCGAAGCTCATTATCATTTAAAGGCATATGCACTGAAATGGCGTGCTGAAAACAGAGCTGTTTTTGACCAGGTAAAATGAGTGTTTTCTTACAATACTAATGAGAATTTTTGATTAAAGTATATTACAAACTTTTCATTTAGACCCTAAAGAGTCAAATTAACTTGTATGAAAATGGCATTAAATGACCCCTTTAAAAACACATGGTGATCAACTAAAATACGAACAGCTGTGATGATAGAGTTTGTGTTCATTGTATGAGTGGCGGGAATATCAAACAAAGGAACACATGTGACTAGAGAAAGTCCATGAAAACTAAACAAACTGTCACCATTAAAGCTAACTATCTAAACACTGGCCTTTATTGATTGGCATGTAAGGAAACTGTGATTGGTCACATTACATGTCAATCTCTTTCTGATTAAGTCTGTGGTTCTTGGCCAGAATAAGTTGCAAATAGGGATGGGAAAGTTTGTGAAACATATAGTCAAAAGTCTGCAACCCATACAGAAAGACATAAAACTTTGGCATTTGGAATACCATTATAATCCACAAGCCAATCAGACTGTCAAGACTGTAGGTGTGTGCAGTGTAGGTGAATTTAATCTGATTCAAGTTCGCTTTGACATTCACAAAGAATAAGATTCCTGTAAAGTACCTTGAGGACTGTAAAATTTGAAAACAAAAAGACGAAATGAATTTCGTTCAAGGCCATGCTTTTCTCCCCCACATTGTCAGTCACTAGGTGCTAAGAATACATAAATTATTCATGACACTGCGGTATCCTTACACATGTTGTAGGGACAAATGAGTGTTAAAAAATAGCCTTAAGGCCAGTTAGAGAGTTTCCGCGCTTGTGGAGAACAGCCCTCTGTTCAGAGCAGCCGTCTATCACGCTCCTGACGGACAGCGTTGGTTATAGATTTTACGAGAAATGCTCGACAGGGATTCTAGGACTGGCATGGAGGAGATCGAAAAGGGTCCTATTGCTCCACACCTACATGCAGCATTATGCTTCACTTTCCTGTCAGGTTGAGATATACTTGAGTGCGGTGGAGGATGCCAGAATAGAGCCAAAGGTTTTTCCACATAATTTTAACATGGTTTGAAAGCTTATTTCGAGTCGAAGCATGCCAGTGCACGCCAAATCATTCTTGATAGAATATGCATGTTACAGTAGGCTGTGTGAAATTACCTCATGAAGTCATGTGCATTCAATGCATCTAACCCCACGTATATTTCCTGTCACTACATCTAAAATAAAAGCATGTTATTGCCAGGGTCACTCAGTGTATGACGTCAGAGTCGCTGTGTTTCTCCTCTTGCACTTATTCTCTTCCTTCCTATTTTATAGATTAATGTGTTAAATGTACTCCCTATTCCCCAGGGCCTCATCTCCAGGATTCACTCTTTAAAAACAAAGTGTTTAATCACTCTATTGTCCTGATTATGGCCTTAATGCAACCATGTGCACCCATTGAGCAGGGCAAAGCACCCCAGGAGAGCATAACTGTAGAACCAATTGTGGGCAGCGTTTGGTTTTTGCCGGCATGGTCTCACGATAATCTGAGCCAATTTTAGTGAAAATCAGACGGATGGTCTGACTCTTGGAGGAGTTTGAAAAAGTAAGTTTTCAAGAAAATGTAAAATAGCAGACTATGACATGGTATCATTGTTATCGGTGTGATTCAAGGAATTTATAAAGACCATTTTCATTAAAATAGGCTAAACTAATCAAAAGCTATTAGCATTTCTTAAAATTTCATTATAATTCTTCAGAGCATGGTGCCGATGATGACGACACATACTGAGTTTCATAATGATTCAGTAATGTGATCATAAAATACAGCATTTTATGACAAAATTCTAAATGCCTGACATGGGAAAATTGGATATCATTCGGCTCACTATGCTGCAGCTGCACTGAATCAAAATAGACCAGTTAAACTTTGACAGCCAATCATAATGCACCTGACTTTAAACAGGTCAATCATTTCAAGTAGAAGTCAATCAAACTGTAGCGTATGCTTAGAAAAAATGTTTTATCATGCGTTGGTGTGGACACTAATATTGTTATAGTTATCTTAACAGTTATCTGTCACGATTTGGTCTTGTCTCTGTCACGTTTTGGTTTGTTCATGTCATGTTCCATGTCTGTCATGTGGTTTCCTGTTTGTCATGTGATCCTGCCATGTGTCTTGTCATTGGTTAATCGTCTGTTCATTGTTCACTGGTGTCCCTTGTCTTATCATTAGTCTGTGTATTTAAGCCCTCATGTTTGCCAGTTTAACAGTTAAGAGAATTCAAAAATATAAGTGATTCATTCTAAGGAGACAATAAAGAAAAATGCCGATAATTATAAAAGTGAAAAACAGTATCCAAACTAAAAATAGCTATAGTAATGTAAGATTTTTTTTTTTTAAAAGAGTTGTGTTTTAAGAATGCATTAACCTTTATGAGTCACATTCAGGAAAAGTTTAAACTAACTTTATTTCTTGGACATTTCCTTTCATTTCAGTGCATTTTCAGCCATTTTATAAGCAATCCAACACACGTTTCACAAGCAATCCAACAACTGATAAGCACATCACTTAAATGCCCACACTCCACTTTTTTTTGTCTCTGTCTTTTTAATGGTGTTGTGTCTGAACTCATCAAAGTCAAGTGCAATAGCAACGCAATCCCCACTCTAGGGCGCGAAACAGCAATGGAATGTCGATACCATTTGTGTCATTAAAACAAAGAGGAGGATGTTCTTAAACCTGTATGTGGGCAGAAATTTAAAACCACAGTGCAGATAACAGGCTGCTTACATGGCTTAGGAGAGGAGCAGGTACCTGAGGGAAGATTAGAGGGCAGAAGGACAAGGTTTGGACCACCTTCTGAAAGCCATACTAAGCCAGCTGAGGAGATGCCTTCATCTTTATGTAAACACACACTGGGAGTTGGGATTAAGAATGGTTTAAACTGAGGAACGCTACTCTAATACCAAGGTTAAATGAGAATCTGGAGTTACCCAATGTATTGCTATACAAACAGTTCTGGCTTGTATAATGATTGAAGGCAGTGAGTGTCTCTTCAATGGCTTAGGTCAAGCACTTACTGCCTGTCCTTGACCTTTGTAGTGCAGCTGTGTTAGCCAGCCTGATGCCATTAGTATTCATATTAACTGTATGTAATGTTTAGATGTTTTGTTTACAGTCTTGATTGACAGGATTTAAAAGGTAAGATTTTTTTATGAATACTACCTTTAAAAAATTTGGGGTCAGTAAGATTTTTTTTTAAATTAAATGAATAGTTTTATTCAGAAAGAACACATTAAATAGATAAAAAAAAAAAAAAACGTTTCACAACAATATTAAGCACCACAAATGATTCAAAATTGATACTAAAAAGATTTTAGAATGATTTCTGAAGGATTATGTGACATTGAAGACTGAAGTAATGACTTCTGAATACTTTGCATCACAAAAAAAAAAATCAAATATATTAACATTGAAAACGTTATTTATTTGTTTACTAATAACATCTCACAATATTACTGTTTTATTACTTACAGATCCCAAAATTTTTAACTGAAGTGTATGCACAACTTTAGAAACATAAAAATCTTTATCTTTAATCTTTTTATTTATATTTACACTAGGGATAGATCAATCGATCGTCCGAAGATCGATATCGCCTGATAATCATATTCTATTGCTGAATTCAGAGCCACATACTAGTATACTACTCTTACTATATGCCATATATAGTGAAAATAATAAGAGTAGTATACTAATATGTGGTTCCAAATTCAGCTTGACTCGATTGGCTGATTTCAGGAACCATCTAAATTTGATGACATGAAAGAATAAAAGTTGCTGCTGACGCGTATGTAAACAGTAGCTTTTGAGCCACGTCCTGCTTTGTAACTTCGCAAAACATTAGAAAACCAAAGTAAATCACACATCTTTATTTAGAGCAGGTTGCCTCAATTAAATTTACACATATAATTTTACACATAATTTTTGAGGCCCTAACCCCACCTTTATCCTAAACCTAACCACTTCTTAACAACATAAAAAAATTAATACAAGAGATATATAGAGTAAGTTTAATTACAATGTACATAATAATTTAAGTTTTTCCTTTACATTTATCATTTATTGCATGTTTGTCTTCTTTGTTAGCTGCAGCTGTCCTATGGCAAACACTATATGATGATATGCTTAAATTTTGAAGTTCCAACCTATTAATTCCATGAATGTAATATTCTAGGAGCATTCTATGTTCATATATAAAATGCTTACATTTAAGATGCTACCAATAATCACATTTCTGTACCTATAGGAATATACTTTACATACAAACACTTACTATTATTATGAGATCAAGTTGCGGCAACACATAGAAAAAAACAAAGATTTATATACTCTTAATAGAAAGAATTTGCAGATGTTGATTAGGTTAGGATATTACTAGGAGGTATGCAGGTTATATTTCAAACATTCTAACACTTACTGTTTGATTGATTCAGGATATTTATTAGACTCTTTCACTCATTTTGAACCCAAGATATTCACCCTCAGATAAACCATTCAAATGAACTGAACTGATACAAGATGTTCACACATAGTAAACAAGCTTCTTAAAGACATGCCACGAAATAGCCAGTGACATATAGACCTGCTATTCGTGGTTTACTCAAAAGACTTCATTCATCCCTTAAAGCAAAACACCAAAACCTCAGCACTGTGACATTTGAAACTGCAAATGCGATAGGGCTCTGAGGAAAGCCCTGCAAGACGACCAAACCTTTGACAAGAGCAGTTAATCTGAGTGGGAGAGTGAACTGCAGTGAAACAGGTCCATCTTATTCAGCAGAGATCATGTATTTTCTCTCCAAGTCATGACGTGTGGTTATGCTCTCTCTAGCTACGCATTAACCCGCCGCCTGTGAATAACTAGCTCATGTCGGCCCACGCCAGCGCAGACACGTCAGGCACATTCATCCTGGCTTTCCACATCCTGTTTCTCAAATGCACCACAATCTGAGCCATCTAAATGGAAATGACTTGTAACACCGCTCCAATCAGAATGCAGGACAGGCAGAATCATATGCAGTGGGAATTTAGTGAATGTTCTGAGGCTATTGTGAGTGAACTCATGTTACACTCCCTTAAACTTTCTCCTCTGTCTCCATAACAGTTGACAACCGATGTCATTAATAATGCTCGGCTTTGTCTGAAAGCTGGTTTGGGCGACTTGGGCACACTGGGGTCTGCCAGGTTGGTGCTATTGGATTGTGTTTGAATGTTTGATGGAAGAGACTGGAGGCTAAGAGTCAATCATTGTCTGAGCACAGATGGTGTTGTGCCCTGTGATGGTAATTAAATTTGGCTTCTCCTGCCTGTCATACATTGAGAGGAAAAAGCTACGGTACCAGTTGTAGAAGTGATATGCGGTGTGTATAGTGTTTTCTTAGCATATCCCCATTTACCCCAACTGGTGGATGCTGGAATATAGGGCTGCACGATTATATCATATTTTATTCATGATCATGATTCCTCTTGGTTATTTAAGGATAATCATCTGCAATATAGCTATGCGATATATCCAATCATAAATCTTGACTGTTGTACGCAGCCTCTGCACTACGATACAATACAATACAATACAATATAAACGGAGCAATTCCAATAGGGTCCTCTCACCATCGGTGCTCGGGCCCTAACAAGACTTTTTTTGTTGGTTTAACAGAAAAACATTGAAATAATTTGGAATGATTGTAATTAATATTAGGAATTTCACTGTTTTAACTTTTTATTGAAGCTTTTCACAGTTTTACCAGTTTTCATCATTTAGAGAATAAGGTCAAATAAACCTTGCGTATAATTTGACGTTTTAATTTGTGCTTGCGTGAAAGTGAAATAATTCGAATGAAATATAACAAAAAAAAATCAAATGAAATAATCACGACGAAAATAACATCTTTCTGCTTTGATGGGCATTCAAAAGGAGTTGTGAATATATTAAAATATGTCAGTGCCATTGTTTTGTCTCAAGAAGCACACCAGTAATGTTTTTTTTTCCTATGGCACATTTATTAAAGCTACTTAAATTAACTAAATGAACTAAGGCCTAACCCTTGCTTAGTTTTAGCTCTGTCCGTGAAACCTGTATAAGAAACATTTTGCAATAACTTAGACAGTCGTAAGGCACCAATGTGACCTTAAGATGAAAATAATTATATTTGTATAGTTTTACTGAATGACAATAAAACTGCTTAGAACTAAATCCAGCCACATGATCCAAGTCAGATCCAACTCAGTAGTCTTACAGAGCTATTTGCTAAAGAAAGTGCAATTATACATGCAAATTAAACTACTAGATTTGAGTCTATAATCATAATCAAAGTGATTTAGCAATTTGATTAAACCTAAGGAAAGCATGCATGTGTAAAATGTCTTACAGCCTACAGTGTCTCCTCTTCTACAAGGTAGAAAATTTCGGTGTGGCAACTTGCAAGTCATCCTTGAGAATAAACAAATCACTGCTATATAATCACCATTTTTTGGTAAAAAAAAAGTTCTTTTTTTATTTGGTAAGGTGTGAAATAACAGCGTTTTGTAAACTCTATGCATTGGAAGCAGATTGTTTTTGCAGACAGACAATATGAAAGTATATACTTCAGTAAAGTGTTTATTGTACCATTCATTATCGTGGCTTGGAGGGAAGGATTTCTCTGAGACAAATAATATAGTAACAATATAGTCAAACCACTACAATCAAATTTATGCAACATTTCCTCTGAAAATATAAAGCTTTGTCAGTGCATCACAAACCAAGTTATCTTTGCAAAATATATTTGTAAATGCCCACTGGTTGTATTCTGGGTGTGACTCAAATTGTACAGTTAAAAAATTAGCAACAAAAACATGGTATAGTGGAGATGATCATGTTATTCAAAAGAACAGAGTATATCCCTGAAGAATAAAACTGCATTCTTGTCTAAATAGCATCCCTTGACATAGTGAATTCAAATGTATATTCCAATTAAGGGCATGTTTGGATAATGCAGTTCATGTAGCTATGCATCTCATTTTTAATTGAATTGACATCACACAATGCCTTTTCCTCTAGTATAATAGTATAAAACCATTTAGGCCCATCTTGTGATGTTTGATATTGTAATCCATTTGAAATGTCATGAATCCTCAGATGTTCTCGACAGAACATTGGACACACAATGTTCCAAATTCAAATCCAGCGGATCTTCATAATGAGCAAAGAGAGCATTTTCTGTAATTGGGAAGTTTCAATAAGGCAGTGAAACTGTCTCTAGATGTGGTCCCTCTGGCCTTTATAGGACTTTTTGAATTTGATTTTACTGGACAGTTTGGAAATTACCATGCGTTTTCACTGCTCCATTTGATTAAGATTGGAGCCATTCACAGGAGCTCAGTCGGCGTTCAGAGCCTCAGCACTGAGTAGCCAGTGTGCAGCATGCAATTTTTCTGTTTCACATTTTCATAAATTCAGTCAACCTGCTGTTTACAAAATAGGGTAAACAAATGTTGGCAGTGGACACAGGCGTAATTAAAAGGGCCGTCTCTAGGAAGCGCTGGAGAGATGACGTTTCCCAGATTTCAGGATGTAAATGTACATTATGACTTTGAGCACTTCCACAGACATGTACAGATGGCTCTACAGGCATGCAGTCCAATTTTTGTGATGCTTTGTTGATAGATGGGGATACATATGCCACTGTTGCCTTGTAGTATTTGCTATCCTCTTTTATCTTATTTCCAGAATGAGGCCGGAAATTCTTGTTATTCTTTATATGTAGAAATGGTAGCCCGCATACATTGACAACAAATATAAAATTAAATTGATTTTTATAGGCATCCTGGGAGTGTACATCATTTAGTCAAAAGTACATTTGTGGGGGTTTTTAAAGTAAAAAATAAGTGTGCAAATAGAGTTTGTGTGTGTATTTTACACACTGTATATAGTGAATCTTTCTGCATGTTACATTTTTGAAACATTTCAACATACACATGATTATTAGAAGCACATGCCATGAATCACAATAAAACCATTACAAACCTACATCACTGTATTTAACTTTTAGAAAATATCATTTCTGAGAATTTGGTTGGGTTGAGATTTGAAATGCTACACCATGATCCTTTTTTATGCAGTAGTGGAAAGCATGACATCCAATTAAATGATGCATTGCTACACATTTTTGACATGGAGAGGTGATATTAAAAATGCCTGTTCAGTTTTTCATTTTATTAACAGATGCAATATTATAGGAACATTACGCAAGCAGTTGTTTTGAATGTGACCCTGCCATGGGGGTCCAACCCCAGGTGTTTACAAAAAAAAGCTGACTAGTTGAAGATAACCGGTGTTCTTCTCCTCACAATAATTAATAATGGAGCAGGTCATGAAGGCATGGAGAACATGAAACCAAGGCAGCCGTGACAAAAAGAAAAGGGAAAGGTTTTTTTTCCCCTGTAGATCACTCTCACCTGCAGCTCATCACAATTATACAAGGTCTGACAGGGTCTGGGAACGCTTTTTTTAAGCCCCCTAGCACTCAATTTTCCTCTCTATCCTCCATTCCAATAAGGTTGAGTGGGGAAAACTCCTGAACCTTTTTGACCTGTATCTTTGCTAAGGTGAGAAAACTGGTCAAGTCGGAGGTCACAGGTTGCCCCAAAGGCCTCTGGGTTGTATTGTGCTGCGTTTTAAAGAGAACAATTGGGTTTTTTGGTATCACCTGGTGGCCTGTTACAATGTTCATTGGAAATAGATCGACTCAGAGCACAATGAAGATATTTCAGAGTGTTACATGTGAGGTTCTAGGAAAAATTCTTGGTTGTATTTGTTGCTATTGTCAGTTGGATAATCATTTTACATGGATAGTTGTTTTCAATTAAAATGTAGAAAATGTGTATATACACTTTCCTTAAAACCTGTAAATAAATGGAATACTAAATTTTAATTGGAAAACAATTATGAAAAACAAATCATAAAACATAATTTAAATGCCAGTATGCAAAAAATATCAACAAATATTGCAATTAATAAATTATTGTAACTTTTAAATCACCAAAAATTTGACAATATGCCCTAACCTACTTAAGCCCTAAGATGCCATGGATTTTTTTTTTTTTCATTCTTGATTTCTCGTGATCACAACTTAATTGTATCATGATCTCGGCATGAGTTGTTTGATCATGTTCACAACTTAATTTTCTTGTGATCTCGACATTACAAATGTTTTCTCGTTATCACGGCTTAATACTTTCTCGTGATCTCGACATAACAAGATTTGTTTTCTTGTTTCCACGACTTTTATGTCATGTCGAGACCACGAGAAAATTAAGTCATGATCATGAGAAAACAAGAAAGAAAAAAAGTAAACCATGGCCTTTTAGGGCTTCCATACCAACCTGATATTTATGAACAATTCCCTTCTTAATTAATAATAATTCATTACATTTATATAGCGCTTTTCTAGGCACTCAAAGCGCTTCACATGGAAGGGGGAATCTCCTCAACCACCACCAATGTGCAGCATCCACTTGGATGATGCGACGGCAGCCATAGTGCGCCAGAACGCTCACCACACACCAGCTTACTGGTGGAGAGGAGACAGAGTGATGAAGCCAATCAGTGTATATATATATATATGGGGATGATTAGGAGGCCATGATGGACAGAGGCCACTGGGCAAATTTGGCCAGGATGCCGGGGTTACACCCCTACTCTTTCGAAAGACATCCTGGGATTTTTAATGACCACAGAGAGTCAGGACCTCGGTTTAACGTCTCATCCGAAGGACGGATTCTTCCACTATAGGTCCAGTCTCCTCTAAATGGAGTATAGGCTGGTTAAAACCAGACCATTCTCAGTTGTAACTGAGTTATGGTCTGGCAAAGCGTCATAGACAAATCATTTCCAGAGGGGCGTCACCAACGGACGTCGCGGATAGACCTAAACCCAATTAGAGCGATGAATGAGATGACGTATGCAGAGCGGCGGAGAAACATCTCCGAGTGTTGTTCTTTGCTCGGTTTTTAACTAAAAGGAAACGTTCAAATCGCTTAAAACAGACGCGATAGCTGATTCGAACGAGTGATGTTCGACGGCGGCATCCATCTTTGTACAAAATCTGCTTCAAAATCCCAGCGCTGTCGTCATCGTGTAAAGCCCGCCCCAACGTTTCTGATTGGTGCCACGATTTTGACGGATTGGAAATGGGCTTGAATGAGCTCTTTGCCAGACTAACTTTCAGAGCAAATCTAAATTTGCCGGAAGTTGTCTGGGTTTTCCCAGGCTAAATGGAGTATATACTGTAATGTTTATGTTTTGAATAAATATAAACAATTTGGATTCAAAACATTTTTTCAAGACATCATAGATTACATCTAATCCTGGTGTTCACAGATCTAAACTTTGAAGCAAGACTTGTGTTTTGTGGTAAAGGAGCAGAGAACAAGAGATAATGAAAGCTATTGTGAGAAAGTATAAGGACTTCTGAAGTACATACTACAAATTGTACCCGCAAGATATACAAGATTTTCTTTCTATACAAAGTTAAGAGCTCAACACAGAATGCAAAACTAGAACTGCATCCACCCTGGAATGAAAGTGATAGATGTTAAAAATGTCATGAATGTGTAGATCACAGAAAATTCCCTCTCCCACAGCTGTAAGGTTTCGCATGTTCTAGTTTCGGAGTTGAAGAGGATCCAAAAAAAAAAAAAATACAGGACATTCCAATCCTTTGCAAATGAAAGATGGTAGCCTGTTTGCCATCTAAAGAGGCCACAAAAAAACTGTACTGACATAATCACAGGTACAATGACTGCATTACAATTTGTCCTTCAGGAATAGCATCTCTTCATTTCTAACTCTTCTGTTACCTCTTCTAACTCTCCCACTTCTTTTTCCATCTCACTTCGTCTCCCTTTATCTGTAAAAAGCAATCTGCAATCAGAACTACATGGTTCACCTCAGGATAGCACCTCTGCCAATCTCATTTATACGCTGCTTGATTGAAATGAATATTTAAGTGGCTGCATATAAATGAATAAAGCTTCAGCTCTCTCCTCCGGAATGTGACCCCTTGTATGAGGAGCTTCCTGGACCCTCATAGACAGTCCATTAAATATGTAAAAAAAATTAAATGTAGGCCTCTAGATGCCAAATATTTGTTTAAACAATAACGTTCCTCAAACATCTGAAAGGAACATGCTCAAAAAGAGTTAACGTATTCAGAAGAATTATTGAACAAATCTGACCGACTAAACCTTTGCAGTTGCTCTACATTTCAGGCATAGAATGTACATCTGTATTGATCACGGGCAAGATAACCTAGACGTGTAAGTGAGCACATTGAGGAAAATTATGAATAAAAGATAGTCCTCTCTATATTCATGCTGTTCTGGCAGCATAAAAAAATAGATAGATAACCAATTGCCTCGCTCATATTACTGGATATTGTGGCGCTTTGATATGCTGATGTTTTAATTTGAAGTCATCATAGTGGCAAATTAAATGTGGCGCTGAATATTTATTCATCCAAACGAACTGAAAGCATTAAAACTATAGGCCTCACTACATTTCTCAGTAGTGAGGTTACCATTGCTAGTTTTTAAATCGCATATAGCTTTTTAGAAAAGCTAGTGATTATGTTGATGGGTAGCGTTGATAAACATCACTACGTTCCATTTTCCTTGACGTGTGTCTGATATTTTCTATTGGCTGTTTAGTATCAAAACTAGCTATATATGTCTGATTTGTAGCTTTTTAATAGGAAAGTTATTCATTTAACTACACATTTTAGCTATTTTTTTCATTGCTGTTTAAAATTCAGAACTAATTTTATATTTGTAAATCATATAAAGTTGCTGTGAAAGCTTTGCCATGTAGCGCATAGTGTTGCTATTACTTTCTTAATCTTTTTAATTTCACAACAATATCCGAGGGCCCCATGACTTTTTCTTTTGTTCATGATTCACTGGATTAAGGATAAGGATTTAAAAAAATATTTTACCCACACTTTCTACCTGATAAAATAATTTAGAGCTTGATAAATAAACGAGTTAGTAAAAGTGTTATATGATTTAATTATTTTCTATGTCTAGAAATCACACTTTTATAATTATTGAAAGAACAAAAAAAAAACCTATTGTTGTGGGGGTGGGTTAAAATAAGAAATATCTTGTTTAATCTAATTTGCAGATTAGTTTCTAACTTAAAGCTTCATATTTATCTTGCCCAACATTGCTAAATTGTCTTTTTCTCATTAGCATATGTTTTATCCTGATCCACACTATGTTTTGGAGAAAAAGTCAAAAGCCAAAACCAATGTTGAAACATATTACTTACTTTACAAAACTCTGTGTTTAAGGCAGTGGAATTCAGACAGCTTGGAGAGATTCCATCAAAGTGTTTCCATCTATTTAATAAAGCAGTCAATCCACAAGCTAATTTATTTTTTATTTTTTAGGAGATGGTTATGTGCTGAAATTCCTCATACTATGTTTGATGAGATGTTATTTGATACAGGTCTGATCTTGGCTGCATGATTTTAGGTAAATTTATCAGCACTACAGCTCCATTCTGATGTTTATTACTCGTTTAGGTTGGATGAGAGGAGTGAGTTCTTTTCTTTTGAGATACTTAGTGCGCATTAAGAGATTAACAGAACAGAAGGGAGAATTTGTGTGGAGGAAGCGTGGTGCTTTGCTTATACAGTGGAATTAAGTTGGATTTTAGTGCAGGATTTACTTCCATATCTTTCGCCATTACAGGCGCACCCACAGTCCTGTGGGATTTGATCTGGAATTTACATTTGGCGAGCGAACAAAAGCATTTTGTGTGTCTGAAGTGTAATGACTCCGGTTTTGCACAATGAATTTTTTACGCTGTGAGTATGAAAGGTCTCTGTGGAGTTGCAGTGTGAAGCCTGGGATTTAAACTACGTGCTCTGTCTTCATTTTTTTTTTTTTTTAAGTTCTGCTTTCCTTAATACTTGACTTAAATCGAGAGACTTTGAAAGACATATATTTCAATGAGAAACAGACTTCATTTGCATTAGCTGGTGACATAGCTTCTCGTCTCCGGCATGATTGCTTCAACAGCTTTTCCCCTGGACAGAATAACTGCCGGCATTTTACAGCATCATGTCATCCCGTCCAACACCAATTAATGGTCCGCAGACTGTTCGTAACGAAATGCAAATCTCATCATTTGCAACTGACAAGAGGGACATCTTATTAAAATCAAAGCATTCCAAAAGCCATTTCCTGCAACTCAATAGCGCTGAGTATCTGAAAGAGTTTCCCTTCCATAATAGACCTCAAGACTATAGTGGAGAGAAGTGGACTCTGTTGCATGTGAAATGGGAGCTTATCTAAAGAGTTCTTATTAATGCTAGTCATGTACTACATGTCTTTTAGACATAGATCTCACTTCCCCGGCTAAAGTTAGAAAAATTACCCAACAAACAACCGTTAAAGGAGAACTCCGGCGCAAAATGAACCTTTGGTCTAATTACACATTGTTACCTAGTCAACCGTTATCTGAGATTTGTTTTCATGATTATCGAATGTAAATAGTTTTATCTCTAAAAACAGTTTAGCCTATAAAGCTAGTATAACGCTAGTATATTGGGCATAGTGTAATGACAAATAAAAATCGCTTGTTAATACCACTAACAAGGCTGAAAATAGACCCACACTAACACGGTAGCATAATGAGGGTCCCTACCTTCAAACCGAAGCATTGAGAACTTTGTCAGTGTAAAGACAGTTTAATAAGAAGATATTTTAAACATACAGTCAACTTCGCGTATACAGGCAGAAGCCATCTTTGAAATACAGCCTTTACCAGTCGATCTACGAACGCCGATCCAAGTGCGCTGGTGAGAATGCGAACGAGCTATAAGTTGTGATAAGGTGAGCGCGAACAGCAGGCTTGGATCGGCGTTCGTAGATCGACTGGTAAAGACTGTATTTCAAAGATGGCTCCTGTCTGTGTACGCGAAGTTGACTGTATGTTTAAAATATCTTCTTATTAAACTGTCTGGACACTGACAAAGTTCTCAATGCTTCGGTTTGAAGCTAGGGACCCTCATTATTAGTTTTGTTTAATTGGGGGCTCTGGGATCTTTGTGCCGGTGTAATGCATTGGACAAAAAAGTCAGCGTAGGTTTTTCTTTTTCTCACAGACCGGCGCATGATAAAACGCGTAAATCAGCAGCCCATTGGTTATTTTCTTGATTGACACTGGGCTGGTCCAATCACATCTTTAAACTCCTCCCCCTTTGAGCTCTGAGTGAGCGAGCAGTGTCAGTGTGTCAAAATAGTCAGAGCGATGGAGAAGAAACTCAAGGAATGTGCAGAGAAATAGCGTGAAAAAAGAAACTTCAAAGGCCCTTCAAGTGTATGAGGATAGTGAGGAGGATAAGGAGAGAGATGAGTGAGTGCAGAGAACTGTGGTAAGCAGAACTAGGCTACTGTCACAACACTTATGGTGTCTTCACACCGAACGCGAATAGAGCGTAAAATACGCGTCTATCGCGTTTAGACGCTTGAACATTCGCTCGAGTTCAAATTTTTCAACTTGCGCGGAAGACATTCGCGGCAAACGCGTCTCCCAATTCGCGTCATTCGCAACGCCCGGCGCGAATGATGCGTCTATTCGCATCTTTGCATTGACTTTGTATGTAATCTACTCGCCCAAATAATTAAATTTGCGTTCGGTGTGAACACACCATTAGGCTATGTAGGAACCCACTACCCAGTTACGCATTATTTACACATCTGCATATTTGACGATTATGCATGTTATTAGAATTGTAATGAGACAATAATGAGTAATGAGTTTGTAAACCATATTTTTCTTCAAAATAAAAGTTCGATGCCGTTTCCGTCAAAATAAAAGATCATGTGCTTATCTCTGTATAGAAATTAGTACGAAACTAATTATGAAAGTCGCTTTTATTTTTCAGTGCATTTGTTTTACAACATATGGCTATTACTGCCATGGGATTAATATTATAACTATTATTATGTAGTAGTGTAATGTAGACAGACACTATCACAACTAAAAGAGTTTTGACTTTTTCTTTGTTCAATTTGCACACTGAATATGGGTTGGAGCTCTTTATTTTTAACTCTCAAAGTGCACCAGATTGATGAATTTAACATTAAAAAGCACAAAATTTTCTTACGGGGGAGCATGCCCACGAACAGAGGAACAGAGGGACAGAGGTGCACTCACCACAGATTTCACAAAAACCTGTGGGAAAAACCCGTATTGCTATCCCAGCTTATAGCTTTCTTTAGGATTCATCACTGTGGAGTATAGTTTAACTTAGTAGTTATTTCATCGGTTAACTCTTACTCACTCCTATTCACTTATGGCATTAGTGGTTTTAATAGGAGTTGGTATACATATTCAAGGGCGTGCAAAGTTCGGTTGTGTTATATAGTGGGCCAGTCTGGGCCAAAATGCCCGGGCCGATTTTTTGTCCCAGTCCAGCCCTGCTCTGGTCTACATTTAAGTAATATACCCACGTAAAATTTGTCTGCAAAAGTTATGCTTGTTGATGTAAAAAATCTGCCAGGAATGAGTTTGTGTCCTTAGTGATTCTGATACTAAATGCATATCACAGACACAGACTTACATTTTTCATCATATAGGCCATATTTAGAAGACAACAGTTGTCTCTTTTTATGTTTTTATTTCTCATACAGAATTACAGTAAATATATCTAGATACAAAGTACATGTAGATAGCCTACTTAAAGGTGTTTCTTAAACTACAGGCAATGTGTCAACGTTGATTCTTATTAAAAATAATGTAAAGTTGTTTTCTTTATATGAAGGTTACCGTCACGTAGGTGGCTGTAATGAAGCGCACGACCCAGAAGTGGAAAACAGAAATAGTCTTTAATAAGAAATCCAAAACCAAACACTCAGGAGATTACCAGGAAACAAGCAAATAACATAAGCACACAAACTAAAGATGATACCATAAACTAATGAAAATCAGGGCTTGAATACATCCAGGGATAATTAACGTAACCAGGAACACATGTAAAGTCAATCAAAAACCATGGAGACAAACTAGCAAAGGGAAAAAAGACAAAAAGGAAATACATTTATCATGACATTATTTATTTTGCTACTTTTTAAATGCCTGTTATATGTTTTTTTTTTTTACCCTTGTTTAACCAAGATAATAGAAACATTTATTATTAATGATCTACTATCTGATTAATCTAATCTGATAATCTCTTTTTTTGTAAAAAAAAAACATGAGGCGTGATGTGAGAAGAAAATAAAATCACGGAATTATTACTTGTGAGTGTAACCAGCCCTAATCGACCAGCTCCGAGCGGGATTCGAACCGGGGTCTCCGGCATGGGAGGCGGGTGCGCAAACAATCTAAAGACCGCAGCCTCTACTAGCGCACCTCTTGAGGCCAGGAGAGTGAGGTTTACACGTCCGTTACACTCTTCCCCCTAAACCTCACTCATGTCCGGGGTCAACTTCATCAAATATAACCGGTCCGAGCAGGATTCGAACCACGTGGGAGGCGGGCGCGCTAACAAGGAGCCTCTAGCATCAGTCGGTAGCTCACCCCTTGAGGCAACGTCTGGCCTACGTCTGTTCCATTAGCAGATTACAATATTTATTTATTTTTCTAATCAAGCTGTAACTTTTGTGAAATCATGCAAGAACATATTGTTTAATTGTGTATTTTTGTAGACATGATTTCTAGCTATTTCATTACAAAGTTAAATTTTTATTTTAACGTGAAAGCATAAACTTGTTTTGTTGCTAGTTGTTTCAAATAGTTTACCTCTTCATTAAATTATTTGCCTTTTCTTTTATAGACATTTTACAAACTTCTCCTCTCTCTGTGACCTAATTGATCAGCGATTATACCAAGCTGTGAGTTTCTTCCCCTTCATTAGATGTGCTCCATGCTCTTTTAGCTCAAGGTCATCGATATTGAAGCAATCAGGAAGCTGACACATTGTTTTCATAGGTGACTGAGTTCTCAATGAAGACTGTAATGTGAATTTGGGACTTGTTAGCATGAGAAAGGCAGAGCATCAGTGTCACATACACACACTACAACAACATGGGTCACTAAACCAACACTCTAGGTAATAATTGTTACATGTAACGCAGTACACAAACAGTACAATATTTGTTTTATTTAATTGTAGCTTTTTCTACAATGACATTGTCACAATAAGACATTCCTCATTGAGTGACTGCACTTCCTCGACCTGCTAAATGCCTGAGGTTAGCCAACCTGTAGTCTCACTGGTGACACGAAAACATCTTTCAAACCCTGTTAAAAAGAGTTCACACAGCATGAGCCATTTAAAAAGTCTCACCATGATGTTGCAAATCAAGAAATGCGCTGTTCATGTTCATGCCATTGTTATTTCTCTTGATTTATATTTGACATTTTTCACTCTCTAATTTTCTTTCACAGCAGTTTAATGAGAACAAAGTTCAGCGGTCCATCACTGCTCATTATGTTTCCAGCAGGCTCGCAAAACCACATTTAACTTATTGAACTTTTGTAGCACATTACAATGATGATATTTTTAAACAATGAAAATGTGAAACAAATTGGGTAATTTTCTAAATGACAAAAAGGAACTTGCTCATGTTGATTCTAATGTCACATCTGCAGTGTGAATGTCATCAAATATTTGACAGAGTCTCTCAAATCACACAGTCCTGTTATATAGTCTGGTATTTGGTAGGTTCGACAGCTCCTGTCCTCTGAGATTTACTTTTTTTGTCATTTCAGCTCATTAGTGAATGTTACAAATATTTCAAAATATATGCTACTCTTGGTATTGGGAGGGAATTGTGAATTCTCAGTGCGTATACCTGCTCTTTAAAATACAACAACAACAGTTGAAATGGCATTTGTGCCCAAACGTTTTCTCTTTGTATTTCCACTTTGCTTTGAAAATGGCCTCTTAGCTGCTATCTTAATAGTCTTTCTGGAATAGACTCCTCTAAATAATAAGCATTCCATTAGAGATGGTGTCTAGAGCAAAGATCGCCGATCTCGTCTATGTGCTCCACTTCTACGTGAAGTGACATGACATGTCCCTCTGTAATTATGCCAGATATCACACACGCACTGTGGGCTAATTAGGAGCTTACTTAGAAAGAGTAGACACTGCCAGTCTGAGCTGTAGCAATTAATTCAATGTTATTCGACTTCATAATTTGGAGATAACAGCACTTGCTCATTTGATTTTCAATGTCACCTTCACAGGTACTGAATCCTAAAGTGGAGATTCAAAGAAATGCAAGGAGAAAGGCAGCGATCCAGGAAATCACATCTCGTGCACATAAGGTTTGAATATGCGACATTCGCTAATATTCCAACGTGCCCCTCCGGCCACAAAATGTTATTCTGCAGCATAAATACATCAACCCTGAGACCATTCGAGGTAATTTATAATTGGTAAAATATTCTAGTCCCAGGCGCTAGGTACTGGTGGAGGCCCGTGGAAGCATTGTCACATCGGATATGTTGTTGCGGAGCTGATAATGGCCTGCCCAATCCAATTAAAGTATGGACTTTTACTATGACACATTTAATATGACAAAATTCAGAGTCTCCGCCTTGTGACTCACTTTCTTACTCTGTGAGTCCACCGTCTCAAATGCCTCTTTGAATTATCACAGGGGCGCTTTGAAGTTTTCATATGTCATTTATGCGAGTGAAACTTGCCAGTCCCAATCAGCCCTGGCCGTTGGAATTCAGTATCCATTTGACAGGTGTACCAGCCGCTGACTTCCTAGGGCCTTGTTTTACTTCCTAATTTCGCCGCCATTGACACGACTCATTTTCTGCCTCGGTGCAGACGCGGACTTTGACAAATGAGGCCATAGGGATGAGTTACGGCCCAACCACTGTCGTGTTCTGAAAGCCCTGTACTCTGCAGGATGTCCAGCCATTCTCTGCTCGGATCGTAATCCTATTACCTCACCGCCTGTACTAGAACACCAAGGCTGCAGTGCCAGTGCATTTATTGCAAAGTGAGAGAATGACATCAGTCAGAGTAGCTGATTCCAGTGAAAAGCATTACACTGTGTCTGTTATGATGTGGTTTAGACAAGAAAGAAGCAGGATCCACTTGCAGCACAATTTATTAAACAAACTCCAAACTGGACAAGGACTCAGACAGGGAACAGGACAACCAACATCCATGTTACAACATCAAGAACTCACAAAGACTGGACTGAAACACAGGGCTTAAATACAAGGCCAAACAAGCGAAACAAGATAACAAGGGGGCGTGGTATACATGAACACAAACGAGGAGCGGGAAAACTGAACAGGACTGAACCAAAAGCACAAAGACAGGGGGAACACAGACAGACATTACAACATAGCTCCCCCTCTATGGGCGGCTCCCGACGCCCATCAAAACTAGAAACATAGTTCGGGAGGGTGGTGGAGCGGAGGCGGTCCCGGGGGAGGGATGGAGGGCCAGGTCCGTGCAGGGAACGGGACCGGGGTCTTGCGATGGCGGGCCTGGGCCATGGAACGTGGGCGGACCTGGGCCATGGAACATGGGCAGACCTGGGCCATGGAACATGGGCAGAGCAGGCTGCGCAGGCAACCGGGGCAGAGCAGGCGACCAGGGCAGAGTAGACCCCTCGGGCGGCCACGGCGGTGAAGACCCCTCGGGCGGCCACGGCGGTGAAGACCCCTCGGGCGGCCACGGCGGAGAGGACCCTTCGGGCGGCCATGGCAGTGCAACCTTCACAGTCCCATCCAGGGTCCTACTGCCCCCCCCCCCAATTTTCTTAGGGGCAGCCATGGGGTCATCAGCAGGAACAGACACCGGCGCAGGATCAGCGGGCTCTGGCGCAGGATCAGCGGGCTCTGGCGCAGGATCAGCGGGCTCTGGCGCAGGATCGGCGGACACCGGCTCAAGTGTGTGCGTAGCCCACACACACCACATGGCTGTAGCCATAATGGCCAGTGTTGCGGTCACTGAGGGCTCAGGCGGCGCATGCGTGGCGTGATCAGTCTCTGGCTGGGCAGACGTGACGTGAACAGTCTCTGGCTGGGCAGACGTGACGTGAACAGTCTCTGGCTGGGCAGACGTGACGTGAACAGTCTCTGGCTGGGCAGACGTGACGTGAACAGTCTCTGGCTGGGCAGACGTGACGTGAACAGTCTCTGGCTGGGCAGACGTGACGTGAACAGTCTCTGGCTGGGCAGACGTGACGTGAACAGTCTCTGGCTGGGCAGACGTGACGTGAACAGTCTCTGGCTGGGCAGACGTGACGTGAACAGTCTCTGACTGGACGTGGCTGACGTGAAGCTCTGGACTGGACGGAACCAGCGGCGAATGGGGCCCTGGGCAAGACATCACCAACCCAGGGTCGAAGAGTGGCCAGCGTGGAGAGTGGTGTCGGGGCTCCTCTCGACCACCTCCTCTACTGAGGCCTCCACGTGTACCACGAAACTTGACCAACCGGGTCCCCTCAAATGAGTGGCCTCTCCTCCGCTCGGTGGCTGGAGAAGAGACACTGGCGAACATGCTGCTGGATTCAGTGTTGGTGAGTTCTTCTGTAACGAAGCAGGCAGGAATGAAGCGGAGAGATGAATCCAATTGCAAGCACATTTAATAATAAAAGAAACTCAGACCAGGAACACAGAAAAAAGCAACCATACAACATTAAGAACTCACAAGGACTGAACTAAAACACAGGGCTTAAATACAGAGGACCGGGTGAGTGAAACAAGACACAGCTGGGCAATTAACTAAGAACACAGGTGGAAAACATGAACACAAACGAGGAGCGGGAAAACTAGAAAGGACTAAACCAAATACACAATAATGGGGGGAACACAAGACAGACAGGAACAAGACATGAACCCACATCGTGACAGTGTGCCTGGGACCAGTCCAAATGATACTGAATATAGCGAAATATTATTACACTTTAAAATAATATGTAATACTTTAATATGTCATTTATTCCTGTGAATGCAAAGTTGAATTTTCAGCAGCCATTACTTCAGTCTTCAGTGTCACATGATCCTTCAGAAATCATTTTAATATGCTGATTTGTTGCTCTAGAAACATGTCTTCTTATTGTTAAAAATACATTTGAAGAGTGTATAGATACCTAGCTCTAACTGCACGGCTCATCAAAGTCATTTTCAAAACTGATGAATTTGGGGGTGGGATAAGCATCATGTTTATTGAGCATCAGCAATAATTTGTGGGAAGTTGTGTAACTTGTCCCTTTATGAGCATCATCTAGCTGATTTCCCTTTCAAACATTCGCCCAAAATCATTGGTAATATTGAGATTGTGCTGCAGCAGTTAGCCATTTTGTTTGTGTTCCTGTGAGATGCTGTTTTAAATTCAGCCTGTGTCGTGTGTCCCAATCCTATTCCCTATTATTTCCTCTCTACTGTCTCTATAATAAAAATGGGCTGTCTGATAGCTACTTAAGTGTTGAAAAACATAATTCCATACATTTCTTTACCTCAATATAGACGAGAATTCTTTGCATGTACAAATCAGCACTATTATTCAGATGTAAAATGCCCATTTGATGAACATGAATGAGTGGAGAAGTAGTGTCTCAGTAACACAATTTATATAAGATTCTGTTTTCAAGCCATTTTCTAAAGCAGATATATGGTATCCATTGTGCCGTTTCGTTATCATCAACATGACTGACCCTCTCAGAGCGAAAAATGCATTTTCAGAATTTTTTACTGCAATTTTTACAAGTCCTTACTTAGTTTTTTTCATTCTCAACAAAAAGAAAATCAGAGACAGCTTTGTTTTCATGCATGATATTTTTGATTTATGAATATGCAAATTAGCTTTAAATACCATCTTGCCCATGACAGTCTCACAGTGAATAATGGTTATGCAAGTGTGGCATTCATAAATAAAAGACTTCAACGGCGTATTACTGCATGTGTAAATGAACAAAACTCGGTTTATGAGAACAAATGGAGGAAGAAAACACAGCCAGCTTTCGAAACCGTTTTTCATCAGAATTATTCTTTAATGAAACATTCTTTTGTATTACGCATTGTTGTACAACTCATTTAGAGAGAGATTATCTGAAGTCCATAGAAAACTATTTACAGTACATCAAATACATTTATTTCCTCAATTTCTTAATCCAGCGTCTCAAATCGTCTCTAAATGATAACCAAATAAACAATTTGCTACCTCTTTTTAAAAATCCATTACTTAAGAGTTTTCACGCTTTATTTTTAATTAATTCATTCCTTTGGATAAATAGAGATTATTGAGTAAAGGTGTAGAGGAACTACACCTGCAGGAAGTTGCAGATATTAATTATTTCAGTGTTCAAGATAAATGATGAAATATTCCAGTGGACATTATCTGCTAAAAATGGTTTGCACATGGTTTGAGACCAGGGAAAAGAAAGAATAAGAGATGTGAGCTTATCTGCAATGGTTATTTTTTCATTTTATCCAATACCTGGTCAGGTTATACTTGACACAAATTGACGTAACTGCATGTTTACAGGTCAATAATATGGTGTCTTAAAGTTTATTCTGGACCCAAAAGCATTTGTATTTTGTTTTCAACTTTTTTTTTTTTTTAAAGAGTTGAGTTATAGCTTTAGTTTGAAAGTTTTAATATACACAAAACAAGCCCACAGAATCAACTGTGTTTGGCATATTCTCCATCGGGTTCTCACAAAGAGTTCTCTTGTGTTTATGTTGTCAACCCCTGTGGTGATGCATTCCCATAATAAACTACAGAAATACATAGATGTGCTTTTGTGAGACAAATGTAGGCACGCTTCTCCTCGGGCATTGAGTCTTTTCTTTTCTCCCATGATTCCAGCGCGTTGTGAGGGAGCACAAGGCGCTGCTGCTCATGGGGCTCCTTTGAAAGTGTGTGTTTGTTGGGGGGGCTGGGGCGCTTGGCCTCTGAGTGATAGTGTGCATCTCAGGGAGACGGGGTCAGCAATCGATTTCTCAACTCGCTCGCTGAATGCACTAATCAGGCTCACTGGAGCTCCCTTGAGCAGTGGAGCTCTGCCTGTGTCTTTGTCTTAGTCATCTCAGCCTGGAGTTTAGCTGCATGAGAGACTTCAAACTAGAAAAAGACATTTTTTTAAGGAATTGTACACTGTGTTTGGGAAAGTTTTGAAAGCTCAACTGAGCTCACTTTGGGATAATCATGCATATACATAATATATAATTTTATTATATACATATATAAAACCTGATGTTTTTTATATTTATGTAATGAGAGGGAGTGGGTATATATGACAATAAAACTTTCTAAAGATATAATTTATATATAAATTGGTAACACTTTACAATAAGATTCATTAGTTAACATTAGTTAATTACCTTTGTTAACATGAACTAAGAATGAACAATACTTCTACAGCGTTTATTAATAGTTCATTTTAATTTCAGCATTTACTAATACATTATTGAAATCAAAGGTTGTATTTGTTAACATTAATTAATGCACTGTGAACTAACATGAACAAACAATGAACAGCTGGATTTGTATTAACTAACATTAACAAAGATTAACAAATAGAGTAACAAATGTGTTACTCATGCTTAGTTCATGCTAGTTAATACATTAAAACCCTTTCATGCATAGTGGTCACTACAGTGGACAGCTATTAAAAAAGCATTTTCTTGAATTTGCAAGGGTTTTGATGGCAAAGTTGCACATCAATCTCTTCAGTGGACCCTGGTGCATCATCCTATACATTGCAACCAAGTTGCAAGCCGTTGTGTTTCGAGTTTTTCCCCCTCCAAACCAAGATGGCCAATGGTCAGTCAGACATGCCAAGTTGCTCCGGAATATCCACCCATTCCTTCTATCCTAGGAGACTCTTGTAGGTAAAAAAAATATTGCAGCATCAAGCAATATCTAATGAGTCATATGACAGTAAAATTTTCCAAGTTTTGATTTTAGATTGGGAGAAAAATCTGATTAATCACCTGTCCACTATAGTGGACCTCATGCATCAATGGCTATATTTCAGCTACAATTCATACTTATACTGTGAATATTGTTTTTGAAAATACTTAATCTGCAGTGACGTTTTTTTACTGTAAATAAATGTATTTGTATTATTAGAATGTTAAAGGGGCATTATGCAGAAATCCCGTTTTTGTCAAACAGCGACCCCTAGAGTTACTGTGGAGTACTTGAATTTAACGTTACTGTCGTATAGGCTACCACTCACTCAGAGCGTGACATGCCTGTTACATAGTATACAATAGTACATTGTGTTTAATTTGTCGTTTAATGAGATATAATATATGTTGTTAGTGGTGAGAATTTTCACGTGATTAAATACATAGATCCGACAATTTTAATGGTCCAGAGGCAGAACTTTTGCCAAGTGTGTTAGAGGTTCTGGGTTCTAATCGGTACTAGCTAGTAGTATAGTTTATTTTCCTCATCAAACCCGATTGTTTATTAGTGGTTGTATTTCAAGCAGGGACATGTTTTTTGTGCATTAGGTTTTGTGATTTCACCATAACAAAATATAGAGAGTCTCTCAGTCCCCGCAACGGATTCAGGCGCGCGTCACAACAGAACACTTATCTGCACCACTGATCGCAGAGGCAACGAGCACTTTGGTCACTTGATTTCAAAAATAACACATTTCAGATCGCCTCTTATTTAACAAACGAACGAAATGAATGCTCTACTAGAGTTACCTGGAGATGTTTTATTTGTTTGTAATGGTAACGTTACATCCGTGCCGCGAGAAGTTTCAATGGGGACATAGCACACCCGCAAATTATGCCTATGCTCGTGTCCGACTCCTCGCTCGGTCAGTCTGCCGTTTCCTCTTTCTCTGTTCCTCCGACAATGCTTTCCTAGCTTTCTGCATCTTATATGCCGGCTCAGCCATGACGATAGTGTGACAAACTTCATCCATCTATACCTTGTTCCTGTGTGTATGTGTGCAGTTGCCGTAAAGGAATATGTTACATCGCAAGAGCTGATATCACGCGATACTTCCTGACGCGGCCCGCCGCACCGAAGTTGCAAGTGAGATTTTTTCGCTCACAGGCACCAGGGGGGGTCGAGACGCCCACCATTCAACCCGAAAGAAGTTATATAACCATTTCAATAACTCTGAAGCTGTTCAGTTAAGCTAAAAAAGCTGCATAGTGTCCCTTTAATTTCATTGACATCGAAAAAAGTTATGTGATTACATCATTTATGTGACTTATGTATTACTTTACTCATTTCATCAAAAAAGTCATCTAATTATGTAATGCATTACTTGTTAGATCTTTGAGGTAACATTTTACAATACGGGTGCACTAATATGCATTAATTCATGTTTAACTAATGCACAGATAATCATGAGTTAATGTATGACTCATGAAGAACTAAACCATTAATTAATTATTACTGCAACAGCAACTAATAAAGAGTCGATATGATTAATAGATTAAGTAATACATGAATTGCTATTAATTCAATGTGTCATTGTGTATTAATTCCTTAATAACATATTTTATTAACTAATAGTGTAAAATAATGTGTTAATTACCACAATTAGTCAAAGCTATGCACTTCAACTTCCAGTTGTCTGCTTTAATTAATCATTAGCTAATGATTTGCAAAGGTATCATTATGTTATGACTTTACTTGTTGAGGCACATCATTATTAACTCATTTAGTAATTGTAGTAATTTACACATGAATTTGCACTAACAATGAAGTAATTAATCATGTATTAATGCATATTAGTGTACCTGTATTATCTGGAAGTTGAAATACAAGGCTTTGGCTCATTCTGGTAATTAACATATTAATTAACACTATTAGTTAAAAAAATGAGTTATTAGGGAATTAATTCACAATTAAATATTTAATTAATAACAATTCATGTATGAACTAATACATTAACCATACAGACTCTTAATTAGTTCCTAATGTGGTAATCATTAATGAATAGCTTAGATAATCATTAGTTACACATTAATTCAGTATTATTTGTGCATTAGCATGAATTAATGCTTATTAGTGCACCCGTATTGTAAAGTGTTACCTCAAAAAGTTATCTGTTTACGCAATGAATGTTGCTTGTAATGCATTTATTTACTCGTAACATCAAAAAGTAATCTGATTACGTAATGCATGTTACTTGTAATGCATTACTTTACTTGTTAGATCAAAAAGTAATCTGATTTCGTAATGTACTATATTGTAATGCTTTTCTTTACTCGTAACACCAAAAAGTAATCTGATTACGTAATGCATGTTACTTGTAATGCGTTACTTTACTCGTAACAACAAAAAGTAATCTGATTACGTAATGCACATTACTTGTAATTAATTACTTTACTTGTTAGATCAAAAAGTAGTCTGATTAGGTAATACATGTTACTTGTAATACATTACTTTACTCGTAACATTAAAACAAATCTGATTATGTAATGCAAGTTACTTGTGACACATTACTTTACTTGTAACATCAAAAAAGTAATCTGAATGCGAATTTCTGATGGAATCACGTCCTCATGTTCTGATATCAAAGATACACGAAGTGCAACTTGTATGAAGTTCAATTGCATTTGCAATATTTCGAATTTATATTTTTTGTATATATTTTATAGTTTTCACATGATTTGATATAATTGTATTGATTAGTTTGTTAAATACACATACTTTATCTGTTTGATTATTGTATTATGTTTAATATAGTATCTCTTCAGTTTAAACCATAAATGCATGAAATTCTCTTTGGAAAATTTGTTAAAATTTTTTTTAAAAATCAAATCTTGTTTTTCATGCCCTAAGAGCAATAAAAACACATAGGAAAAAAATCCTGACTGAGGTTATCATAATTCCTGCATGAAAGGGTTAACTAATGAACCTTATTGTAAAGTGTTACCTATAAATTATGTAATTATAAGGATTGATTTCATTTTTAACTAACAATGAAAAAAATATAAGATAGAATAATAGGATGCACACAAATGTGTGTGAATCTGGCTGACATTTTTCGAGAACTTTTTCTTTGCACTTCGCTTTCATTTATTAGGGAACGAGACCCACTTAGATTCATATAGCTCTATCTGAGTGCCCAAGTATAATTAATGCAAATTTAAAAGTACCTATACACTTATGGTGGTTTCATAATGATCAAATGTTTCCCATTTAAAGTATGTTTAGGATTTGACATGCTATTTGATCTGACACAAGCACATCCAGGATTAAAAACCTATCTGGTTCCAGTTGGATCATGGCAGTCATCAAATATCCATCTTAGGGTAACTGAATACATTGGAGATGTGACCAGAGCAAGACAGTGTTTTAATGGCTATTGTTGGGACGATCAGAAGGAAAATGAAAATGAGACTGACTTCCAATAATTCTGAAAGCCTGCTCCCATTGTTCCTGCTCTTTCTTCCTGTCAGGGGGAATTGATGGAGTGCACTGCGGTCTAGAAATGGGAGGACGAACTGCAGATAAGAGAATAATGCCCTAGCACTGAAGTGAGGAGGATCCACTCTCTGGGGAACACATCTCAACAGACTCCGACACATGGGAGAAATTGCAGCTTGGTCTTCGCCCACAAAATTACATTTGAGGTCCTCTGGGACATCAGTCGATGGGTGGTGGAACAATCTATTGTTTTGTGTTTTCCGGTCACATGACTGCAAATTAAATTCATATTTGGGATTTATTATTATAGAAGGCGAGAGATCCTACAGGGCCATCCTCATCTAAGTTATCACACAGTACACTAGCGAGAACCTGACAGTCTCCAGTAGAGTTCAGTTACACGTTATTTTTCCCCATCTCTGAAATGCTAATGTATGAACAATACCTGATGTGTTTCAGCTCGGCAGGACACATTGAATTCCTGAGAATTTGTTGCGGCTAATTAGCATGGCCTAATTTACATTGAAGTAGGAAGTGTTGTCCACATCTATTTTTAGGCTTTGTGCAGGTATACACATTATCATCATCAGCATGACTGCATCCTGCATTTCTGTTATTTGCTTCTAATTAGATGAGGAAATCACAAGGAAAGTAGGTTGAAATTCATTTTTAACATAGCATGTTGGTTCAGGCAGTTTAATAGGTTGCACGGAGGTTGCATTGCAGTGTTCCCTAAGGCGTACCCGAGTGCTTCTTGCCCACAGCGTACAGGTGGCATGGACAAACAGAAATAGGGAACTTTTTCAAATTATGGTGAGCAGTGGAGAGGCAGGTCATGTTGACGGAACACCAGGCTTGTCTCATTACACCCACTCAATCCCTCATTAGAAAAGCCCAGTCGCTCTGAGTGGGGCGAGACGGAGACCAAATGCATCTCGGCATTCTTTCATTACCTGCCAAGGCCGTCAGGACCACATAAACACTGACGGCTCATAATGAGATAGTGATGGAGAGAAATGACCAAACAGTGGAGTGATTGCCATGACAGGCAGGCTAATATGGAGGATGAGACCCACGGAGACAGGCGGTGCTCTGACAAACATGGTGAAGAATTCTGATTGAAGGCAAGTGGTTGAAATTCTTTTTCCTTTCTCGCTGGCCTTGTCTGTCTCAACAAAACTGCCAGGGCTGCCTCTGTCTTTCTAAACATACCCCGTTTGACTGGTCCAACCTTCCTATTTACACCCAAATCTTGAAAGGTTATTGACCTGATCTGCTGGTAAAGGTTTGGAAATGATCATGTAATCTCATTCGGTATTAATGCGGACAAAAATGCGATTGCAGGACGTTTTGTTCAACAGCTGTCTAGACGCCTCCGCCATTACTCTGTCCTCAAGTATAACAGTAATAAAAATGGTCAGAACGTTTTGAGGGCTAGCAAAAAGGACCCTTAAGCCTGTAATATGTTACTCAGCCAATTGCTTTGAGCAATCTAGTTGTTTCTGGCTGTGTTAAAAGAGAGATTATGTCACATGCTGCGTAGTGGTGTAGAGCTACTTTACTAGACAGGCAGTTCGAAGTTCCTGTTTTATAAAAGAACAGAAATTCGATCTGAGGCTCTACCCGTGAGCTAATCATCTGTAACACAAGCGACTGTACCTGAAATCTGCACAGCTGATGGCGCTCATGGCTGATGATTTAATCTCGGTCCGTGATGCTGAAGATCCCTGCGCCGTCCTCCAGATTGATTCTGCAGTGCTCCACAGGTGCAGAACCACAGTCTGGGCCTCATTAACTGATAGTGGCTGATATGGAAATATCAGCAGGGGAAAAGTGAATCAGAAAGAGAGCATAGATGGGGGCTGTCTCACAGGGGCTGGCAGGGTTCTGACAGGATCTCAACAGTTCACTGTTTGTGGTAAGAATACAGAACTGAAACTTTCTCCTGAAGTTTCTTTTTCTTCTTCTTTGGAATCTGAATGTGAAGACAATTCAGGTTCGGTCAAATTTCGATTCATAATGTGTGAACTTACAGTGGGAGATTTCAAATGACAAAATGAACTATAAAAACCAAATAACCTGAATTTTTGAAAGATTCACAGTGTTATCTGTAATGTACCTTTTAATTCAGTTTGTGAATGTTAAAGGTGTGATGTGTATAATAATGACTTTTTTTTTCAAACAGGTTTGCCAAATGTTTGACCTGTCTGCCGTTGGTCAGACAAACAAATCCCGTCCCCAAACTCATGCCTTTGGATGAGCTAGTATTGGTGGTTGTATTAGTATTTCGAAGTTGTAAATAATACAAAGATTGTTGGAGCATGTTTTACAAGAATATATCAGTCTTTCTACTTCAATACAATTCAGTGTGTTACTTGCTGTTTATTTGTGAAATGTATTCTGAATGAAAACAGTTTCAAACTCAAAGTAATACTCCAGTTTGATTTGGTGGCAGTGGCTTCACAAATGTTTGAATTTTGGCTTGATGGATTGGAATTGGGGGAATTGGGAATTGGGACTATTTGGGATATATCAACCTATGATACCTAATGATATAAACCACATAATTGTCTTTTTTCCTACCAAAACGTTTAGGGAGTAGCCCAGTGTGTTGGGATATCCATAGAGAAAACACACACACACACACACACACACACACACACACACACACACACACACACACACGCACACACGCATTAATAGATGACAAGTTTACAACCTAACTTAAACCTATTGATGGAGATTATTGAATTTACATGTAACTCATAGGATGATAAAATAAGGGGACAAAAATTAGTTACCAAAAGATCTTATAAATAAGATGGTGGACAGTAATAGTAAAATATAAAGGCTTGGGCAAAATAGGCATCTAAGTCTCTTCTTTTAACTTATTTGAACAACATTAAATGAATAACAGCAATTAAGAAGGACAGTGTTTTAGTATGATAATGATGTGCTAATGGCATTGTTTAATTCTAAAGAGATCGCTTTAATGATGCTGGAAAAATAATTACTTTTTGTTACTTCCATGCAATCACTCAAATCCACCTACTGAAGAAAACATCTCAAGTGATAGTCTGTCGGATTCACTTTATTTGTAGAAAGTGAAAACAAAAGCTGTCACTTTGCTGCCCACAAACGTTACGGAATTGGCTGAGGGTTTCAAGGGTGAGTCATAAAATTAAACGGTGAAAGGGGCTATTCAACTATTAGTGCTGGAATTTAATTGAGAGAATAATAACAACCCTCTTGTGATGGCCAATTACATTTGATGAAGTTTTCAAACTTCTTTAATGGAAAAGGAAAATCTGAAAGCCAGATATTCAGGAAACAAAAAAAATGTACAACATTTTTATAATTTTGGAAAATATCCTATTGTATGCGTTTGTTAGCATGTCAAGTTTGTAATAGTCACATATTTTCTGGTTTGGATGATATTGGCTTTTGATATTGACATTTGAGGTGATGTTTTCTCACATATTATACTGATTTTGGAGTGTAAAATTAGAAACAAAAAGCTCCTGCATTTGTTCTCTTTAATTTACCTTTTTAAAAAACGTCCCTTGTCATTATTATTGCATGTTTTCTGGATTTGGTAAAATCCAGGTGAAAGATTTGCCAGAAGAATTTGTCAGAATGATTCAAATCGGTCCCATGTTGGTTGTGAGGAGCGCCGCCATTGGAAAGTGGTGCGGGTGTTTGATTTGCGACTACCTTAAAACATTTTATTTTTTGATGTCTTAACAGTTATTGGATACAACAAAATTAGACTGTCAGTCTGTGTAGTAGTTCCCCTTTAACTTTCAAGGTTCATCTCATTTGTACCGAGCTGTCTGCTCATATTAACTTTCTAACCTCTGGCAGGTAGTGGTTATGTCAACATGTATATGATTGAATCAGACACAGTGTTGCTCTGCAGTTAATGGAATGTAAAGTGTTGCATTACAAAATGTTTATTTTAGTCCTGCTGACTAAAATAAAAATGTTTACTTTGCCTCTGGAGATAAACATTCTGCATTTCCTGACTCTATATGGTTCTCGGCTGTAATTCATCACTTAATCATAGCATGCAAAGTCCTGCCTTTCCCAATGCCACTGTTTTGGATTAAGGTGTACTTTTGTTCAGTATAGACAATTCAGTGTTAAGTGGATTTAATGTATTTAGTGTTCTCTGTGGACAAGATGTTCTCAAAATGTTTCTTATGTGATCAGGACTCACAAAATAGAACCACTTATGAGTCATTTGTTTGAATCAAACTACACCACTTGCGTCATGCAGTATGTTTGTTTCCGCATGTAGCCTTTGAGAATAGAAAACCTATAAACTATAAAAACACAGCAGTGTATAATAACCAGGTAAAATTTCCAAAGAAACTAGTGGTCAAATCCTGACAACAATTACTATTTGGTTCTATTTTGTGAGTCCTGATCACATGGTTATTATCCACAGCAGTGTATAATAACCACGCATTCTCATCCTTTGGCGTCATATAGGTGACGCCATATGACATTTCGTCGAAATGGGTAGGTTTAGGTCTGGGGTAGGGTACGGTTATGACGCCTTGGGATCTGCGTCTCATATTGACGCTAAACGATGCCATGTGCGTCGGATTTAGACGAGCGTCACCTGTATGACGCCTTGGGTTCTGCGTCTCATATTGATGCTAAAGGATGCCATGTGCGTAAGATTTCAACGGAATGTACAAAGCGTCACATGTATGACGCCAAAGGATGAGAACGGGCTGAATAACCAGGTAAAATTTCCAAAGAAACTAGTGGTCAAATCCTGACAACAATTACTAGATACAGGAACCCTAAGAAGGCATGTGGACGTAGAGTTTGAAACTGGTTTATTTATGGCACTCCTTCAGTTAACATATCTACAAAGTGGACTAGGCAGAGAACATTAAACAACAGGGCTAAGAGTAGAAGATCGTTCTTTTCACTCTGAAAATGATATGAGGCAGAAAATATGCAAGCTGAATCATAGATAGTGCCAATCATGGATGTGAAGAAAGAATATCAAAATCTCAGTATCAAAACACTGGGATTTATGTTGTACCATATTTTAACTAGCATCATGATCATGATGTTGAACTCATTAAAGCTCATTAAAGTTTAAAAGATCATAGTTTGCTATATCTGACTGTTACATTTCCGAGATGCTTTGTTCTCTTGTTAGAGTAGAAAATTGGATGAAATTCCAATTATAGTGTCTTATTGCATTTGAGAGAGATTATTTTATATTCCAGACAATGACCTGACCTCAGCCCACTCATTTCAGGGCTTGTGCCCTGTATTTCTTCAAAGTGTCTTCTGTTCTCTTATCCTTGCTGCTGCTTATTATTTAACATGTTAAAAGTCTTAGAATCTTTCTTTAAAAAAAATATAATTATTATTAATAATAACCAGAGAAATGATTATGTGCATCAATGTTTGAAAAGGTAATTTAGCCACTGTTCTTTTTAATTTCATGAAGAAATTAAGATGTAATCGCAAATATGATAGGCTGACAGTATAGTCTAATGTCACAGTGCTGTAATAATGTTATCCAAACGAGATGATTGTATTAGCATAATTGAAAATATACCAATCTGTGTAGACGTCAGTGGGGGATGCCAAATAGTTGACAGGCAGACATGATTGTAATAGATTCCAATGACTTTGTTAGATTTGTTTTTAATCAAGGGAGAAGTGCACAGAGATCAGTGAGAGGACCCTGGATTTCATCAGGAGTGACTGTAATGACTCCATGTGAGCTTGAATTAATGATCAGGTATGTGCTCCCTAGGCACAGTGAGTCACTGAGTTTTATAAAAGCACCTCATTCATTTCTGACCTTTGAAAGCTTAAGACCAACCTCACATTTGCATTTTAAGCAAGCTCTCAGATCATTATAAGTCGCTGCAGGATAAAAAGTTGAGTTGGCCTTTTTCTTCCCGAGACCTCATCTTTTTTTTCTTGCCTGCATGCTCTGAGTTTGGCAATAAGAAAGATCTGTCAGGCCAGAGGCACAACAGAAGCTGAATGAAGTTAAATATACATACCACTGAGAATCCCATTTCTTATGTTATACTGTCAAAAAAACATTCATAAAAGCTTCCACCTTTCCTATTAAGAGACACTTATAGACACTTCAAGTCAAACTAGTGTAACAGGTAAGTTGGATTGATGCATTTTTTTCTTCAAATAGACCTGACAGAAAAATAAAATTGTGGTTCATTCCCATTTGCCCTTTTCCCAGCATGCACTGGCATGAATAATTAAGGATGTTAAACTGTTTTAATGTTTGCTAGTTTTATCTACACTGTTGTTGTTTTTACTGTCATGTTAAGTATCTTTTTGACTTTATTGTAATCCTTGCTGTTTCATGGATAAAGTATTGAAGGTTTGTGTTTCATTTTCATGTTCAAATGATGCCTAATCATGTGATGTTGTCAATAGTTTAAAGGGATAGTTCACCAAACTATATGACAATTTTGCCATCATTTACTCACCCTCATGTCAATCCAAAACTGCATGGACACTCTTTCTTCTGAAGAACACAAAAGCAGATATTTTGAAGAACTATTTTTTTTTCTCATATGACACTCAATAGGGGTCTAAAAGTATACTGTACCCCATTAACTTTCATTGTATGGACAAAGAACAAAGCAAAAAAAACGAACTTTTTTTCTCTCTAAATGTGTTGATGACGTGACCAAATTTTTGTTTTTGGAGGAACTATCCCTTTAAGACAAACACTTTGCTCACCGTGTACATTTCTTTTTCACAACATGAGATGTAATGCATAATATTTAATATTTACGCATAATAGAACATTTAAATAATCAGATTATAAAATAATCTGAATACAACTTAAGCGAGTTACTTAGTCTGTTTAGTAAGTAAGTGATATTTTGTAGGTTTTTTTTTATGTGCAACAAGCATCTATTTTTTTTTTTTTTTTTTTGTACAGTGTCACAAGGTGACAAATCTAGCAGAACTAATTTCCGCTAGGAGTGTGTTTCCCCCCGGGACGATTTCACCGGCACACCGTGCTGGTTTGCTGTTGTCAGTTGCCATGACAGCGGCAGCTGATTTAGCTAAGCGGGACCAGGTGCGGGTGTTTGGTGTGGGGATCTGTGATTGGGAAACACGGCCCAGAGAAGCAGTTAAAAGGAAAAGGAAAAGGCATTCGAGTGTGGTACTCCCCCGGGAGAGATTGATTCCTTTGGCAGTGGCTTGGGTTTGCTGGGATCTTTGGAGCGGCTGTGAGGATCTGACTGGAAAGGGGTGCAACGGTGATTGAGGGAGTGCAAGCTGGAACGTGAATTGGATGTGAAGTGAGTGAATTGTGGAGATTGAGTCAAGATTGGAGAATGCCATCACTCGAGGGAGAAAGATAAGTAATGAAACACCGGATCCGTGTGAATGCATGTTTTGCACTGAATTGGATAAGGAATTGTGAAGTGTATTGACCACAAATATAATTACCACTAAGAGTGTGAACTGATCCATCTTTGAAACCCTGATATCTTCTTTTGAGTGTGAAAGAGTGTTGAAGACGCTGTGTTCCATGCGGTGCGAAGTCCTCTGCATCTCATCAGCTTCTGAGTGTTGAATCAGCGCAACAGTGGAGGGATTGAACATTGGGTGAGTGCTGGCCTTATTGCACTAAGATTTGAGAGTGGATTGCGGTGCCTGAATTGAAGTGTCACACAGTATTGGACTTGACGTGAAGTTGCAGTGTGGATGTACATGTTTATTTAACCGCCAGTGTTCTCCAGTTCACATTCTCGCCAGTGTTTGCGGAACGAAGCTCTCCGGTTGGATGTGTATGTTCCACTTCGGCCACCAGGTCCTATGATATGGGAGAGGAGTGTGATTGTCCTGTTTAACTTGTCCTGTCTATCTAAATAGAACGTTCCTCTGCCACCGCCTTCTTGTGTGCTGCCTGTTCGGAGGAAAGACACACCCCAGCCTTCGTGTTACCGTGGGAACCACCCAGCCCAGCCGTAAGCCTGATTCCCCATTATACGAAAGGATCATGTTTGTTCTTGTATCAAATGCTCCGTCTATTTAAGGTTCTTCTGCCACTGCCTTCTTGGGTGTTGCCTGTTCGGAGGAGAGACACACCCCAGCCCTAGTGCCTGTGTGGAGCAACCCAGTCCAGCCGTAAGCCGATTCTCCATTATACGAAAGGATCCTGTTCGTTCTTGTATCAAAGGTTTTGCCTATTTAAATAGAAGATTCTTCTGCCTCGGCCTTCTTGTGTGCTGCCTGTTCGGAGGAGAGACACACCCCAGCAGCAGCGCTGCTTGTCCCGAACCACCCGCTCCAGCCGTAAGTCCATATTCCACCGAAATAGAATTGAACCTGCACACTTGTCTCTGTCCTGGATTATACAGGGTACCCTTGTCTCTGGCTGGAGCCGTCAAGGGCGGAAAGGCACTCGGGGGACCTCACACCTGCTGCTCAGCGACGCTACGGGGGAGAGCACCCTACACGGAGGAGACCTGCCTACCCGACTACCTACCTGACCGGCAGTGAGTCCTCCTCCTGGACTCCATCGCCCCCTGGGCCGATCACCTGCCGAATAGCTGACGCTTGGGAAAAACTTACCTGCTACCCACCTGTCCTGTGGAGAGAGTCCCCTCCTGGCCCGTGGTCCCGGCCCTGGTCTGCGCGGACCGTTGTCCGCCTGTATTACGCCGAAAAGAGCCTTCTTACCGCGTTACTTACCTGCACGCCAGACGGGCGTTCGGCTCCCTCCTCCTCTGTGGCTGCCAGTAATCCGGGCCCTCGCAGTGCACCCCTCGGTCTCCTCCTCCCTGGAAAGAGACGAAGCCCGCATTAAGACTTTTAATTCTTGCTTTTATTCAATAAAGATTGTTACTTTTAGAAAATCTTCTTGTCTGTCTGGTCTCTGGTACGCTCCTCGAGGTGGTCCTGGGTTTTGAGGGGTGGGCGCAGTCTGGCTTGGCCCCCCCCCCCCCCGACCTGTGACAACAGCATTGCTTCATTAGTTTTCTGAGAACCCTTGCTTTGTGTTCCAGCAGTGCCTTTGACAGCAGTGATGTCAGACACTTTCTTTGGTAGCCATCCATTTTGAAGAAGGCTCTAATGGAACAAGATTGCACATAATGACCTCTCTTCATTTGAATCCTCCAGTCGCTGTACTGGCATGATTTTACACAGGCAAAGCAGCGCTCTGCACAAGTTAAGCTGTTTTACTGTAACACATGAGAAGGTGGATCCTTATTAGAGGCCAACATTATGGACCGATTCCCAAATCCCACAGGAGGTCATTATGCGTGTCTCAGGGCAACCTTTGGAGAAGGTCCACTGAGGACAACGCAAGAGACCATGAGATATTCAACACAGCAGTGACAAAGTAGCAGAAATGGACTAAATCAGTCAGAAGACTTTGGGAGAGAAAAAAGGCATGCTGTCAGCAAGTTGGTCCTCTGTCAAATTTTGCAATATCACAGTTTTTTTTTAGACTAACAATAAGCACTATAGCTGCATATTAAAAGTAGAAAGAATCTTTCTCCATGACAAGAGTTAGTTCACTTCCTGCCATAGTTTGTCGCTGTTCATTTGAGAAGACAGGTCAAATGTTCAGATGTCTCCCTTAGCACATTTTCAGAGATGACTTGAGGCAAGAGTCAGTGTCCATTTCTGCAACTTAACATACAGTAAGTGAACTTCTTGTTTCAGTGAAGGATGTTATTGTCAAAACGGTTTATTATGGAAGAATTTGGGTATAAATGAACTAAATTCAATTTAGCTGTGAAGAGCTCTAAACTCTGGGAACTCATTACCGTCTGACATCAAGACTGTACCTGACTTTAAAGTGTTTACTTCCAGGCTTAAAAACTGGTTAAAAACAAACCAAAAGTGTACTTATTTTTAATTATTGTAAGTAGGTAAGAGTTGTATATGATATGCATGTTTATATATCATGTTTATATTTTTCAAATTGAAGTAGTGAAGTATGTACATTTTATTGTGTATAAAAGCCCAACCAGGGACAGGAGTTGAAAACTAGCATTTGCTATAAACTTTATATGCAGCACTTCAGTGACAAGCTTTGTTGACGCATGTATCACTGACGCATGTATCATTCCTATTTTGCACCCGCGCAAAGCGGGCTTTTCCCTCCACAGACGCACGTCGGTATACTAGGAAATGAACTTGCGCTCCCTGGGCGGGTCGGCGCAAAAAGGAGGCGTGTTTCGGCGCAAACATTCCCTAGTGCTATTTTGCAGTTCCAGAAAACAATTCCGCCACTGACCAGAAAAAACCTAGTTTAAGTCAGTGGCGTGTTGCGCGTTGTTCATAATGCTTTTTTAAGCGCGTATGCTTGGCCATAATGTAGCGGGTGCACAAAGCGCATACACTTTGATTCTCTCATCAACACAGATGCAGCAGTTTTGATTTTTGCAAATCATACATTATAACAAGGAAAAATATTAACACATGAGGGAAATCATTGTGGTGTCCATGAAGATGTAAAAAAATGTAGGCCTAAATCTAGCTTACACATTTACCCAAAATTTTCAGGCTAATTGTAGTAATGACGGATCAGACCTGTTTGCCCAATAGTGGCAAGACACATATGTACGGTAGCTGCAACGCATTCTCATCCTTTGGCGTCATATAGGTGACGCCATATGACATTTCGTCGAAATCTTACGCACATGGCATCCTTTAGTGTCAATATAACACGCACTGTTAGGGTATAGGTTTAGGTCTGGGGTAGGGTTACGGTTATGACGCCTTGGGATCTGCGTCTCATATTCACGCTAAACGATGCCATGTGCGTTGGATTTAGACGAGCGTCACCTGTATGACGCCTTGGGTTCTGCGTCTCATATTGATGCTAAAGGATGCCATGTGCGTAAGATTTCAACGAAATGTCCAAAGCGTCACATGTATGACGCCAAAGGATGAGAACGGGCTGGTATATAAGGACATCTGACAAATTAGTTAGTCCGTCAAGAACCAGGAAAAAAAAAATCTCCCATCCCCATACAACGTCACTTCTCTGTCTTTCACTGCCCTGACAAGAACGTCGGTCTCCTCGGCTGTGAACTGCTCCTGGCGCGCGCCTGGTAAACCCACCATAATAATAACAATCCGCCATGCAACATGCGCACCTGCTCTTAAAGGGTATGTTGGATGACGCTCTGATTGGTTTATTTCACGTTACGCCCAAACCACACCTATGAATAATGAAGCTACTTCAGACCAACCCCTTTTAAACTTGCGTCGGGCGCAAGAGTCATTTATCCCGCCGGTAAAATAGCAACAGTGCCCAAGACCCGCCCACAAAGTTACTTGCGCTTCGCGCTTGATACTTGCATTGTCCCTGTCAAATAAATAAATAAATAAAAGAAAAAAATATTAAGGAAAACAGAGCAGGCACTTCCATCACCTTGAAATTCTATAAATTCTTCACCATCATCTAATCCTCTCTTGTTATGTGAAATTTATTTGATAATCTGAATATTTGTACTTTAAGCCCCTGACTTTGCTAAAGCTAACATACCTAACATGTTTTTTGTAAAAGATAAAAATCAAGACCAAACATTTTTTCCAACTTCTTTGCTCATTAGTTGGATTCAACAACAATCAAACAACAAAGACAGAACTATATCTGAAACAACAGCAATAAAACGTACACTACATGCAGTATCGGGCTTAGTGGAGTCGTTTCAGTCAAGGCTGAATAGGGTTGTGGACAGGAGAGTGTGATATTTGACAGACATAATGGTGAACTATGAAGAATGCTGTCCCCCACCTCAGAGAGACATTTCCTCTGATATATGAAAGCTTTTCCTGGTTCTCATATCTCAAATCTCCTGCCACGCAAAGGTCTACTAGGAGAGTAATGGTCTGATATTGTACAGTATTGGTTATTGCATCCTTTTATATTGTCTCATCCATTTAAATGGTTTATGGTTACCAAATAAATTTGGAGTGTTTACCCAAAAATTTAAATTCTTTCCTAATTTATTTAGGTTATACTTTATTTCGATAGTCCACTTTAGACGAACTATAAATTTGCAGCTGCATGTCAGCTAACTCTCATTAATTTGCAACCATGTAAACTAACTCTCATTGGAGTATTAGACTGTTAGGTTAGCGTTAGGGTTAGTAGAATAAGTTGACATGTAGCATGTCTGTTGGGGGAGCATCAAAATAAAGTTTTAAAGATATTAAGCAGACAGTCTACTAATACTCTGACTGGTAGTCGACATGTAGTTGCAGTAGAATGTCTAAAGTGGACTATCGAGATAAAGTGATACCTTTATTTACCCTCATGTTATTCCAAACCCACATTTAGGACTCTCTTCAAGTGGATCCCAAAAGATGTTAATGACAGATGTTCATGTACTGATGTTCATGACAGTGTGAGTGCTGTTGTTCCTAATATTAGCGTCACCTGTGGCCGACTCACAGTCGTTCTTCTGTTCAATCGACCAACAGCAATACTGCTTTAAATACAACAGTTCAGCAACTTACATTTTAGAAGCAATATTGCCAGTTACTTTATCTATTTTTACTTTGCAACAAAAAATCATTCCAAACTAAGACACTGGCTGCATCTGAAATCGCATCACTTCTGAGTATGGATTTATTTTGAATAAGTAATTAGGCTACTTTGCGACTGTTAAAAAGTATGTTCTAAATAGTATGGATAGTATGAATGTAATCTGGATGTACTATTTGTCATGTTGTTATTGTCATGTGGTCTACCAGCATCACTTCAATGTCATTCACAAAACGCCTCATTGGATTGGATTGTGCACTTCAGAATCTCGTCTGAAGTATAGGTCATCTGGCTACTTTTTGCCTACAGTTTTATAAATACTGTGAATTTAAACATAGGCCTACTACTCTTTTGAACCTATAGGGAAGAATGCATATTCTGATGCAACCATGAGGTTTCGCTCCTAAATTAATCAATTTTGAACAAAGCTGTTGAGTCAATGATTCTAATGATTCACTCATACAGCCTCTTGTTTCATTACTGAATGAATCAGTGTTTTTGAACGAACCGGTTGAATGAAATGTTCAGTGAATCCCTTATGAAGAAAGCCCCTTATACCTACTGGTTTAACTATATAACCTGAAGAAAGAGTCACTGGAAAATATCAGCATGCCTCGGTAAAAAAAATATTAATAAATCTTTGCCTGACAGTGGAAAGTACCATTACATTTCACATAACATTTCAGCAATCATGTCATGTGGATTTTCTATCAGCGGTTTAGAATAAATATTAGTGATGCAAGATTTGTGAATCAATCACTGATATAATTTTCAAATGGGTTTGCAAAAAGGTCTGAAATTCATTGTAATTCATTCACACAGTTCACTCATACACTCAATTTGTTTGGGGTTTCCCATACCCAAATAGTAACAGGATAATTTATAAGACAGAAAACAATTAAATAATTACCTACAGTCCATTGTAGGAAGCAAAACTTAAATGAAGTTCCTAAACGTAAGTTAGGGAGGAGCGAGCCCATCCAATCTTTCAATCAACAAACAGAGTATATAAGCAGCCGCTTACCTCTCCCTAGTATCAGCTGTTCCAGTATCCCTCCACCTCCCCAAACTCCACCTTCATCTTAGGTACCTTGCCCTTTAATTAACAGGTCCTACATTTAGCCACTGGGGGGTATATCAGAGCTCGAGTTGAAGCTGCTTCATCGAGCCCCTCTCCAGCGGACAGCAAGCCAAATAAGTTTAACCTAATATCTTAAAGATTTTATGGGCAAACGAACTCGTTAAAGTATTTTATAATTTGTACGCAATGGAGCAGTTCACCATAGCACTGCAAAGCCAATTTATATAAACATATCCATAACAGTATCCAGAAAGAGTATCAAATATTGGGACCAGTGTTGGGGAAAGTTACTTTGAAAAGTAATGCGTTACAATATTGCGTTACTCCCTTAAAAAGTAACTTATTGCGTTACTTAGTTACTTTTTTAGAAAAGTAATGTGTTACGTTACTTTTGCGTTACTTTTTTTCCACCTGGGCTGGGCTTGTTTTTTTATACCAAAAAAGATATATTTTTGGGCAAATGTAAAGACCCTTTCACACCAAAAGTGAAATAATAAGCCTCAGACTGAAGGAAATGCAGATTTACTCCTGTACAGTAGAGCAGGGGTTTTCAAACTTTTTGTGTGTGTGGACCACTATTTGTAATCAAGAATTTTCGCGGACCACCTCATAATACATGTGCTGACAAACTGCCTGGGAGCTCCTCCTCCCCTTCAATCAGTGGTGAACCAGGTGGAACAAATCTTCCAGGCAATCTGGGCGTGCTAGTAACTGGCTCTGTTGTTGTCTTTAAACCGCAGTGGAAGAAGCATTGATAGCACCACAAAATCAAGGAAACTTTATCTTTGTTATCAAAGTGATTGTGCAAGACCAAGCCCTCCACAAAACTGTGAAGGACAGCCGGTAAGCGCCATATTGGCCATGGTTGGCTAGATTGACTTAAGCAGTGATGTGCTAATGATGCTCTGGGAAAACACAGACTCTAACTCTTGTTGACTTTGATGGGTCTTATTGCAGTGGTATTTATTACTTCAAATGTTGTTTGGTTTTATCAAACAAGTGGGGTATAGAGGAAAGTAAGAAAGCCAAATTCATTGTTTGACAAAGAATGTGATTGAAATGGTTAAAAGTAATTTAAACATTGTAGAAATCTTAATAAACCAAGTGGGGGAAAAGGGTATTTGGCTACAGATACTTGGTTAAAAGATAAGATACATTTTTAAAAGTAAAAAACTGATTTGTTTGGAATAACATATCTAGTTGTGTAGCTACAATGATACCTTATAATAATTCTTTACTAGGAAAATGCGGCTTAAAATTAATGATTAGAAAGTAAATTGAATTTTTTACTACTAAACATATTTTGTATTGCATTTGGCTAAAATGTGAATTTGGCTAAAAATTTACTGATTCTGATTATTTGATTTAAAATGATGGGTATTTATTTGGATAACATTTGTTTAAAAAATGGAAACCTTGTAACTTATAATGGCAATAATGTGTTTTAATGTGAATAGATTTGTTTATTTAATTTGGCTGTCAACTCAGATAATAACTTGTATTTTTCATCTCTCTTTTGAGGTTTTTCACCTGTTTACTGCGCACCAAAGAATGGTTAATAAAAGACAAACAACTGATCCCATGGCTGTTTATTGAGTGAAATCCAGTTAAGATCTTCATGTGGAGGGACTGTCCTTTTCAAGTGGGGAATTGCACAAGAAATAAGTCACAACTTGACAGTGAAAAACCGCTCTCAAGACTGGAGAAGGACCAGAAAAGTGAGACACGTGTCCATAGAGACAAATAAAGACTGTTCCCGCCCTGCTGTCGTGATTGAAATGGCTGATTCATTACTGTTGGATCAGCTAAAGACCGCAAGGACATCAGCGAAGCGTCAGTTTTCCCGTCTGGCCAATAATGTGCTACGAATGCATACAATGATGTTAGAAGAGGAGCTCAGAGACATTTTTAAGAAGCTCACTGCAGAAGCTGATAAAGTCCTGGAAGCCAACAACGATGTAGAGGAGCAATGTATTGAAGAAAACTCTGATGCAGAGGAGTTGAGTGAGCAGCAAAAGAAGGACTTGGTCAAAACAGCTAATGAGTGTGAGAAGAAACTGCAAGAGCTAAAGGACCTCATACAAAAGACATTGTGGGCCAATTTCGGGGAATATGAACTGACACAAGCAATTACAACAGCAGAGTCGCAAGTAGAAAACGTGGGAGCTGTGGACCCAAGTAAAAGCCCAGATGGATATCTCTTCATGATCGAGCAACTAGAGAAACTTTTGAAGGCTGCGAAGGAAGTGCATAGGCATTGGAAGTGCTGGGTCCCCCCAGCGGAGCAACAACAGTTCCAGAGTCGTATCAAAGACCTTGAAACTATCCTGCCAAAACTCACAATAAGACAAGCTGAATTTATTGGGGCACACGTCAGAGAAGAAACCAGCAGATTAAGTACTACTTCAATCAGTCGTGTGACCACACCAGTAATTAAAGTGAAGCCAGCTGCCCTCCCAAAGTTTTCTGGTATCCGCCGAGAGTTTCACCGGTGGAAAAAGGATTGGGAAGCACTCCAGATGCAGGGAGAACCTACTGGATCCAAAGAGATTAAAAAGTACCAACTTCTCGACAGTGTGGATGAGAAGACAATACGAGACCTCCGCCTTACAACTTACACAACTGCTGAGGACGTTTTCCGGGTTTTGGAGAACCGTTTTGGAAATAAGACAACTATAGCCCTTGAGATAGTAGAAGAGCTCCAAAAACTCCAAGCAGTTAAAGGTAATCAGCCTAGGAGGATTGTTGAGCTCATCCAATCTGTAGAAAAAGCCCTGGTCGATCTGAATGAGCTTGGCAGGACTGGTGCTATAAAAAACCCTCTTGTAACAAAAACAATAGAGAGTAAACTTCCTGATGGCCTGAAGAAGGAATGGCTTCTTCATGTAGCTGGCAAAGCTGATGAAGCTGAAGAAGACAAGCGTTTTGACTACCTCTTCAAGTTTCTTCAAGGTCAAGAAGCCATCTATGAGAAGTTGGACCAACTGAGAGAGGAGGAACCAAAGCCAAAACCTGAACCTCGACAAGCTCGAACCAGGACTTCCACCCAATTGAGCAACCAGGCTCAAGGATGTGTGGTCTGCGGAGACGGCAAGCATAAGAAGAGGATATACTTCTGCCAAAAGTTTCGCGCGCTTAAACTGTCAGAGAAAAGAGATGCTGTTAGGAAGCTGGGAGCCTGCAAAAAATGCCTGGAGATTCACAATGAAGGTGACTGTTGTAAATCAGAGTTTCTGTGCAGGAGGCCAGACTGCAGAGAACAGCGTGCTGCAGAACACCATTATTATCTGTGCCCGAGAGCTGATGCGTCCAAAGGGAATATCGTCCAGAGGTCCAACCACAACAGCAAAGTAGGAGGTGACACAAGAGAGTGTTACACCCAAGCCCAAGAAGAGTTCATCAAAAGCCTCTCACCTGAACTTGCAGGGAAGTGCCGCGATGCATTTTGTAACTCTATAGCCAGAACCTCTCTTGTATCTAACCAACCCAGTCTTCTAGCAGAGAATGGAATCGTGGAGTGGCCAGTCATCATGATGCTCTTAGAGGTCACGGCAAATGCAGGAGAAAAAGTTGGGACCTTGATCGACCTGGCATCGGATACAAATTACATAACTCATGATGCAGCTGATCGTTTGAACCTTAGAAGTGAAGCCATAACCCTTGTTGTCCACGGTGTGGGAGGAATGAAAGTTCAAGTTACCACAAAACGGTACCTCCTAAAGCTCCGGGTCCGCACAGAGCAAGGCAACTTCAGATCCCACCAACTCCTCTGCTATGGTTTGGATGGCATTGCAGATATCCACAAACATGTGACAGCCAAAAAACTCCAAAAGTTCTTTCCAGATGTCCCCCAAAATGAACTTGTGAGACCAAGACAGATACAGCTTTTGATGAGCCATAAGGAAGGGCGACTGGTCCCACAGAAAATACGCACCGTTGGGGACCTTGTACTATGGGATGGGCCATTGGGAAAGACAATTGCAGGGACACACCCTGGTTTGTTTGAAGAAGCTACAGTTACGGCACACCAGTCCAGAGCGCACTTTGCCAGGTCAATGAGAACAGCAGCATTGATGTATGAGGAACAAATTTGCGACAAACCTACCATCAAGTCTTTTTGTTCTGCTATTACCACTCGGGATTTTGTTGAGTGGTGGAGATGGGATAGCATTGGCGCCCCCTGCACCCCAAAATGCGGAGGATTTCGCTGCGGAAGTTGTCAACCTGGTGGCAAAGAGATGACTCTGGCTGAAGAAAGGGAGCTGGAAGTTGTAAAGGGTGGCCTGACTTCTGTTGGTGCTGATGACCACAGTGATAGTCCACACTGGCATGCAAGATATCCATGGCTCATGGACCCATCTACATTGCCAAACAACAGAAAAGCAGTGGAGGCAACCTTCCTCAGAACAGAGAGACAGCTCGCCAAAGAACCGCAGTGGAAAAAAGCCTATGGTGCTCAAGTCCACGAAATGGTTGACCGCCGGGCTGCAAGGAAGCTGACCTGACCAAAGAGGATCTAACCAACTGGAATGGACCTGTCTGGTATATTAGTCATCTTATCGCACCCAACCCCCACTCTGTTACAACTCCGGTAAGACTTGTCTGGAACAGCAGTCAGAAGTACAAAGGCCAAAGTCTCAATGACTTTCTAATGAAAGGCCCTGATGTTCTCAACCCGATCCGGGCTCACCTCCTAAAGTTCCGCCAAGGCTCCTTCGCCGCTCTAGGAGACGTCAGAAAAATGTACAATTCTGTGTGGCTCGAGGAGAGGGAAGTCCATCTACACCGGTTCTTGTGGCGTGATTCAGAGGGTGATGAGCTAGAACAGTACGCCGTAACCAGAGTGAATATCGGGGACAAGCCAGCAGGTTGCATAGCACAACTTGCCATGAGGGAGACAGCTAACCTGCCTCAATTCAGCCACCTCACAGATGAATATCAAGTGTTACATGAGCACAGCTACGTCGATGACATCTTGACATCCCACAACTGCCGTGAAAGACTCGAAGTCATCACAAAGAATGTGGAGCTTATTCTAAAAGCAGGAGGGTTTGCACTGAAGCCTTGGGTCTTCTCAGGTCAAGGTAAAGGAGAAAGAGGAAAGGCATCGCCAAATATTGTTGTCCTGCCGAACCAGCTTAAGGAGGAAGACAACAAGGCGCTCGGTCTCGGCTACATCGTGGATGAAGACATGTTGCATGTCATGGTGAGGGTCAACTTCTCCAGGCGAAAGAAAAAGATGAGACTTGGGCAAGACTTGCTGCTAGAAGAAGTACAAGCACAGACACCAGACCCGCTGACAAGACGTGAACTGTTGAGTCAAGTTGCTGGTTTGCACGACCCAGTTGGCCTGACAACGCCAACAAAGCAAAAAGAGGCTATCTTAGTCCGAAGGGCATTCCAAGAGGCAAAACCAAAGTGCAGCATGGTCAAGGACACATAGGACCTTCCTCTGTCGGATGAGCTCCGCAAGGATGCAATTGGAATTTTTGAGGAGTACGTCCAGCTAAGCAAAGTAAGGTTCCCAAGAGCCCTTACTCCACCAAAGGCAACAACTGAACCAATCGCTGTCACTTTTTCAGATGGCAGTGAAAGCTCCTATGGTGCTGTCCTCTACCTGCGGTGAAACTGTAACGAACAATTAATAATTCGATTAGTGGAGTCAAAAGCAAAGCTGACACCTCTAGACCAGAAGGGGGATGCGGTCAAAGCAGAACTTTGCGGTGCAGTTTTTGCAAGCCGCCTGAAAAAGTACTTTGAACAGCATACCCAGATCCAGATAAAAAGGTGGTACCATTTGTTAGACAGTCAGACTGTTCTTGGAGCTATCCAGCGTGAAAGCTATGGATTTCAGACTTTCTTCGCTAATAGAATTGGAGAGATCCAAGAAAGTACACGGCTACAGGACTGGTGGTGGATCCCTGGACCACTTAATATAGCCGACATTATCACTCGAGGAGCTGGGCCAAAGAAACTTGATGTCCATTCAGAGTGGCAGCAAGGGCCAGAGTTTCTATATCTTCCAGAGAGTGAGTGGCCAATTGTGTCGTCAAAAGATGTGTCTGTGACAGCTCGAGAAAGCATTAACAATATGCAAAAGAAGTCATTCGTGGCAGCACTCACAAGAGCCCAAGCGAAAAGAAGTCTTCCAAGTCTTGTGGGACGACTTCCTGCTGGTGCAGCTGTCCTAATCTTGGTGGATGAGAGGCGCTTTAGTAGCCTAAAATGTCTAATCAAGACTGTTGCTTTTATCTGGAGAGCCGCAAAAAAGTTTACATCTGCAACAAAGTCCATTGAGAACCCAAAGTGGGAGGCGATTCCCACAAAAGGAGTTATCACCGCAACAGAACGTCAAGAAGCAAGACGAGACATCTATCTTGCTGCTCAAGAGGGGGTGACGTTCCCAGCTACCACTATGGACCGCTTGGTTGTGTACAGAGAGCCAGAATCTGGGTTACTAGTATGCGGTGGGAGGATCCATGGCTTCAGGGAGGATAGCGCTGCAGTTCCCCTTCTGCCTTTCAATGCATGGGTCTCTACTTTATTGGCACGGGAGGCGCACGATGAGGGTCATGAAAGTGTGGCTGCAACCCTGCTGAAAATGAGGAGGAAAGCTTGGGTCATCCAAGGGAGGAAAATTGCCCAAAAAGTAGTGGAGAACTGCCTTTTCTGCAAAAAGTCAAGAGCAAGAAGGTGCAAACAAGTAATGGCTGACCTACCTCCTGAAAGAGCCACGCCTGCAGCCCCGTTTGAGTTCACTACAGTCGACCTCTTTGGACCGTATCTTGTCAAAGATGACATCAAGAAACGGGTCTCAATGAAAGTGTGGGGTGTCGTCTTCAGCTGTATGGCCAGCAGGGCAATTCATGCAGACTTGGTCAACACAATGTCGACAGAGAGCTTCTTGATGGCTTACCAACGATTTACTGCAATAAGAGGGCACCCAAGAAAGATCTGGTCCGACCCGGGGACAAACTTTATCGGTGCTAAACCTGTTCTAAGAGAGTTGTACCAGTTCCTGGATGCTCAGAATAGAACTTCAATAGAAGAGATGTCGGCTCAAAAAGGTACCAAATGGGAGTGGACAATTCACCCTGCTGACTCACCTCACCGCAATGGGGCTGCTGAAGCCGCTGTCCGCATTCTCAAGAAGGCACTCCAGAGCCTGGGCAACAACACTGGCCTCAGCTACAGCGAGCTTCAGACAACACTACAACTTGCTGCAAACCTTGCCAACGAACGCCCAATAGACGCCAGGGTGCAGAGCCATGAAGAAAGCGTGCAGTATGTGTCACCAAACACTTCTCCTGGGCCGAGCCTCTCCAAGCGGTGAGGTCAGAACATTTGACTTTGCAAATTACCCTTACAAGAGACTCAGAGAGATGCAGAACCAAGTCAACAAGTTCTGGAGGTCTTGGAGCCAGCTTGCTGGCCCAAACTTATTTCTGAGAAGTAAATGGCACACTTTGCATCGCAATGTTGTTGTCGGAGATATTGTGTGGTTGTGCGACCAAAATGCAGTGAGGGGTCAATTCAAGCTAGGACGGGTGGTGAGCGTCAATCCAGATACTAAGGGCATTGTTCGAGACGTGAACGTCAAAGTGGTCCAAAGCTCCTGCCTTCCTGTCACAAAACCCGCACTAAACCGGCCATCAGCCAAAGTCCTGAAAGAAGCTACCCAAAGCACGGTTCTGCACAGAGATGTTCGACGCCTGGTTGTCTTGCTACCGGTTGAGGACCAAACTCGGAGCTGACCGGCAGTAAGCAGGTGCTGATTTACGATCTTTCAATCGGTTCCCGTGGGAAGATCGAGTGGGAGGTGTGCTGACAAACTGCCTGGGAGCTCCTCCTCCCCTTCAATCAGTGGTGAACCAGGTGGAACAAATCTTCCAGGCAATCTGGGCGTGCTAGTAACTGGCTCTGTTGTTGTCTTTAAACCGCAGTGGAAGAAGCATTGATAGCACCACAAAATCAAGGAAACTTTATCTTTGTTATCAAAGTGATTGTGCAAGACCAAGCCCTCCACAAAACTGTGAAGGACAGCCGGTAAGCGCCATATTGGCCATGGTTGGCTAGATTGACTTAAGCAGTGAAGTGCTAATGATGCTCTGGGAAAACACAGACTCTAACTCTTGTTGACTTTGATGGGTCTTATTGCAGTGGTATTTATTACTTCAAATGTTGTTTGGTTTTATCAAACAAGTGGGGTATAGAGGAAAGTAAGAAAGCCAAATTCATTGTTTGACAAAGAATGTGATTGAAATGGTTAAAAGTAATTTAAACATTGTAGAAATCTTAATAAACCAAGTGGGGGAAAAGGGTATTTGGCTACAGATACTTGGTTAAAAGATAAGATACATTTTTAAAAGTAAAAAACTGATTTGTTTGGAATAACATATCTAGTTGTGTAGCTACAATGATACCTTATAATAATTCTTTACTAGGAAAATGCGGCTTAAAATTAATGATTAGAAAGTAAATTGAATTTTTTACTACTAAACATATTTTGTATTGCATTTGGCTAAAATGTGGATTTGGCTAAAAATTTACTGATTCTGATCATTTGATTTAAAATGATGGGTATTTATTTGGATAACATTTGTTTAAAAAATGGAAACCTTGTTACTTATAATGGCAATAATGTGTTTTAATGTGAATAGATTTGTTTATTTAATTTGGCTGTCAACTCAGATAATAACTTGTATTTTTCATCTCTCTTTTGAGGTTTTTCACCTGTTTACTGCGCACCAAAGAATGGTTAATAAAAGACAAACAACTGATCCCATGGCTGTTTATTGAGTGAAATCCAGTTAAGATCTTCATGTGGAGGGACTGTCCTTTTCAAGTGGGGAATTGCACAAGTAATAAGTCACAACTTGACAATACACATAATAAAATATGTCTACACACAGTCCTACCTGAATTAATCCGCACCTCTAAATAGACTTACTAGCACTAAAACTATAACTGGTCATCACATCAGTACAACAGCTTGTTAAAAGAACGTTTACTGCACACAACGGCTGCCACATATTTAATTGATTTATTTACTCAAGCGCCCGAGGGCATACTCAGGTTCATTTCAGGGATGCAAACATGTATGGTCAAAAAAGAGAGAGGTAATCGAAGCCCTCGCCCCGCGGCAAATATCCAGATACTTACATTGCCGCCAACCCCTGCCACCCCTATAGGCACATATAGTAAAATGAAATTCCAATAAAGTTTTGACAAAAAGGTTTTATAAAAAGATAAACCTCACATATTTCAGCCTTTAAATAATTTTCACAAAAAAGGTTTTATAAAAAGATAAACCTCACATATTTCAGCCTTTAAATAATTTTTATTAAAAGAATGAGTAAAAAAAAGATTAATTACTTGCCATTTACATTGATGCACATTAGCCATCTTTTATTATTAAAAGTAAAATTCGGTCCGATTTCCCGTGCTGTCTGTCGTTGCTATGCAACCATGCACTGCGCTCTCCACAACGACAAAGAAGTTTTAGTAGCTAATAGATTTACACCATCGAAAAACGCTTGCTGTAGCTCTGCTACAAGATTTATTTACGGAGAAGAGAAAAACACCCGTAGTGTTTAGGTGCACCCCCATTGTTCATGTTGACTGAGCTTTCAATGTTTACGGAAAGGATGAAGCTGATTGGTTTGTTCTTGTCACATGAACTGCGATGCGTTTGCGGCATTATGAAAAGTTGAGGTGTTTTCATCTCGCTGCGCCTGGAAAAAATGAGCGCGTCGCTTCAATTATGAGCGCGCTTGCCGTGCGCCTACATGAAATAACGAACTTGAGAGCACAAACGACACGATATGTAGCATTTGACGAGCTACCTCCAATCAGGCCACGAGCTACTGGTAGCTCGCGAGCGACGTGTTGGAGACCCCAGTAAAAGATACAGCAAGAAACACTAGTGGTTCACACGCGTATACTGCTGTTTTGGCGAGCAGTGTTCTGATTTGCTTATTTCTTATTTACTTGTTTGGTGGAGGCAATCCAGAATTACTGTTGGTCAAATTATATTCAGACAAAATTTTATATAATGTCAAAATATTTGCCTCTGCCTCTTTTCTCTTCAGAGAACCTGTTGCTATCCACCGATCCGAAATAGGCCACTAGCCTATTTTAGTAATCACACAATAACTTGACAATTTAATTTAAATTTTATATCAATATAGGCCTACATATTCTTTTTACTTTTTTTTATGGGAATTTCCTGGTAAAATGAAGGTAAAAAAATATTATTTTGTATTTTATTTTGCCTTTCCACGGACCACCTGCAGTACCCTCACGGACCACTAGTGGTCCGCGGACCACAGTTTGGGAACCACTGCAGTAGAGTACAGTAGTGTTCAGTAGAGGGCGCTGCTCAAACAAACCTTTCAGCTGCTGCTGTTCTGGGTAACAGAAGAAGAGGATGCAGGAGAAACAAATTTAAGACTTACTTTACCAATAAAAACATATAAAAAAATCTATAGTCATTTTTGCTTATGGTTTAACTGAAAAATCGGAGGTCAGAAGCAAGTACTTTGGTCAATAAAGATTAAATGCATAAAAATGTATGTTTTATTTAACATATTTAGGTATTGGAGGTTTGCATAGTGTTCTGATTCTGCATTTCACTGATTTTATTCATTTTGAGGAATATTGAATCTTTTTTGTGCAAGTGAGATGAGTAAATCCACGCTTACATTTAATCTAGAACTATAATAACCATCATGTTTACACACAACGCCTCTGCACTTCGATTTGTCTCAACATTAGGACAGAAGAGCAGTCAGTCAATAAAGGGGAAAACAAAGTAACTTGCGTTACTTATTAGAAAAAGTAACTCAGATATTTTGTTGTAAATTTTAAAAGTAATGCGTTACTTTACTAGTTACTTGAAAAAGTAATCTGATTACGTAACTCAAGTTACTTGTAATGAGTTACCCCCAACACTGATTGGGACACTTTTTTTTGAAGGGGGCCTGTGCTCCATGACTCATGGAAGCCTAGAAACACCCCTGACCATCACCATTTATACATTTTGTATGGGAACTGCAGATGAAGTTGTCTTTTTTATGCAGTTTTGTAGGCCTTTTCCTCCTCCATTCTCTTTCTCTATTTTTTTTAATCTTTTGATAATGACTTTAAATGATGTGGAGGTGGTGAACACAGCGCATGATGGACGAGCCCCCGAGTTTGGGCTCATCAATTTGAAGTTAAACTCATGACATGAGCATAATAAAGAATGTGGGTAGAAAAATGCAGAAAGTCCCCAATCTCTTATTTTAAACAACACAAAGTCTTAATGTTTTAAGCCTGAATACGCAGTTGTCAAACAAGTCCCAGCACTATAATTATTACCATCACCAGCTCAATTATGTCTTTAAATGTGAAAAGATCTGCCCACAGAATCAAGTTTGTTAGTGAATCATTAGTCATGTTGTGTGACGCAGGAGTCATTTGCCAAACTGCCAAGCAATATCGAAAAGTAGTCTTGCCTTTAAATGAGTAACATGTCAGAGAGACATGATGAGGGCTCAATGTGTGCTCACTGATTTTCATCTGACAGATTCAATATGATGAGATATAGATGTGCTCTCAAAGATCTGCATATTTTAGGACATGCTGAAAGACCGTCTGCCTGTCTGTTTGGAATGAGAGCTTCACACTGAGTCCTCCGTTATATTGCATAGTTTTTTTTATTCATCACAATTTTTTTTCTTCCTTTTTTTTCTTGTATGCATGATATTATAGATGCCTAAAAGTGCTTGATATATAATAGAGTCCAGAAGTCTCCAGAAAATAGTTTACTCATTTGGATAAATTGCTAAGTAAATTTTTTGGACATTCAAGTTGAAAGCATTAAAATCGCAGATTATTAGGAGAAAAAACAACATGTGGATGGCTATCTCTACATATACCTAAACATTACAATCTGGCCACAAACATTATGTTACATGAATGATAGCTCTAGCTTTGGAAAGTTTTGGAAACAGATTGGATTCTGTATAAGGACCCATGCAGGTGAAAAAGATGTAATATTAAATGTATTAATGTATTAATGTTAAACATATTCATGTATTTATTTATGATTGCCTGAACAATTTGGCTTCATTGTTATGATGTAAATGATCTTTGAAAAGTTTGGGGGAGTTTTATATATATATATATATACAGTGGTTAAATTGGGCCGGGGCTCTCCGGGGCCCAGCCCGAGCCCCGGCACATAAGCCTGCTCGTCGTTTGTGTCCTGATGTGCCTGTTTGCAGTCAGTTGCCTACTGGAAATTATGTCACATAAAATTTGATGAAAGTGATGCTTATATATAGTCTTAATGATGTTTGGCCAATCGTCAATCTGACCAAAGGCTCTACTCTTCAGCACAATGGTAACCCCAAAACTCAGACATACCAGAAAACATTTTAAATTCCAAAATAATACAACATTAAACACTAGCAGATCTCCCCTATATTAATATTGAGCAAAACACATTAAATGACACTTAATTTTAACATTTGCTCTCATTTAACAGTCAGAAGAAAAGCATGTTGTAAAAAAAAAACTAATCTGTTGTAACTCATTCCATGAATGTGTGTTTATAGTGTAAACATACATTCACATTTATATGAGAACATGTATATGTACACAAAGGATAAAACTTTGTGAATATTACATGTAATGCTATTTTTGTCTTCATTTACAGATATTTTACTGTATATGTATTATATATAGCCACACATGGTCAATGCATATATTGCAGTATATTTAAAAATGTAAGCACCAGTTTCCCATACATGGAAATGTATTATGTAATATATTGCATTATATTTTGCATTATATTCCCATATATTTTTGCTCCGTATAAGGGCCGGGACTAGTTAAACAGTTTAATAAACTATTGGAAGATGAATTTTAAAATGAAGAAACAATATTGTATTACTTTATTAATTTAAAACCCCCATCAGATTTCAGTAGTCATCGTGGCAGAATGCAGAAAGACAGATAAATCATAAGGTGAATTCTTGTTTTGACCTTAAACAATATTAGACTCTACTAAATAAAACAGTTGAAAGTATAACGGTTTCTCATTTAATCCGAGACCTGGAAATATAATTTTGCCAGAAGTACAAATGAAGATAAATATCTTCTGAGAATTACAGCACTCAGATAAGTTACAAAAAATGGCTTAAAGGTGCAATAAATTATTCTCTACCGAAAATGTTTTAATATGCTGGTTGAAAGTCTCCTCATATCCTGATAGCAATATGCTAAGCGGTCTAAATGTATTTTTATAAATATATATCGTCTGTGGAAAGCGTAGGACCATAAAATGTTTGTTCAATCATTGCATTCGGTCAGAAAGAAATGATAGCATGTGTTCCCTGTCAGTCAACGTGTGTTTGCATATATCACTGCACAGCCTGTTCACGCAGACATCATACGTCATCAGCGAGTTCACGTACGCTGTGGAGACAGAGCGAGAATGGCAGGCAAACAGTTGTTTACTTTCGTTATACTGTTACTCACTGTACTGTAAAGTTTTCTCACAGGTGAATGACACATGATGTAATCTAATAACGTTGTCTCTGGTCGTCTCGTTTCTGGTCTGTGCGCATTCATGTGTTTTGGAGGAGGTGTGGCTTTGGACAGCGATTTGCAGTGAGGGTGGTTTCGTATGTTTTCAATGCTAGCAGGTTAAAGTTAGCATTTCCCAGATCACCTATCGCACCTTTACGTCAATACCACAGGTAACAGACAATAAATGAAGCACATAAACATATTGTTTATATATGTATTGTCTGTATTGAATAACTCATAAGGAATCATATGCCTTGGGGGGAAGATAAACGAAAATTGGAAGATGTAAATCATTGACTTAATACCAGGTCGTGATATACTAGATACTCAGTGTCATGGATGATTTTGGGTTTTGTTTTATGTTTCATGTCTTATTTTGTAGTTTGGTTCCTGATTCCAAGTCATGTGGCTCCCTTGCCCTCGTGTGATCTTGTCATGTGCTCCCCTTGGTTCATGTATTTATAGGTTTGTTTGACTTCATGCAGCGCTGCGCAGACCGATCGGCGGCTGACTTGAAGCAGTGCATGCCGGTTAGAAATTTTGTCCAACTTGAGACAGTGCCGACACCACGCGACTGTGACGCATGGCATCAAAGTACCGCAAGAGCGATTCGAGAGCAGTCGGCTCACTTAGCTGGCGCAGTTTCTCCAGAGTGGCTGCACGAGCTCTGATGACATCACTGCTGTTCCACGATTGGCCGGATTCACCGCATGACAACGATCACTTGTGTTTCATGTTTATTCGAAACTTCAGTTTATTCGAAACCTTCAGTTCCACTAATGCTCACAAATCTGTATTTTTATAACAGTAAAATTTCTTTTCATGTAGTTGCGATATTATATTTTGTCATGTTTGATTAGAAATAAAACTGATTAAAAAAAAAACTGTAGACCCCACTTCATTGGTATTTAAATAGTATGGGCTTATGTTGAACATAGCCGATCTCGAACGCACCTTTGGTCTCGTTGGATTAGGTGTGTTCGACATCGACTGTGGCTGGATGTGACCGATCGGCGAGCCGGCGGGGAGGAGCTGAGAACGGAGACGTGAAGTCGAACACTTCCTGCTTCCCGTAGCGACACGCGTGCTATGTTTGCATACTTTACCACATTTGAAGTAAAATAAATGCAATATTTGCCAAATACACAGATGTCTTAGAGACATTTGTATTCAATACTTTATGTACTGTATAATACAGCATCTGTTTGAACAAGAATAAAGGTCAACATAACCCTACTATCAATGAAGTGGGGTCTACGTTTTTTATCAGTTTAATTTTGATAAACATGACACAATATAACATCAACTACATGGAAATAGCTTTTACTGTTATAAAAAACAGATTTGTGAGAATTAGTGGAACTGAAGATGTGAGATTTAACGACGAAACACACCTGATTGTTGTCATGATCCGGCCAATTGTGGAACAGGTGTGTCGTCATCAGAGCTCGTGCAGCCGCTCTGGAGAATCTGCGCAAAATGAATCAGACGTCTGCTCTCGAGTACCGCGGTACTTTGATGGCATACGTCAGTCATGTGGAGTCGGCGCTGTCTCAAGTCGGACACAATAGGCTTGTTCGACTTGAACCGGCGCTGCACAGACTGATCGGTGAATGACATCAAAGTACAGCGAGAGTGATTAGAGAGCAGACAGGCTCGCATGCTTTTGAATCGCTCTCGCAGTACTTTGATGTCATAAACCGATCAGTCTGTGCAGCGCCGGTTCAAGTCGAACAAGCCTAATTTCTAACCGGCATGCACTGCTTCAAGTCAGCCGCCAATCGGTCTGCACAGCGCTGCATAAAGTCGAACAAGCCTTTTGTCTTGTCATATGTTACTCTGCTCTGTTTGTCATTGGTTCATTGTTTTATTATTCACAGGTGTGTTTTGTTAAGTCATCAGTCTTTTAGCGTATATAGCCCTCATGTTACCATTTGTCTCTTGAATAGCAAACCCATTGTTTGGTGAGTTTTGTCATGTCATGTTCAAGTTCAAGTCAAGTCTACTCTGGTTTAAGTCATGTTTTAGTTTGGTTTGTCTTGTATTTGTTCGTTTTGGTTGATAAAACTGCACCTGGATTCTCACTGCAATTCGCCTCAGTGGATTTACGTTACACTCAGATACACCCCCATAATTACAACATTTCTAGCCCAAGTATTATGTAAACAGATGTGTAGAAACAGAGAGTGACATACACCGGAATCTAAAACTTTTTGGATAAATTAAGCACCTACATGAATGCATGAAAATAAAAATGTATCTAAAGACTTTTAAAGATTTATGTATGAGTAATATTAAGAAGGTGAGTCCGTATGAGTATTTATACACACACACATACTAAAACCAAACTATTAGGTTTAAAAATAGATATTTTATGTATGTTTTGTGTTGTTTTTTTATTTCTTTAAGACAATGAATTACTAATATGAGGACATTAAGTGGTTTCATCACCTTATTATTATTATTATGAATAGATTTAATAATAATGTTTTTCCATATGTACCATCATTTTTATACAGCATATCATCAAATTATTTGTAAAACTTCATAGTTCATCTGTGCATAGTGTGTACTTAAATTTTGGTTCCAAGGGATGAAGAAACACATCTGGCCACCCATGGATTCTTAATTGCCTAGTACTTTAATTAATTGGCTTCTCATCTGTAACTGATTGGCAGAGATCCCTTGAATTTAATAGAGGTTAAGAGGTGTTTGGAAAAAAATTCTTAACAGTTTAGAACATCATAATACCGAGACTGACATATTCTGCTGGTATTTCGACAAGCTTCTGAGGGGAGGATTAAATCATCTTAGACACATTTTGATAACCTGTCAGGCTGCTCATGGCGCCTTGGAGAATGTGTCGGCTTTGAAAAGCTTTGGGCAGGTCTGCTTTCTGAGTTCAGCCTTCGTTCGTAGAAAAAAATAACTATTGAGCGATGTCATGTTAGTGTCAGGAAAGGTTGATGCTTACTTAAGGTCACTTTACCAAACACAGATGAAGGTTGAAGAAAAAATGGGTGCTGTGTCGAGGAAATGACACGTTCATCTCTTGGACACAGTCTGGGGGGATTAAAAGCTGCATCATACATGTCTAAAAATGTGCGACTGGAATGTAATCAATGAGACTAATAACAGCTCAATGAATTATGCAGGAACTCCCTTAACACGAAAGTAAACAGTTTAATAGTCAGAGTGTGGAGTGGGAAAAGGTTTCTTGTGACCAACAGGAGAGAACGAGAAAGAGTAAAAATGGATCAGTGGTTTTATGTGCCCTAAAAAGATATTCCTACTTTAGCTTTTCAAAGGCAATCCTCCTGAGATGCAGGACTTAGTGAGCCAGGCTTCACCGATAGATCGGAGAGTGTTAGCCTTTCAGAAAATACTCCTTCAAAACCTCTCAAGTATGTGATGGAACTAATCTACTCCTCTCCATGGAGTTTGAACGGTAAACATCATGGTTTGACATGAATAATAAACTGATTTTGGTAACACTTTAGAATACGGTTCCTTCGTTAATGAATAACTACACAAGAACCAATGAGTAACACAATATTAACAATAACTATTATTAACTAACAAGAAACTCTGATTAATGAACTAGTAAGTAATTGCGCACAGATGAAAGTGGTAGTTCACTATTAACTAATCAATAACTAATATTTAGGAACCGTATTCTAAAGTGTTACCCTGATTTTCAATGCAACGCTTTTTAGGTTTAGACTAAATGGTCTGGTGAATAATCAGTGGTTAAATTAATTTCAACTAACCCAACCAAATCCCACTGGAAAATGAATCAATTTTACGAGGTGGCGATTTCGTATGAATTTGTACATAGTGAATCATACAAAAATGTACGATTTTTAGAAAGAACAAATCGTAAGCATGAAGGTCCATCCCTTAATGCCACACCTAAACATAACCGTCACTGCGATGTAAGTAGATTATACGAAAATATATGAATGAGATCATCCAAATAATCCACAAATTCGCCCAAAAGTTAAATATACGAATTGCCATGAGGTTGTGTTGTTTAATCTGATGAGACCAGTCCACTATGAGGTACTTCTCTTACTCTTTTGCTTGGAAATGTTCTAAATTTTCTACAAATTTTTATGTATCAATTGCTATTTTATTGCCAATGTGTGAGCAGCTTGTAGTGGAATAAAAAACGAGACCTCCCTGACTTCCTAGATTGTATATGAAAGCCTGAAGACTGATTTTAACGTGAGAGACTTGGGACGTTTCTGCCGAGAAAATCAAAGGGATGTGACGTTTACGTGAGCTCCCAAAAGCCTCTCAGTCTCTTCTGTTCCATGATACATGAAATGAATGCTTGTACAATGTTTAGGGTAATGCCGAAAGAGCTATTCTGTATTGTAATATCAATGTGTCATGCAAAGAAAGGGAAGAATTAAAACAATAATCTCACATAGTCAGATCTGTATAGTCCAACAGTGTAATTTTAATGACCTCATCTGTCGACCTGATGCTGGTGAATTGCAGATCTTGTTTAAGTATATCCACATCACTATAATCAGATGCTTTCTTAAATACTGCTTTCTCACCGCTGTCATTTTTGTTGTGTGTTTATTTTGTTATTGAGAGGAAAGCGTGCAGCATATATATTAATATAAACTTCTCTCTGGACGGATTCTGGATGTTCGTTAACAGTATATCGCTTCAAAGATATTTCCAACTTCTTTTTACTTCTAAACGAAGAACAAAAAAGACCGCTGTGAGTATAACTGGCCTTGAATCACAGTCTCTTGTACGTCACGTGTGCACGGGTGCACACTAGAGGTCTTCACGGGTCCACTTGGATCCAAAAACCCGAGGTCCGAACCGAGACCCGAGCGGCTTCGGGTCCAAAACTCCGATGAGTGTCTCGGACACGGGTCGGGTTCGGTATTAGTGGCCTCGGGTCTCGGGTAATTTAAAATAAATATGCCTTTTCCAAATGGACCCGAGAAGATCCGAATTCTTTTAAAATATGTTGGGCATTTAAGAAAATTGCAGTATTTAAAACAACTCTATGACACCGTTCTCTCACTTTTTCTAAGTGAGAGAGCGAATCCGCGCTTCTACGTGCAAATGGGCTATAAGTATAAGTATAAGCACGGTTGCCTCCGCATTTATTTACTCAGTTGCTCGCTCCACATAAACCAACCCCTCCCTTTGCCAAGAAGAACTAGTGTGCCATCATGTGGATGGATGTTTAACTAAATGCAAGTTTTCCGCACTATAAGGCGCACCGGATTATAAGGCGCACCTTCAATGAATGACCTATTTTAGAACATTTTTCATATATAGGGCGCACCGGATTATAAGGCGCATAAGATACTGCAGTCAAACGTTTGACTGGGTTTGCGTTTTGCATCCACTAGATGTGCTAAAGGGAATGTAGCGAGTGCGCGGCGCCGGGGGCGAGGCGTTTATTAGTAAGCGTGAGCACGCTGGGGTGGGCACGTAACTTACATTCGCAGCCTGACTCATATGAGTATTCATGTGCGGCGGCTCGCTGACAGCAACAGCTGGCTGTTTTGAATGAGACGACCCAGTTACTGTGAACGGGGAGCGCTTTATGAACATTCTGTGCCGCGCGAGCAGCGCCGGGGACAGTGTGTCTGTTCGTGTGTCTGTTAGTAATGGTGTGTTCACACCGAACGCGAATAGAGCGTCAAATACACGTCTATCGCGTCTAGTTAGACGCTTGAACATTCGCTCGATTTAAATTTTTTCAACTTGCGCGGAAGACATTCGCGGCAAACGCGTCGCCCAATTCGCGTCATTCGCAACGCCCGGCGTGAATGATGCGTCTATTCGCGTCTTTGCATTGACTTTGTATGTAATCTACTCGCGCAAATAATAAAATTCGCGTTTGGTGTGAACACACCATTACACACATAACCTGATTTATACGAGGTTGAACTGGCCGTGTGACAGAGCGGGCATAAGATGGACACGAGCGCGAGTTCGCGGGCGAATTTAATAACGCGGAGCGTTATAAACCAATTGATCCATATATAAGGCGCTCCGGATTATAAGGCGCACTGTTGTTTTTTGAGAAAATTAAAGGCTTTTAAATGCGCCTTATAGTGCGGAAAATACGGTATTTGAATTGTCGTTAAGCCAGGCCTGTCAATCAATTTTAAAAGTATGCGACACTGTCAGAAAAGCATGGAGGCGATAACAGAAATTGTGAAAAATGTCAGGGAAAACTAATGGTGGTTCTAATCATCGTATGGTCCGGTAAATAACATTATGCCAAATTGTATAGGACGTAATGGGTTACAGTGATGTTTGATTGACATTTTAGCACTTCAGCACGCTTACACTTGCGCGTCTATGTTAAGTGCATTTTTGAGAACGCAGGGCTGCAGGCTGTGCACAATGTAAATGCTGTTTACGTTCGGGTCCAGTCGGGTTCTAAAGGAAATGGCGTCAGGTCGGGTCGGACTCGGGTCTAATTTTATCGGGTCTGTCTTGGGTCGGGATTTTCTTTTAAAAAAAATAATTTATGCACGTCGGGTTCGGGTAAGTAGTGATTCGGGTCGATTCGGGTCGGGTACAGTTTTTAGGACCCGACAAGACCTCTAGTGCACACACAAGCAATTAAAGGGATAGTTCGGCCAAAAATGATATTTAACACATGCATTACTCACCCTCAAGCCGTTCGAGATGCATATGTCAATCTTGTTTCAGACGAACACATTTTCAGTTATTTTAGAAAATGTCTTAGACCCTTCAGTGGATATAATGTGAAGCAATGGGGTCCACCTCCTTCAAGTCCCAAAATGTGCATACATCCTTCACAAAAGTAATCCATCCGGCTCCAGGGGGATAAACGAAGGCCTTCTGAGGGTAATCCGTGCGGTTTTGTCGTAAAAATATACATATTTAAAACTTTATAAATGAAAATATCTGACTTCCGGCAACGATCGACGCGCGTTCACGGGTGATGGAAGTCGGCGTACGAGGTAGGACGTAGCGTAGGAACCGTCGTGACGTAGAACGAACGCGCCTGCGCAGCCAGAGAGCAGAGCAAAACAAAACACTTCCATCACCCGTGAACGCGCGTCGATCGTTGCCGGAAGTCAGATATTTTCATTTATAAAGTTTTAAATATGTATATTTTTACGACAAAACCGCACGGATTACCCTCAGAAGGCCTTCGTTTATCCCCCTGGAGCCGGATGGATTACTTTTGTGAAGGATGTATGCACCTTTTGGGGACTTGAAGGAGGTGGACCCCATTGCTTCACATTATATCCACTGAAGGGTCTAAGACATTTTCTAAAATAACTGAAAATGTGTTCGTCTGAAACAAGATTGACATATGCATCTCGAACTGCTTGAGGGTGAGTAATGCATGTGTTAAATATCATTTTTGGCCGAACTATCCCTTTAAGTTGTTGGCTGCAGTTCACTTAACGGCCACTGATGTCGCTAATAACAAGGGTTTCTGAATTCTACATATAGCCTCTTTACATTCATAGTAATACGTATCTTGATCTTTGGTCAGCAGCATTAAGCCAGAAAAATGTGGTTCATGGGATTCTAAAAATAAGACAGGACAAATAAATGAGGTGAACATGTACACAAACACAAGCATTTTATACAAACACTTAACTTGAGGAATACAGATGGTGAAAAACTTTACAGGCATGAAATTCATTAGTAACAAATAATTTTTCCCCAAAAGGTTTTCTGAGAAATTGTTTGTGGCTGTTGAGGGAATAATGAACACAATGATAAATGTGTTGACTTACTATCATGGTGGTGACTTGGGAAGCGAAGGCTGACCCACTTTAGACACATGAGAAGTTGATGTATGTAAGGTGTTAAGAAAGAATAGCATAAAAAAACAAGAAGAAAGGCTTGATTAAAATCTTGCTGGACTCGACAGGCACATTTATTCGCTCTACTTGAGTCTAAGTGGATGATTAACGTGTAACATCAAAGCTCGCTCTTTTCCCTAGTTTCCCTAAACATTTCATAGGTTTTAGCTCCAGTTTTGTGTTGCTTTAGTTCTAATGTTTTAACACTTATGTAGAACTGCAAGAACACTATACTTTTACCCTTTTTTTAACCGTTATTTCCACAGGATCCGAAAGAACCACATACTGAGATCCGAACTCTGGTTGTGCACTTCATGTCAGAAAGTTGTACATAAGTCCATCATTATAATTTTTTGTGACCTATCCCATAATGAAATAATGGATCAGTTGACTTCCCATTTAAAAGTGTAGCCTCAATGAGTCCAAAGTTCTTGTTTCGTAGTGATTTTGATTAATAACATTCATCACACAGCTAGGTCCTGAACAGACAGTTCAATATATTAGCATTAAAAAGGTTACATTTGGTGAAAAATCAATCAAATAATCAATCAAATAGCATTGCATTTTGCTTTTGACTTGATTTCACAAGTGCAATGAGAATCTGCTTACAACATATTATCTATCTTATAATAAGTAACAAGCTTTTATCTAGTACAAATGAAGCAAGCATCAGTATTTTGGAATGGAATTTTGGAATGACTCTTTTGTTGGTTGAAAAGTCGAAGGTAATTTTATGTTAAACCACAAAGGCCCAATTTTGCATTCATTTTTAGGCAAGAAATGAACTCTTAAGATAAAAAGGCTTTATCTAATATTGTTTGAAAATGTATTATAAAATTGCTGCGACCTGCAGGCCAATATAGTGTGATATCAAAGGCCAGCTTTGTGAAAACATGACCCTTCCAATCTTTCTGTTGGTTATTTCTTCATTTGAGCTGCACATTTTAACAGCAGAGAGGGAAGAGTCACAGGGGTGAGAAAATCACTTGGAAAACCATGTTTGCTGTCCATATTTCTTCACGGTTTACGGCTACAGTATCCTGCCTTTCAAAACACACCATTAATGGTAGCAGTAAATCAAATGCCCTCAAACGCTAACCTGCAAACATGGGCTAAAATGATGAGCAGTGCGATGTTGCCATGCTTGCAAGTTTGGTAAATGGAATTAGAAGGACCAAAGACTAAAATAATGCAATAATGCATTATTTTATTTATTTATTTATTTTTAAAAATTGCTTGCTCAGTTGTGCAGATTCTGGGAGCATTTCCACAAAGAAGAGTCTGCATATATTATATGATACATAAGAATATGTCTTGCATTATATGATTAAATCTAAAACGATATTTATATCTTGTAGGCTACTACATATTAGTGCTTATTGGGTGAATACAGTCTTTAAAAATACTCAAATGTACCATATTTATGCTATTGTTCATTTGTTGGCATATGTTTCTCCAAATTGGCATATGTTTTTTAGATCTAGATCTGTATTTTGTCTAGTTTTTCATTGAATTTTCTGCTATGTTTTACTGCTCTTTGATGACTCATGTTATGTCTGAACTGATCAAATAATATAAGGAAACAACCTTGTGCAAAAGATTTATTCCCACCCACATTCACAAGCACCTCCGCACAATCAATGAGAAGTCTCTGCAGGTCTTTGATCTCATCATGCATATAGAATATCCAGTGTTACATTGGGATGGAGACAGGATTAGTGTCACTGTATAGTTTGATCCTGCGGTAGACATAAATTTGTACCACGATGATGATACAGAATCCCAGACTCTCAGGTGACCCAACACTGACTTGACTGTAATTTCAATGCATGATAAATAAGCTAGATAAATGAGCTATTTTATTACTCTAATTGAGTGACTGCACTTATGCTATCTGCTAGAATGTTGTCTTGCAGTTTGCAATCAGGTTTCAAATGTAGGCCAGTCTCAACTGACCACGTGTTGATCTGCTAGTCTGGGCTGAACAAACACAGTCCTGTGAACCACACACCACTGGTTAGTTCTTTAATAAATGAAATGAATTTCATAAAGGAAAAAAAAAAAATTAAAGCTGTCACAGAATAAAAAATATGGCCATGTCTTAAAGGGTTCACCCAAAAAGGAAAATTCTGTCAGTAATTACTCACCCTCATGTTGTTCCAACCCCATAGCAACGTCTTAACGTATGCTCACTATTGGCCGACGCTGGTCATGAGTGTGATGCTGGCCAATAGTGAGCCTACGTTCTGACGTAGCACTGCGCTGTTACACTACGTGAACTCACTCTGAGGCCCACATAGAAGAAAACGAAACGTTTTTTGCGCACAAAAAGTATTCTCGCCCTTGATAAACTTATGGTTGAGCCACTGTCACTTGGACTATTTTAACGATGTTTTTATTTACTTTCTGGGCTGGCAAGTTTCAATTACAATAGTGCCTATGGAGGAGTGAGACAGCTCTCAGATTTAATCAAAAATATCTTAATTTGTGTTCCGAAGATGAACGAAAGTCTTACGGGGTTGCAACAACATGAGGGTGAGTAATTACTGACAGAATTTTCATTTTTGGGTGAACAAACCTTGTAACACAAAGGTCTGTTTGTTAGAGCATGAGCTGGGTAAACTGAAGGCTGTGATGTTTAAAGCATAACTATTGCAGCCTTGGGTTTTCAGTTACTTAAATCAATATTTCATATGTCCATGTGAAATTGCCTTTGGATTTCAAAGCACACTTATTTCAGAATATGAATTGTTTCCTTCCTAACATTTCCTTGTGCTTTTTCTCGCACTAGAGTTTGGAATGGCAATAATAACTCTTTAACTCCCTTGATATTGTCTTGAATTGCTGCATCCTGCAGCCCTTGCTGGGGGATAGCCTTCCCATATTTTAAACAAACCACAGCAAATTCATGTAATTTAAAACTTCCTACCTGAAAAAAGTATGTTTTTTATAACCAGTCAGATATGTATTAGAGATAATGTGATAATATCCAGTTAAAATAAATATATCTGAGACAAGAAACTTCATTGCCTTGAATACTTTTATCTGCAAGTTACATCGTTACACCAGTAGGTGGCGACAAGTGCTCATCTTTATGAGCGAGTCGTCAAAACAGTAGGGCTGAGTCCAAAATCGCCCCCATACCCTCTTTCAATATTCCCTACATCAGTCCACTAATAAAGTTCACGTGAAGCCGTGAATGAAAATGAGTGAGTGAATTCAGACACTGAGTGCGCTGGTAGGGCTGTTGCTTTTGCATAGTCTGTGCAATTAATTAATTAAATAATCAATTCAATTTAAAAATTAATTAAAAAAGGAACTTAAACTTTTATGATATTACGCTGTACCCTCATTTGACCAGCGGCTTTGAAAATGGATGGATGGATGATTCAGCTGTAGGTGCCATCTTCTGGTCAGACGCAAGGAATTCATTCAGCGCGCGACTCTCTCTGCATTATGGGTATTCTGTAGCCGTTGATCGTACATCGGTTGTTATTCTTGTTATCGCAAAGTGACTGCGCAGACCTACACGGAGCAGTCTGATCTCTAATCGCTCTCGCTGTTCTTTGATAGGTTTTTTTTAGGTGTTTTTAATTTTTTTTTATAATTGCTTAGAACATACAGTACAAAACCAATGCCAGGGATAAGTACAATTGAGAGTTCAAATAAAAGGTTACAACATTAGGAAAATGTCATAAAAGTGAGACAGTTTTAAGGGCTAGGAGTTACTGGATGTAAGGAGAGTGTCAGGATTTAAGTTCCTTACAAAAAATGGAAAAGTAGTAGCCTGGATGCCAGCCCGAACCCCGCCCACAACATTTTTTGGTCGGGAAGTTCGGTCTGGACTCGATCCATTGAGGAGTAATTATGATCAGTCAAAAAATGTTCGGGCCAATCAAATTGCCAGGGCGGGCTTTATACGATGATGGACAGATGATCTGCAGGGACGTAATCATCACGTTATCAAAGAGCGCTTAACTGGTTTCCCTCAGAGATGACTGCCGCTGGAGAACTGAGATGTATAGATTCCGCTATCGCGTCTGTTGTAAAAGAAATCAACAGCGCATTCATTTTAATAGACGAACAGAGAACTGCAATCAAGGCATTTGTCGATCGGAAAGATGTGTTTGCCGTCCTTCCTACGGGATTTTGGCAAAAGTTTAATTTATCAGCTGGCTCCGATGGTCGCTAAGAAGATGGGACGCAATGAAAACCCTGTGGTCGTTGTGGTTTCTCCTTTGCTCGCACTCATAGAGGACCAAGTAAAAGAAGCAACACTCGTTATTTTACTTCTTCCAGCGTGCGTGCATTTGAGTTCTGTAGTTGACAACTGTGCTATGCAAAGTAGTTGACTTACTGCGTTGCTCTCATTGGTTGTAGGTCTATCCAATTGACTGCATAGTTTTTTTTTCCTGGTTCGGTTAAGACACGCCTCATAATCAAAGCCCTATGGAGCAGTATCAGACTCACATTCTGACTAGAATATGAGTATGACGAAGTCAGGCTAGAAAAGTAGGGCTTACCTGAAATTTACATTTGTGTAAGAAAAAAAATGAAGTTTGTCAATAAATATTGGTCCTTTTACATCATCAAAGTTGTGATCAAATGTGACCAAATAAAGCATCTTTGTATAAGGTAGGCTACTTTGATGTCGCTCTGCGCAGAGAACACATCTTCAGTTTTTATGAATGAGTAGGCCTAATTAAACTATATTGCCCTTGTGATTTGTTTGAAACCATTGTCTTTGACGGTGCATGTAACGCCAATATTGTATAAGTTACTTACTAACTTATTGTTTATTGAACTGTTACAAGCAATATCACATTGCTAAATCACATTGATTAGAATATGAGTCTGGTGTGGTGTGTTTTGTGTTTCTTTGGAGCTTAACAGCCCCTGATCTCAATTCAGTATTCATCAGTGTTGTGTTTTTGTTGTCTTATCCCATATTCCTTGCTTTAAATGCAAAATAGGTTATATTTTGTGATCCACATTGCCAGTTTTTAAAAACAAGCAGCAATATATACCACTTCGGGATTTACAGGTCTAAACCATGTTTCATCTCAGGCTCCACTGAATGTTAAACAACAGCTGAAAAATTCCACACTTTTTTCATACCTCTATTTCGCCACACAGAGGCTGATGAAATCCTTTGGGTGGGGGAAACAATTATTCAGAAGGATTCTGTGAAGTTGCATGCTTATAGAGGTGCTAATTACCTCTGAGAGTTCAGCAGAAGCTTTAGGTTTTCTCTAGTGTCTTTATTAGCTTATTAATTATGAAACAATGCATAGGTGGTTCACCTGGAAGCGGGAAACTTTTTCTGCATTAAAAACCCACAACTCAACTCTAAATCACACTGCTCATGGGTTGCGCATTATTAGAGGCAATGAAAGAAGCGTTTATATGAAGAATGCATGACACAGATTGAATTTAAAACAATATAGCTCTGTTCAGTTGTTTGGAACAAGGTACCATAATGAATCAAATAAATAAATACCACCTCGTAATTTGGAGGACAAGCAAGCAGTTCTTTGGTAATAACACGTCCCAGAAATAAATTCAGTGCTCATAAAGGCGTGCTTTTTGTCATTTTCGAGAAGCCTGGAAAGCATCAGTAAGATGAAATGTCTCTGGAGACTAACTCACCTGGGGAAGGATGCAGATCTTAATCATGAGGGACCCAGTTCCCTCAATGCTACCAGGCGCTCTGGCAAGAATGTATTTGCATTTTTGTAAATCTTTAAAAATGGCATCGTACCACGCTATGGGTCAAAAGCAACCTCATTTAAATCTTTTGAATATGAAACCAGTAATATATCTTTGTACTGGCTTTTAAAATTGCTCTCTTTTATGCGCTGTCAGTAATTCCAGCATACCAATAGTGCTTCCATCTGCACTGCTGATTTTAATCTTTTGTAATTGGGAGGTACGGGTGACTCACTTTGTGGGATTGATCTGCACAGTAATTTCCTTAAATGATAATGTGCAAATTAAGTTGCCTATACACAAGCGTACTTTAGAAGTCACAGCAAGTGTAAAGAGCCTTTAAGCTATTAAACCCTTTGCAATGTGTCATCATGTCAATCACAGAGATAACTAAAGGAGGAAACGTTCAGTATCATCTATTCCTAACCGTTTAACTTTCCACTAGCTCAAAATGTGAAATGTAATGTATATAGGCCTACCTGTGTAAAGTGTAATCCATATACCATATTTAAAGTCTGCATAAAATTGTATTTGTTCCTATTTGTTAGCGTACATTACTAGTCTTGTGGTGAACAAGTTAATTCACAGAAAACCTATCTTTGTAATATTTAGTCAAAATCTGAAAATTTGCTTCCCCTCAGGAATGGTGTTTTTTTCTGATGATGTCAGTTTGATGGTTTGGGCAGAACATCCTTAAAGGGTTAGTTCACCCAAAAATAAAAATTCTGCGCATTGCTCGGTCACACATGTCCCCAGCCCTATAGGGCCACGTCACACAAGTGCTATTAAAACTTAATGTTTTTTTTTTTTTTTTTTTTTTTTTTTTTTTTTTCAAGCAAAGAGTGTTACAACAGAAAAGATATACAATAATAATAATAGTAATAATAATAATAACTTATACACTTATGCTTGAAATGGAGTGGGGAGAAGTAAAACTTATTGAACCCCACCCCAGTCTGTCAAAGAATTTTTACAAACAAAATAGCTGCTTCCTTCAATAATCTCAAAGAGAGAGAGAGAGAGAGAGAGAGAGAGAGAGAGAGAGAGAGAGAGAGAGAGAGAGAGAGAGAGAGAGAGAGAGAGAGAGAGAGAGAGAGAGAGAGAGAGAGAGAGAGAGAGAGAGAGAGAGAGAGAGAGAAAGAAGAAAAAAAAAGAAGAATGAAAAAAATATTTATGTATATATATGTATAAAATAAATAATAGTAGATCATTGAGAAACAGTATTATAGTTGCACACGTGCGAAACCACACATACATACTTATACATATTCATAATATACAAGTATTACCTCAGGTAACAATGATTATCAAATACCAACAATGGTAGACGGAATACCACAAGGGTACATAACAATGACACACAGCTACCAATACCACAAGGGTAAATAAACTAAACCAACACTCCACACAACATGAATACAATCAAACCTCATTACCATTGTAAAGGGACCAGACCTTTTGTTTATAAAGACGTTTGAAATTGTGAATGCTTTGACATTGCTTTAATTCCGGCCCCAGATTATTCCACAAAGTAACCCCACATCAAACATAGAAAAGCTCCTCCTGGTGGAACCCGCCATTGGGACCACAGAGTTTCCAAATCCTCTCAAACTGTACGACTGCTCTTTATGAGAAAACATATTTTGAATGTTCACAGGTATAAATAGTGATACGCTTTGAACATGAACTGTGCATTATATAATTTTACAAGATCCTGCATTTTTAATAACTTTGATTTTAGAAAGAGAGGATTTGTGTGCTCAAAATAGGCGGCCTTGCGTATAATTCTTACAGCTCTTTTCTGTAGCATAAAAAGTGACTGTATTACATTTTTGTAATTATTACCCCATACCTCTACACAGTAGATTAGATATGGCTGTATTAAAGAACAATACAAGGTATGGAGTGCATTATAATCAAGGATATGTTTAACTCTACTAATTATTGCAAGGCTTTTGGAGACTTTAGTAGTTATATGTCTGATGTGGGCATTCCAACTTAACTTATAGTCTATCGTTACACCTAAAATTTTTATTTCCTGAACATTTTCAATGTGTACTCCTTCTATCTCAACCCGGTTCTGTGAGTCAGCTTGATACTTTCCAAAAAACATCACTTTAGATTTATGATTTAAGGATAATTTTTTACTTTCCATCCATTTTTTAAATTTACTTAGTTCTTTGTTTATAATGCTAATCAGTACCTCAAAACTGTCATTACTATAGAAAATGTTTGTATCATCAGCATACAATACACATTTAACCAATTGAGAAACATTAAAAATATCATTAAATAATTTGGGGCCCAATACTGATCCCTGAGGGACACCACAAGCAATGTCAAGACATCCAGAAGAGAGCTCACCCATTTGGACATACTGTACTCTGTCGCTCAAATAACTTTCACCCAATTCCCAGCCACCCCCCGTATTCCATATCGTTCTAATTTCTTAAGTAATATGTCATGGTTGATGGTATCAAAAGCTTTTTTGAGATCAATAAAGATTCCTATTGCATGTTTTTTTTATTTGTTAAAGCCTTCGGTATTTCTTCTGTGGCATCAATAATGGCCATTGAAGTGGATCTATTGGGTCTGAACCCATATTGTCCTTCATGAATTAGCTTATACTTATGTATGAAATTTTCAAACCGTTTGTCAAAAACTGTTTTCAAGGATTTTTGAAAATTGGGGAAGGAGTGAAATGGGTCTGTAATTAGTGAAGTGATTCCTATTTTTATTTTTGAACAATGGTATGACCTTAGCAATTTTAAATTTTTTTGGGACACAGACGTTATTAAGCGACAGGTTACAGATATGTGTTAGAGGCTTTATGATACTTTTAATTATCTTTTTTATTAATACCATATCGATTGAGTGACAGTCTGTAGATAACTTGTTTTTTTTATTTTTGCACAATATTCATTATTTCACACTCACTGACAGAAAATAGTATGATTGTTTCTTTCAGAGTTCAGCTCCAGTTCTTGGTTAGGAATTTTGGCTGCTAACTCAGGGCCAACATTTACAAAAAAATTATTAAAATCATTTACTAGTTTATTCATGTCTTTGTTTTCTCTATTAGAGTCAACAAAATATTCAGGATAATTAGTTATATTAGATCCTTGCTTAATGATACTATTTAATACTGCCCAGTTTCTTTTTATGTTAAATTTATTAGCAAGTAATAGTTTTTCATAATATAGTTTTTTCGCCATTCTCATTATAGCTGTCAATTTATTTTTGTACAGCTTATATCTGTCCTCAGCTTCTTTGGTTTTCAATTTGACAAACAATTTATAAAGGTTATTTATTTTCTTACATGCATTCTGCAGGCCTTTGGAAATTTGGGCATTTTAGATTTTTTTTCTTTTCTGTTTACTAAATACTCTGATGGGACAGTGCTTGTTGTACAAGGAGGTAAATATTTCTATGAACTTATTGTAAGCCACGTCAGTCTGCATCTCTCCATAAATAGTATTCCAATCTTGTGACCTTAATTCTTCATTAAATCCATTAATAGCTTCCTCAGTTCGTACTCTTCTATAATTCACATTGCAAGTTATATTACGTTTACAAACATTACAGTCATATATAGTAAAGACAGGTGAGTGGTCGGTGATATCACAGATCAATAGACCATTTAGACCAATGTTGGAAAAATACTTTACTGTAGTAGAAATCTGTATTAGAAATCTTTGTATTAACTGGCTGTCTATTAACGTGAGGCAGTTAATGACACCTGTCTGTGTCTCCCAGTGTAACGTCACCAGCTGGAGTGCCCTTGAGAGCCACCAGAGGGCACTCCACATCAGACTATTGTCATTCCCTCACAAACTACATTTCCCATAACTCACTGCCCAGACTCATCATCCCTGATTGCATCCACCTGTGTCTCATTACCTTGTTAGTCTCAGCCTATTTAAATCATGTAGGCTACTCGTTCATTCCCTGCGAAGTTTTGAATGTTTAGTGTCTCTACTGCATTTCTGAGCGTGTTTGTATCTTGATTCTCTGCCTGTTCCCTCAGATTTCTCACTTTGCCTCAGCCCTGGTCTGTTATTGTTTGGATTGTTTGTGTGTGACCCTTGCCTGTTCTCTGGATTACGTTTTTGGATTACCTTGTTCAATAAATACTGCATTTGGATCCTCAACCTTAGTGTCTCAGTGAGCAGTTTGTGACAGCCAGTGGCCTACATCTGCGTTAAGTGATTAATTTACAGCAAAACAAAAGATAAAATGTATGCTTTCATCTCGGAAAATATTATTTTTGTCTTAAATTTTTTAATGAACTTATGGTGCGTTCACGTGCTATGGTAATTATGGTAAATACCAAAAGCCGACATGGAAAATGCACATGAACACCCCCTCATGTGGTATTTTCCACTGGGCAACTCATAGAATATTTTGATGCACGAGTTGCCGAGATGAGATTACCTTTGACCTTTTCAAAATGGCGGAGAGCAACGCAAGAGTTGTGAATGGTAAAAATATGTACTATTCATGATCTAGAAAATATACAGCATATATTATTTACGTTTGAGTTTTGATAAATCATTTTCTTGCTGGAGCAGATGACTTAAGCAATCTAAAATAGTTTTAGCTAAATAACAGGTCTGGATCTCCATCTTTTTACCACATTACGACAACAAAAGCACTTGAACGCAACACACTGGTAAATACCAGTTCACAAGTGGAAAATACCATATTTTCCATAGCATGTGAACGCACCATAAGACAAGCTCAGTGCGGACTCATTTTCTGTCAGTTCTTTTTCGTGAATGTGTGCAAAGGATTGTGGGTGATTGAAGTATGCGAAGGATACACTTGATGCATCCTTCAAAACGAGCTGAATCAAGGACGCAAAACGAAGGCTGCCTTCCAAGTTTCATTTTAATTGAGACTGTCTTCGGCGGCACTTGATGACGTGGCAGCCGCGATATGCAGCCTTACTAGGATACAGCCTTCCAATTGAATAGCACCCCACGTTTTGTATGTCTCCCTCATCTAACACACCTGATTCAACTCATCAGCTCCTTAGTGGAGACTCCAAGACCTGAATTGGGTGTGACATAAAAGACATACAAGGAAGACAGACAAAATGTGCACTGCTGGGTCTCCAGTACAGGTTTGAAAACCCCTGGGGCCTCATGTACAAAGACTTGCGTTGAATTCATACTAAAACATTGCGTACGGACAAAGCTGTAAATGTGCGTACGCACAAATAAAAGCAGATGTATGAATCTCTGCGTACGAAGGATCCCATGCATATTCTCTTTGTACATCCCAATTAACGTAAAATTGAGCGCACATGCACGAGCACAACGCCCCACCCAGTCTCCTCCCCCAATTAAATTAATTTAAATATGGTAATTAGTCCAATTTGGCAAAAGAAACCTGCAAGAACATGGCTAAAGCAAGCAAGAAACGAAATTTCACTGAAAATGTCTTCTATGTGAATATGTAGTAAAGTGTAATTTATTCCTGTGATCAAAGCTGAATTTTCAGCATCATTTCTCCAGTCTTCAGTGTCACATGATCCTTCAGAAATCATTCTAATATGATGATTTGATGATCAAGAAACATTTTTGAGTATTATCAGTGTTGAAAACAGGTGTGCTTCTGCTTCATATTTTCGTGGAAACCGTGATATAGTATTTTCAGGATTCTTTAATGAATAAAAACTTAAATCAAACAGATATAGAAATCTTATAATCTTTTGTAACATTATAAATGCATTTACTCTCACTTTTAAACAAATTCAATGTGTCCTTGCTGAATAAAAATATTACTTTCTTTTTTTATCTTTACTGACCGAATTAATGAAGTTTATTTTTTATTCCTAGTTAAGCCAACGCTGCCATTGCTAGACGGGTTGTATCAATTTGTACATGCTTTATATATGCTCTTACTTAATGGCATAATAGAATATTTTAATAAAACTCGTGTGACAATAATATGTCAAATAATTTATCAATTACAAATTATAAGCAATATCTGACAGCTGGTGGTGCGATAGAACAATTCGTAGTGTAATGTTTGCCACTTCACTTTATTGCCTCTATGAGTCGCCAACGGACAAAAATCACGACAAATGTACGTACGTCAGACATGAAGTTTACTTGGAGGAACGCACATTCTTACGTTAATTTCACTGTTAGTACATCTGGCCGTGAACGTGAAAGCTGACGTACGCCGTGTTTTTGTGCGTACGCAGTGTTGATACATGAGGCCCCAGGTCCTTACTTGATCAGGTCAAGGAAATAATTTTACCGTTTTGATCACATGACCAAGGGTGGCAATTCCTAAAGACTTGAAAGGTGTGTTAGACTTTGGCGCTGTGTGGACTGATCAGTATGTGACTTTAAAGCAGTGCATGCTGGTTAAAAAAAAAATTCTAACCCACTGTGACATATGGCATCATAGTACATAAAGCGTTTCGGGAGCAATCCTTTGTGCAGTTTCTGCAGAGCGGATGCACAAGCTCTGATTTCACGTTTGGCCGGATTCGCTGATGATGTTAATGTTATATTGTGTTATGTTTATACAAAAATAAAATTGGTATTCAAATAGCATAGGCTTATGTTGAACTTTATTCTTGAACATACAGACACTGCATTAAGTAGTAACCAACATAAAGTATACATGGGTTTCCTGTTTACAAACATTACAGGGTGTGTGTTTCTACCAGAGGCAGAAAGCCAGATTGGTGAGCTGGTCCACTACTGCAACAACCTTAAGTATTGAAGCTTTCCTTATTGTTTGTATTGTTTTTATATAACAATAAAATGTGATTTTAGTTGGATCTGTTTGTCTGTCTTTAATTTTGCAGTGTTACTGTGATATATGTATGAATTATCATGTTAAAGCGGTCATATAATGGTACATGCACTTTTACAAGTTGATTGTACTGAAATGTGTGTTGGCAGTGCCTGTACACAACCATCATATAATGATAAAAATCCATCCAGTGTTTTTGTTTTAATCTCCTTATATGTTTTCCCCTGCCTCAAATTGAGCCGTTCGTTTTTGTGACGTCAATAAAACGGACGCCCCTCCCACGATTGTTGATTGACAGCAGTGATTCAACACAGACCCGCCCTCGCTCGTCCTGTCAATCATAGTCCGCGCGGATCGGCGCAGTCATTGTTGATATGCTGGAGCACTGTCTATGAGCAGAATGGCGTCTAAGCGATTGTGGTGTTCTGTTCTTGGGTGCAATAACGAACACAGCAGTCATTTTAATGTTCCTAAATCCGAACCGCTGAAGACGCAGTGGCTGAGTTTGTTTTCGAAGGGAATATTCCCCACGAGCAACGTCAATGCTTTCATGTTTGCCGAATCATTTCTCAGTGGACTGCTTTATAAACGAGGATCAGTGTAAAGCTGGTTTTGCTGAGAAGCTGCACCTGAATAAAGGATCGGAACCTATTCGTGTTCCTGCTGAACCTTCAGAAGAACTAAAGTGAGTGTAACGTTTTATTAATCTTTATATTAATATTTATATTAATCTTTGCAAATCACCAGCTGCACGCTTCACGATGAATGCGTCGGTTTGCACTCAGGGTACATTACAGCATGTTTTCTATGTACAACGTTCTCAATATAATTCATAATCCCACGTTTGTAATGAACAACGCGTTATGGTTATTGTGTTATTGTGTTACAAACGGTGTATGCGCAGAACAGAGAGGCGGGGTGAGCAAAGCTCATTATCATTTAAAGTCATATGCACTGAAACGGCGTGCTGAAAACAGAGCTGTTTTTGACCAGGTAAAATAAGTGTTTTCTTACAATACTAATGAGAACTTTTAATTAAAGTATATTACAAACTTTTAATTTAGACCCTAAAGAATCATATTAGCTTGTACAAAAATGGCATTATATGACCCCTTTAAGCTAGTAATGTAATAGCCAATGTTAGCAGTGCAGCATCTACTGGACAGCCCGAATTTGCTTTTATATAAGTTACGTTACGCGTGTTTACGTTTTACTCCACCACTATGCTACTTGCCTACTACACGAAACCACATATTTTTCTGCCTCCCAGTTGCATGCGCAAGCAGTGATGACGTTGCCAAGAAATCCATGTATTGAATTAAAAGTGTTTCTGTTGCTACATGAACACATATAAAACGTCGGTGTATTTGACAAATATTGCAGCTAATCCACTTCATCTGTTATATGGGAATCTGTTATTACGTCAATAAGGGAAGCAGAAAGTGTACAACTTGTTGAAATAGTTTTGCTGTGGTATATTACATACACTTTCGTTAAGCATGAAAAATATTTTAATATTTAGCCTAGCTTAAATAAGTTTTGTACTAGGTAAGAAATATGTATGATAGTAAAGTTAAATAGTAACTAGCATCGAGTCACAAAGGCGATATATAAAAAAAAATAGGCCTATATATATATATATATATATATATATATATATATACATAAACAGTGGGGAAAATAATTATTTAATCCCCTGCTGATTTTGTAAGTTTGCCCACTTTCAAAGAAATGAAGGGTCTATCATTTTTACGGTAGGTTTATTTTAAAGGATAGAGAGAAAATGAACCAAAAAATCCAGAAAAAAAAACACATTATATGAAGGTTATAAATTTGCATTTCAGTGAGTGAAATAAGTATTTGATCCCCAAGCAAAACATGCCTTAGTACTTGTGGAGAAACCTTTGTTGGCAAGCACAGAGGTAAGACGTTTCTTGTAGTTGGTCACCAGGTTTGCACACATCTCAGAAGTGATTTTGGTCCACTCCTCTTTACAGATACTCTCTAAATCCTTAAGGTTTCTTGGCTGTCACTTGGCAACTCAAAGTTTCTGCTCCCTCCACAGATTTTCTACAGGATTATGGTAGACTGGCTAGGCCACTCCATTACCTTAATGTGCGTCTTCTTGGGCTACTACTTTGTTTTGCTACTATGTTTTGGGTCATTGTCATGCTTGAAGATCCATCCACAACCCATCTTCAGAGTTCTGGCTGAAGGAAGGAGGTTCTCGTCCAAGATTTTACAGTACATGACCCCGTCCATTGGCCCCGTCCCCTCAATACGGTGAAGTCGTCCTGTACCCTTAGCAGAGAAACAGCTCAAAAGCATAATGTTTCCACCTGCGTGGTTGACTGTAGGGATGGTGTTCTTGGGGTCATAGTCAGCATTTCTCTCCCTTCAAACACGGTGAGTTGAGTTGATGTCAAAGAGCTAAATTTTGGTCTCATCTTATCATAGCACTTTCTCCCAAGCCTTCTCTGAATCATTAGATGTTCGTTGGCAAACTTCAGACGGGCCTGTACATGTGCCTTCTTGAACAGGGGGACCTTGAGGGCGCTACAGGATTTCAATCCATTGCGGCGTAGTGTGTTACCAATGGTTTGCTTGGTGACTGTGGTCCCAACTAACCTGACTCCGCCAGATGGATTTGCTCCGCATATCCATCTGGAAACCTTCCGTTGAAGTAGTTTTGGTAAGGGGCGAAAATACTGGTTAGCTGATTGGCCTATGTTGGTGATAGACGGGCCAAATCAACCAATCAGATCAACGAAGCATATGACGTACTAACAGAGCGTATCTTTTCCTCTGAGAAAAGTCTCCAGAGCAGTGTTTTGCTCTTCTTTCAGTGAAGAAATACTCTGTAATTCCGATAAAACTTGCTCGATAGCCACGCTGATGCTAGTTTCATCCGCTGAAGCCGACATGTTCTTTAGACTGAACTGACGCGCTTCTCGTTGCGTCACACCTCAACCCGCCTCAAAGCCAACGCTGATTGGACGTTCGTTTGGTGAACTGCTCCCAAATTTTCTTTAACGGAAAGTATCCAGACTGATCTGCGAGTGAAACCTTGAAAGCTCGCGAGATCAGGATGGTCTCACGAGGCTAGGTCCCAACTGCCTTGAGATCATTAACAAGCTCCTCCCGTGTAGTTCTGGGCTGATCCCTCACCTTTCTCATGATCATCCTTACCCCATGAATCGAGATCTTTCATGGAGCAACAGATTTTTTGGGATTTTTGATTTTGTATTTCTTCCATTTTAGAATAGGCAAGGCAAGGCAAGTGTGGCACAAGTAGTACAGGTTTCAGACACAATGAAATTTCGACTACGCCACCCATGGGAATTTCACCCCGGGAAATATGGGGTGATACATAAGAATTTAGGTCACACAGGTTCGACTCTCTTAAAAAGGTAGGCAGAAACGTGGGTATCATGAAAAAGTAAAAAAAATTATTAATACAAAGTTACATTTAAATAGAAAAGAAAAATCACATTAAAATGACCTCCGTTGCACAAGGCAGCATCTGATGGCTTGTTAGAAGTGCATGGCTGACATCGGTTTCGAAATAAACAAAAATAACAAGTGACACATACAATACTTTACGTACATGTAACTAATATTTGCACAACTCACAAAAAATACACAAACTTACAGGGCTGAGGTTCACCACCGGAGGAGTGATCACAAAGCTAGTTAGTCAAAAGCACACTTTCACACACACACACACACACACACACACCACCGTGCACTCAGATCACACAACCAAAACACTTAAAAAGTGTCGCACGGCAACCGTTGGAGGAGCACCACCACCACAAGAGACCCTTCACCAGTGGGACCCCAGCGACTGAAAAGGAAATCAAAAACAAACTTCAAAACATAGTTACAATAAATCACAGTTTGATTATATCACTGTATGATCATAGAGCAGACAATAATAAAGTCATATCAAATCAAATCACAAACAATATAGAAATATTAAACCAATAGGAAAAGAAAGAAAACAAATTAACTCAATTCAGACAATAGGGGAGACAAGCTTGAACGGAGCAAACCCATAGTTGTATTCTCCTTATTCCAAAAAAATCAGTGAGCGTCAACCCCAAAATACACTAAACTATAAGCAACAGACAGCAACAATCCCCTTGATTAGTTGGACGATATGGCGTTCTCGCAGTATGGCAGCAGAGAAGCGAACGGGACTGCAACTATAGCAGAAACAAATCGCTCGCTATGAACGAGAGGGAGAATCCGGGAAATGAAAATGTGCTCTATTATCCCTTCACAGGCATGGGTATACGGTATTCATATAAACTGCCGTTCAGCTGAGATACTGAGAGGTTAGCAGTCTTAGAATACTTAAAACAAGCCGAAGGAACCAGAGAGGGGAAAAGACAAGCTGTGGCTACTGTCAACAAAAGAAAAGGGAAGGAGCCGGACGTGACGCATCCCTGGCCATAGCCAACCAGCTCTTAAATATCATTTTCTATCTGCACCTTCACGAGTGGATATAGAGTCCGATTCTAGAATGGCAATCTCTGCTGCGTTTTCTGCAGGTGAAAAACGATGCCTGCTGAGGCTGCAGTTGCTTTTCCTTCCTCTTGACTCTTTACGGCAAGGTTTTTATTTCTGATTTCCTCTGCTTTCTGTACGCCCTGTCTGACAACAAGCTGCCAGGCGGAGCGGTCTTCTGCCCGACTCTCCCTCGTGTCCACGTTGATGTCAGACAGCTTGATGTCTTTCTTGCAGATATCTTTCTAGCGCAGTCATGGACGTCCAGTCAGTTGGGAGCCCTCTGCCAGCTCGCCGTAAAGTAGGTCCTTGGGAATGCGGCCTGGGCCCATTCTCCTGACGTGGCCGAGCCAACGAAGGCGCTTCTCGCTAAGTAAGGCAGCATGCTTCTAATGACGGCGCGTTTAAGAACCATTTTTCCTGCCGACCAACATTTCGTTATTTCAAATGTAGGCGCGTCGCGCGTGGCAAGCGCGCTCATAATGTAAGAGACGCTGGCGTGACCACAACATTGCCCAACATCAAATGGCAAATGTAATGTAAGCGGAACGAAACTGAGCTACTCGTTTATTGTGTGGTTGACGGACCGTTTATCAGTCTGGACCAATGCAGCGCGAGCCGATCTTAATCAAGCAGCACTGTTACTACACAGCGCTGAGACATCCAGTAAAGAAAGCATTTGACTTCACCACTGAAGTAATAACATCGCTGCGAGATCTAGTGAGAAACATTCCCATTTCTCCGTTATTAACGGATCAAACAGCGCTGACGTGGAAACCAGGAAGAAACATTGTGCCATGAATGAACTATCCAGTGTCCACAGATCAGCAATTTTCACCATGGATTTACTTTAGTAACACTACTAACTGTAACCATGGAAGTTTGGCAGGAATAGGAGGCTATAATGCTTTCAAGTAACATTACATCAGTTTTATTTTGACATCATGAATACAATTGCTGCCCTCAAATGTTAATCTGAACTAAAATAAACCTACTACAATATTACATTTCATTTTGTCCAAGGAGCTGTTTTGTTTTATATGCTCCTAAGAAAAGTCAAGTATAGCTCCATCATTGCTCAAAGTAAAAAAATATCATACTTTATGATGTTAGTTTTAATAAAAATATAATAAAAAAGAATAAAATCAAGGAAATTTCTCTGGCATTTCTTTCTTTTTGCTGTATGGGAAACGTACCGAACCGTACCGAACCGAACCGTGACACAAGTGTATCGTATCGAACCGAACCGTGAATTTTGTGAACCGTTACACCCCTAATATATATATATATATATTTTATATATAAATATAAAAAATATTGCTGTTTCAACATTTATATTAAGAGCAATAAATAGAGATTCTGATTTGCAAACAAATCATGACTCTTATGAACTGGTTCATTCCGGAGAATCAAAACCATAGAACGATTCCTGAACAAATTAATCTAAAAAGCCGTTTTTTGCCAAATTTTGTCAAAAAAGCCAAATTGCAATCTCGCAATTGAACAGACTCTTATGAACAGTGTTTTTTTTTTTTTTTTTGCAATAAATGTTGTACATTAATTTATCATTTAATTTTTTTTAATTATTCTATTTGGTAAGTGTTTTGCGAAGCATCACTATTGTAAGTTTGGTTTATAATTTCTGCAGCTAGGAGTTTCTAGATCTGTTCAACTGTGCAGTTTGGGAGAGCCAATTTGTAATATGTCAGTCAGTGGGCAGAGAACATCTTAGACAGTGAGAAGGTGTCAAAAAACAAAAACAAACGAAGGCTTCTTTCACAAAGAGGGAGGAGAATAACCTGAGTGGTGAAATCTGCTAATGCCGTTTTTCTCTCAGGTTGAACGTAAATCTTATACAGTAAAGCAAGATAATGGATATCTGGGTGAGTTTATGAAGAACAATTGCACTCAACGCTAATGCCCACTAGTGTGAGCATTCACAAATAGAAACATTCATTATTTAGGATATGGCACTCGAGACAGTGCTCTTCATTCTGTGGTTTGAACTAAAGGATGAATTCCACCTGACAGTTCAGCCTCACTCACTCAATCATACAGGCAAATGCAAGAGGTGGCATTCTTTGACCACAAAGTGTCAGCCTTGATAAATCTTGATTAGGAATTGTAAATTGTGGCTTTCTGTTGACAGTATGGTTTAGGAATGGCCTGCTGAGGCCTAATGAGAAAGGCCTGATTTCACACACACACACACACACACACACACAGAAAAATCACAACATAGGCTCATTGGAAAAACGTACCTGAGGCAACATAAGTACCAATACGTAGCCTATATCACTGCAGTTTCCAACAGAAATGAACACTGGAGGCAGTAAAACAGCAAGCACTTTTAAATCGTTTTCATGCACAATTATGATTACAGGGGCAGATTATGAATTAATAAAGACTTGTTTCACGCGTCTCCTTGCACAATTATGTTATGACCTCGATTTTTACCATAGTGCATGATGAATTTTCATCACTTAACCAGCTTCATATGTTTTACTGACATACTATAAGTTTGCTCGATAGCTCAGCTGGTACAGAATTGTAGCTACTTGTAATGCGGATACAAATCACGGGTACGAATCCCGTGAAAGACGGGTCACAATAAAAGAGCTCAAAAACAAGAGTTCAAAACAAGCTAAAATTGCGTGATTGCGTTTTTATCTCACATTTGCTTTTGTTAACACTATTGGGTAGGTTTAGTGTAGGTGTACATTATTTTAAAATGGAGCATTGAGATTTTAGCGCAAGTTCAATGATACGTACTAGGGTTGGGCATCTAAGGTATAATGCCGATCCGATATGCATCTCGATACAAAGTATCCGATCCGATATATTAACGATACATGTGTAGCATTTTGCGATGCAATACGATACGATTTACAGTCTTATCACGATACGATGCGATACTTCAGCACTAGCTAATTAGATCAAGTTTATGTGGTGATGTGAAAGAGGATGCGGTGCCATTGAATGAGTTTGATTATTTATTAACCAAGTAAAACCAAGACTTTTTTACAAACTGGCTTTTCTCTCAGAGCCTGAGTGTCGGTTTACAGTAGAGGGCCATTTTAGAACACATGGCACATATTATTTAAGTATTTCCAAGATAAACAGAAGGTATAAGTGCAATGCATACTAAAAAAAAATATTTGCACTCTTTCAACAGAAAGAAGGCTTACCATTGCACAACAAGAATTGTGATTTCAGTTTTCAACTATGAAAATAAGTTTTACAAAGATGTTTTGCCACTGAATATTCAAAAGTTAACGTTGTGAACTAGCAGTGTTATGCTGCTTTTACTTTGAAACATCACTGTCACTGTAAACAACAGGCTAATAAAATAAAATTAAATAAAAATTAAATAAAATTCTAAATAAAAAAAAATGCTTTTTAGAATAGTGCACATCGGTCAGTCACCTTCAGTTAAAGGTTTTTCTTCAGAAATATCAACTGATCAACATGATCAGGGTGAAGCAAGCTACGCTGAGCTGTAACTATATCTCCAGCTGTGCTGAAAACTCTTTCAGCTGGTACGCTTGTTGCTGGGATGGACAGATATCTCTTTGCTAAAGCTGATAGTAGTGGAAGATCTACTTGCAGTCTCCACCACTGCAACACATCCCCATCCAAACCTAAAGTGTCCCTTTCTCTATATTTTAAGATTTCATCCTTAGCTTTCTCCCTGATGGTCTTTGCTGGTGTTCTTGCACTCAGGAAATCTCCAAACATCTGGTCCATGGCAGTCTTTTTCTTTGGAGGGGCATCATCTACAGAAGAGGGCAGAGGAGGCTCATCAGTTGTGCTAAAAATATTACTTTAATTTACAATCTGAAAATTAGTTCACTATATTGAATCTTCACTACATATTTCTGTACATTTTTGGCATTGTCTCCATTTAAACCAACCTGTCTTGTCCTCGTTGGAAGGGCTTTTGTCGCCTTCTGTTTCAGCTGTCTGGTCCTCTTCCAATGTGCCTGTTGCCTGGTCTTCATTCGGCATTGCTGTGTCACTGACCTCTTCCTTAAAAATGCATAAACATGTAAAATAATGCATATATTATTCATATTATTCAAATCATATATTATTAGTTCTAAACTGCAATAACAATCTTACTTTAAATGTTCTTACCTCTCCATTCATCTGTACCACCTCTGTTGTTATCTTCATGAATACCATATCCTTGGCATCACTGTCATCCAGAAAAGCCAGGTCTTTAAAACGGGGGTCAAGTGCTGAGGCACAGTGGAGAGTGCCTTCAAGATATGTATAACGGCCATCAAAGTCCTGCCTGAATCTGTCTTTCATATGGGAAATAACCTCTAGATCACTCTCATCTGGTTGGAATTGTCTCTGCAATTTGGCTTGGACTGGAGAGATAATGGAGATGGTGGGATTTTTTTCCTCACTGAGGAGTGTGGTTGCCACTTTCAGTGGTGACATTAATTTGATGATCTCTGGGATCAGTGTCATGTCATCTTCTGTCAAACTGGCCATAGCCTCACGCCTCTTTATCTTCCTGGATAGCAGGTTGTTCAGCACAGCAGGCTGCTGCTCCCAGAAACGCTCCAACATGTCGAGGGTACTGTTCCATCTGGTGGAAACGTCATGGATGAGCTTGTGGTTGGGCAGGTGTAACTGGGTCTGTATTTCACGCAGAACTTCAGTTGCCTTGGGGCTTTTGTGGAAAAAGGTGACAAGCTTCCTAACTTTCACCACCAGCACAGAGACACTGTCCACCTTAAAGGCTTTTTGAGATGCCAAGTTCAATGTGTGGGCGATGCATCTCACGTGTGGGTCCATTTTGGCACCAGCACCAGCCAGGATCATGTTTCTGGCGTTATCTGTGACTAACGCGGGGCTCTTCTCTTCGATCTTCCACTCGCGGCAAACATCCTGAAGTAAAACGGCTAGATTATTCCCTGTGTGAGCCTCGTTGAACACTCTGGTCTGCAAAACGTGGTTTTTGAGAATCCACCCGTCATCTATGTAGTGTGCTGTGACCGTTACATATGATGCTGTAGCGCAAGATGTCCAACCGTCCACTGTTAAAGCAACTCTTTGGGCTTTGTGCAAAGACTCCTCTATCTCTCTTCTGACTTTGTCGTACAGAGCAGGAATCTGTTTATCGGAGAATAGCTTTCGGTTTGGTATCTTATAACGAGGCTCCAAAACATGGAGGAGGTGTTTAAAACCTTCGTTCTCCGTGACACTATAGGGCTGAATATCTTTGCAGATGAACAATGCAATAGCATCTGTTATTGCCGTGGAGCGCGCGGAATTGTTAGCAAGCGGTGCATGGAAAAAACCTTCAATACTTTTCTCACCACTTTTGGAGCTGGTAGCTACAGGTGAATCAGAGCAGGATGCAGGGGCACTGGCAGATGCTTCCTCCACAACAACACCGTGGCGCCGCTTCAAGTGAGATATCAGATTAGTCGTACTGCCCGTGTATTTTACAGATGCGCGGCACAATTTACAAATTGCATTTGTCTTGTCAAGTCGTCCGTCTTTCTTGTAAAATCCATAGTGTTTCCAAACTTTAGATTTAAAACTCAGTGGAGGATAAATTATCTCGGCATCCGACATGTTTGTTTTGCTTACTCCTCGCGCTTCCCGACAACTACCTTTGGGCGCATCACTGGCTTCATCCGCGCAGCTGATACATTGAGTTATAGTGTACACACCCGCAAAGTCCGTTGCTTAGGCCTACTTTATGTAGGTCGATTAAATTATGTGCCAAAAACAAGTTCACAAAACTTAAATAAATAAAGAAATACATTCTGTATTAAAAGGATAAGCTGTATCTCGGAAAAACCGATGCATCTCGCAAAAACCGATGCATCTCGATTTGCTTCCAAAATTTAATTAATCCTCTGCTGCTCTACCGATGCACTCGCATCGTGCACGCGCATGACCGCGTATCGATACATATCGGTTAATCTTCCCATCCCTAATACGTACGGTACAAACTCCAAACATTGTAATAAAACATTGCCATATACACGTTCATCTGTTCCGGAAAAACTAAGCACGCTTTTAACGCCACTCACTAGACATTTCACTTTAAAAATGTCATGAAACGTGCACGACGCAACGTATTTTGCTTTTTGCAAAAATGTTGCCACAATTCGTTTTTCTAATGAGTCTGGTCTGAAAAAATCATTGTCCTAACAAAAAAAAGTTGAATTGAACATTTTTCATATGTGTGTAATCTCAACATGATTAGTCAAAACATTTTGAAAACAAAGATAATTTCATGTCCTTAACAGGATACTCAGTCTAACAGCAATTGGTGGCTACTGGCAGAGATAGTGGTTGTTTTTTCACTCACATTTACCACAGAATGTGACATCTTAGACTAACAATATTCAACTTAATGTTGTTGTAACCATCCCAACAGGTACTATGGACCAACACATTTATATTGAACAATGGCTGTTTGCAAAATTATACTACCATATACTCTTACTGTTTCTGCAGTATGTACATTAGTAAGTATACTACAGTAAGTATACACATACTTACTGTAGTATACACATACATGTTGTTTATACAACAAAACAACATGCAAGCTTCAAGGATAAACGCGTCACAGAAGTTATTCCTCCACTCAGCTCCTTAGCGGTTTTAGGATTGTTTTTATGTGCCGCTACAAGTTAGTCAACAAAATTGTTTGTTTGAGAACGTGAACGTGTCGACTTTGGATTCAAGGAAGAGGCCCTCGCGCTTTTACTGGACGGAAAGGATTGGAAGCGCAGCGCTGACTGACGGAGAATCGCCCTGCTCTCGCTTGTTTTAATGAGGATTATTGCACATTGAACTTTTAACGCAACAGGACAGACGTCTTTGGATATGTTTGCTGCTAACAATCATCGAACAATTGGACGTTCAAAGCAACAGGACCGACGTCTTCGGATATGTTTGCTGCTGTTGAACTCGTAGGACATTGGGTTGTTACGTCTTTGCTTGTGTTCGCGGATGATTTGAAATGGTCTGGCAGTTTGCGGTTTGTTTACGACTGATGCAGCGCTGTTGGTGTGTTTGATGGATCGTTGTTTAGATTGTTGGGCTTTTGCGAATCTATTGGAGTTGTGAGACATATCCGATGATATGCGTTGTTTTGGATTGTGTTCGCTTGTTTTGGGAAGCGTCTAAATGTATCGTATTCAGACGCGCTGAGGTGTGCGTGCTTCAATCATGAGTGAGATTGAAACGGGTGCCGATGTTGAACCTGAAAAGGACACATTTAAAAGAAAAGTTCAACTCACAGCAAAGGCTTTGGCTTATAAACTTGAGCAGCTTCAGAAAGAACGAAAAAGAAATGTAAATGTGATTAAAAGTTCAATGCCAGCCATCAAAGAACTCATGCTGAAAAATGAGAACGTTCCAGCTGTACAGTCTGAACTTGAAACTGGTGCAAACTTTTAAAGAGACAGTCAAGCTTCATGATTCAGTGATCCCATTATTGCCTGCTGACGAGCAAATCAAACAAAATGAGTGGTTCTCAAACATTTATAAACACTGTGAGGCATTTATAAAAGAGACAAATCAATGGATAAATGGAATTGAGAAGTCAAGTGACGATAACCAGGATCAACAGTTGGCAACAGTTGAATGATTCAAAAAAACAGAATATGTCTCAAATCCATGCATAATCAAGATGATATAAAGCCAAGTGACAGTATTTGGATACGTTAGATACTTTGGAAGTAAAGGATCAAGTCAAGGATCAAGTCAACGCAATTCTGCCACAGGACGTTCAACTACATCAACAACAACTTCGGCCCGCATTAAGGCAGAGGCTGATATTGCAGCTTTGTTGGTACGCCAAAATTTAATGAAGGAAAAACATGCAATTGAAGAAAAGGAACAGAACTTAAGGAAACAGAAAGAGGATTTTGAGTTGCGAATGGAGATTGCTGCAACTATTGCAAAAGTGAAAGTGCTTAAAGGTTCTAGTGTGCATCGTGTTAAAAGTGATGTGACTCATCGGTCCGATGGAATGAATTCCTATTTTGATAAAGGACAACAGGCAACACAGACACTTAATGCTGATGCAAATTCATTTACTCCTACAGCTGAGACGCAACAAATTGTTTCTTCTAAGGATGGTGGCAATGCAGGTGCCAAGGCAAACAAGGGGAACGTTTCTCAGACAATTTATTCCCAGAACATCTCAAAGTTAAGTAAAACAATTCCGAGTGGTTATGTGAATGCCGGTCCAGGAAATACTGATCAAGTTCTCCATATTATGGATAAACAAAATGAAATTACATCTTTACTGATTCAACAACAGTGTTTGTCATCTTTGCCTAAAAGGGAAATTCAAGTGTTTGATGGAAACCCTCTGCAATATCATGCCTTCATGAAATCCTTTGAAAGTGGTGTGGAGCGTAAAACTGAAAGCCCTAGCGATCGCTTATACTTTCTTGAACAGTATACCAGGGGTCATCCAAAAGAGATTATAAAAAGTTGCCAGCATATGCCTGCCGACCGTGGGTATTTAAGGGCCAAAGGTTTACTACAAGAGCATTTTGGTGACCAGTATATAATTGCATCTACCTATATGGAAAAGGCTCTTTTATGGGCAAATATCAAAAGTGAAGATGTCAGAGCTTTACAGGATTACAGTCTGTTCCTAAGAAGCTGTTGTAACTCCATGGAAGATATTCAGTATTTTCACGAGTTGGATACGCCCTCTAATATGTTGACTGTAGTGAAGAAATTACCATACAAATTGAGGGAAAAATGGAGATCTGAAGTCTGTGAATTGCAGGAAGCTGTCAATCAAAGAGCTACCTTCAGCGACATTGTTAACTTTGTTGAAAGACAAGTAAAAATAATGACTGATCCAGTTTTCGGAGACATACAGCATGGTCCAGCATTAACAGGAAGTAAATTGTTGAACAAAGGCAAGTCTCAGTCTTATCTTAAAGCTCCAGTCGGCAAGTCTGGCAGATTGAGTGGATTTAGGAAAATTTTGAATGTTTACAACTCTCATGCCCCTCCCCCACTATCAACGGATACCCTCCCACCGTGACCGAGTTCATGCTCGTCAGTGCGTGTGCACCAGATTTTCAGTGAACGCGCCCGTCTCATCAGCATCCATCAACACCATGGAGTATTTGGAGGTATGCTGTCCTGGCTAATCTACCGATAGATTGCAATTGCTAACGTCATTTATACTCTAAATGAGCTTACTTGATTTTCCGCCATCACTCTTCGTTACTGCGCGAACTTCCGCGAACTTCAGGCGTGTGCATGTGATTGTAACGTGCGCGAGGGGTGGCGTGTCGTGTGCCCGATCTGTGATTGACAGTCAGATCTCACACCCCCCTACGCTGATTGGACATGATGAACCGGGAGCTATGGATTTTTGCAAAACAAATAACACGCTCCAGGTGGAGTTAGAAGCTCGGGTTTTTTTCTAAAACCACTTTATTTATGTTGTTCTGTCAGATTATAGTGTCGATTTCACTGAATATGATCAAAAAAATGTTGCCGACGGCAGCTTTAAATCTAAAAGAAGCAGTTTTGCTACTACCGTTACAGCAATGGAAAATAAATCAGAAATTGGAACCAGCAAAAAAGATATCGTTTCACCCAGCAACAAGAGTTGTTTGTTTTGTAGACGTGGACATGCTCTGGATATGTGCCCTCTATTGGAAAAGAGGAGTCATGGTGAGAAGATTACGTTCTTAAAAGAGAATGGTGTTTGTTTTGGCTGTATGTGCACAGGGCACATCAGTAGAGATTGTAGAAATCGCCTTTCATGTAAAGTGTGTAATCTTAGGCACCCAAGTATACTTCACATCTACCCAAGAGAAAAGGAGATCGATTCAAAACCCATCAGGAGACAAATGGACACTGTAATGGGCAGTGTTCCGGAATCTGTTGAGTCCAGTGGATTTATTGGGGCTGGTGAATTTGAATGTAAACTTTCCATAGAGTACAAGTGAAATCTAAAAAAGGAAATAAGACTGCGATTACTTATGCTTTTCTGGATCAAGGTAGCACTGCAGTATTTTGTACACCTGCACTGATGAACAGACTTGGTCTTTCAGGTAAAAAGACTAATATTCTCTTGCGTACTATGGGACAGGAGAAAGTCACAACTACCCATGTTGTTTCTGGATTAGAGGTGGCTGGTTTGAACAAAGATGACTTTTGGGAGTTGCCTGATGCCTATACACAAAATACCATGCCTGTGCATAGTGGAAACATCCCAAGACAAAAGGATCTAAAGAGATGGCCACATCTGAAACATGTGACTCTACCTGAAATTGACTCTGAGGTTGAATTGCTTATCAACGCCCCAAGGGTTATGGAGCCAATTCAAGTGATCTGCAGTGTCAATAATGGACCATATGCAATTAAGACCAGGTTGGGATGGACCGTAAATGGTCCACTAAGAGGAGATGGTGGTGACCAGTCTGCCTTTGAGTATCCTGATGTTACAGTTAACAGGATTTCAGTTTCAAACTTGGGAGAGCTTTGGCAACAACAATTCAAGGTTGATTTTCTTGAGTGTACCAAAAACGAACAAGTTGGGTTTTCAAGAGACGATCACAAGTTCATTGAGATGGTAAAAGACTCATTAAAGCTTGTAGATGGTCATTATTCAATTGGCTTACCTTTGAGGAAGAAAAATGTTTGTATGCCAGACAACAGGACAATTGCGGAACAGCGTGCTCTGAACCTAAAGAAAAGGTTGAAAAAGGATGTTTCGTTTCATTCTGAATATTCTGTTTTCATGAAAGACCTTATTTCTAAAGGTTACGCAGAGAGAGTGCCAACGGAGGACTTAGGACGTAGCGACGGGAAGGTATGGTACATACCCCATCACCGTGTCCATCACCCACGAAAAGGAAAGCTCCGGGTTGTATTTGACTGTGCTGCTACATTTCAAGGGATGTCTTTGAATACCCAACTGTTACAGGGTCCAGATCTCACCAGTTCATTGATTGGAGTGATATCCAGATTCAGGAAGGAAAGAGTTGTGATCACAGCAGATATTGAAGCCATGTTTCATCAGGTGAGGGTGCCAAAAGATGATGCAGATATGCTGAGATTTCTTTGGTGGCCTGATGGTGACCTTACTCAAAACCTGGTTGAGCATCTTATGGTTGTGCATCTCTTTGGAGCTACTTCATCACCCAGTTGTGCAAATTTTGCCTTCAGAAGGTGTGCTGAAGACAACAAAGACTTCAGCAAGGAAGTAATTGAAGCAATCTTGCATTGTTTTTATGTGGATGACTGTCTGTTGTCAGTAAATTCAGATGAGAAGGCTGTTTCTCTGTATCATGACCTTGTTGCTATTTGTGGGAAAGAAGGTTTTTCATTGACAAAATGGATAAGTAACAATCGAGATGTTCTGGCAAAAATTCCAGAGGAATTAAGAGCAAACAATGTGAAGGATTTGGATTTGGACCAAGATTTACTTCCAGTGGAAAGAGTGCTGGGAGTACAATGGTGCATACAATCTGATGCCTTCAAGTTTAAGATTGTGTTGCAGCAAAGACCTCTGACCAAAAGAGGGATCCTGGCTACCATGAGTTCTGTCTATGATCCTTTAGGAATCCTGTCTCCTGTGATTTTATATGCAAAAAAGATCTTGCAAGATTTGTGCAGGAAGAAACTAGGCTAGGATGAAATTATTCCTGCTTCAAATGCTCAGGAGTGGATCGAGTGGTTGGACGGATTGCGTGAATTGGAAAACTTCAAAATCGATAGATGTTTCAAACCAACGGGTTTCGGAGAAGTGAGCACAGCACAATTACATCACTTTTCCGACGCAAGTGAAGATGGTTATGGAGTAGTTTCGTTACTAGAGTAGCTCCTTTGAAGCTGGTGTCTATCCCTCGAATGGAACTTACTGCTGCAACACTGGCAAGTCGAATGGATTCAATGTGGAGATTGGAATTGTGCATGGACTTTCAAGACTCTGTCTTCTGGACTGACAGTACTTCTGTACTTAAATATATCAAAAACGAAGTCTCTAGGTACAAAACATTTGTCGCCAACAGAGTTTCCGAAATCCTAAAGGTGTCTCGATCATCACAATGGCGGTATGTGAACACTGCAATTAATCCAGCAGATATAGCTTCTAGAGGGTTGAGAGTGGAATCATTCCTGAAGAACAAGAATTGGGTGCTTGGACCTCAGTTTCTTCTTTCGCCTGAACAAGAGTGGCCAGTTAATCCTATTGACCTGGGGGAATGTTCACTAGATGATCCAGAGATAAAATCAAGTGTCACAGTCAATGCTGTACAAATAGAAGAGAATATGGATGTTACAACATACTTCATCCAGTATTTCTCCTCTTGGACCCTTTTGAAGCAGTCAGTGGCTTGGATCCTCAGATTTAAGCAATTACTCCTCAATCTAAGCCAGAAGAGGAAATTACTGGGTATGTCTTTAATACAATCTTGCATGGACGAAAACCAAAAAACACAACATTTGAAAGAGGAAATGGAGAAAATCAAGGCACAATGTGCCAAAAGTGAGCTTTCCGTGGTAGAGCTAAAGAAAGCTGAATTAGAGGTAATTCGTTACTGCCAAAGAAAAAGATACTCTGATGAAATCTCAAGCTTGCAAAAGGGAGAAAATGTGAAAAAGAACAGTCACATTTATAAGCTCAATCCCATCCTTGAAGAAGGTGTTTTAAGAGTCGGTGGACGTTTGAGTAGGGCTGTTATGCCTGAAGAGACAAAACATCCTGCTATACTTGCTAAGGATTTTCACATCTCAGACCTCATTCTTAAACGTATACATCAAGAGGTGGGTCATGGTGGTCGAAACTATATGCTATCAAGGTTGCATCAGAGGTACTGGATACCTGGCGCCAGTGGAGTCATAAGGAAGATATTGTCCAAGTGTGTGATCTGCAAGCGTTTGCAAGCAGCTCCAGGGCATCAACAGATGGCAAACCTACCTCTGAATAGAGTATCTCCAGATAAACCTCCATTTACATACGTCGGAGTCGACTGTTTTGGACCCTTTGAAATTAAGAGCAGGAGAAGTATTGTGAAGAGATACGGAGTTATCTTCACATGTCCAGCCATATCGTGCTTTTGGTTGATGACTCAGCACCACGTAATTCATGGATAACTGGAAAAGTGATTCAGACATTCCCAGATAATCAAGGCTTTGTTCGTCAAGTGAGACTTAAAACCAAGACAAACTGTTTAAATAGACCAGTGACAAAAATCTGCCTTCTGCAAGAGGTGGATATGTGACATTTTGCTTGAAAGAGAATTACTTTTTAAACACAAACATGGACTTATCACACTTATCACATTGACACACCACATATTTCTCACCTTGCATCGATTTGTAAATTTACTCTGTGCTGACACTGTTATTGACTTTACAAGGACTCAGTACTGAATAATTGATGTATTGTAAATGTGCAAACATTTATGATTGATGTAAAAAAATGTTTTTGTATTTTGAGATCTTGTATTTATAAATGTCTCCTATGTGTATTTAATATAATTATCGATTTATAATAATTAGGGGCTGGTATGTAGGAGCCATGTAATGGGAAAGTCATGTGACCAAACGATAATGGGAGTGTCATTAATTAAGTGGGGTTAAAACACCTGTTGTGTGTTCATATGGAAGAATGGGGGTGAGTGCTGGAGCACATATTTTGTTGACCGTGCAAACGTGAAACCTGTACAAAATAAAACAACATGCAAGCTTCAAGGATAAACGCGTCACAGAACTTATTCCTCCACTCAGCTCCTTAGCGGTTTTAAGATTGTTTTTATGTGCCGCTACAGACAACTTAAGGTTAAAAAAGCAAATTATGAGTTTTGTGCAGTGCCGTCGCAGGTGGGGTGCGAGGCCCTGTGCGAACTTGAAATGCGAGGCCCCTCCCAGGCTCTGAACGTTAGAATAATTGGCTGCGCAGCCTACTTGTTAGCCTTGTCCGCTTAAATGAATTATAAATAAACATAAAAAACTAATAGCATATTTGCAGTATATTAAATCGTTTTTGACCTAATTATTTGGTAGGCTACTGAAATTACACACTCTGTCGGCTCTGACGGCGTTGCATCACGTGCACCTGCGCAATAAAGCCTATGATTTCCGAAAATAGTAATGTCAACTAGTGATATCAGCACAAGAACGTCTCAGGTTACTACTGTAACCATAGTTCCCTGAGAAAGGGAACGAGACGATGCGTCACTTGACGCTTTGGGAACGCCCCCAGCGTGAATGCGTCTGAGCATCAATGTCAACTAGTCCAATGGAAAGAATGAGCGTCACGGGCGGGTGACGTCATGACCAGGAAGGCATAAGAGCACATCCGGTGAAACGCGGCATTAGCTTCAAAAAGTCGAACCAAGCCGATCACAGGGATGCAGGAAGTATGGCAGGGTGACGCATCGTCTCGTTCCCTTTCTCAGGGAACTATGGTTACAGTAGTAACCTGAGACGTTCCCTTTCGAGGGAACTCGCGATGCGTCACTTGACGCTTTGGGAACGAGAATACCCAAAACGCCAGAATTCCAAGTACCTGAGTGTCAGTCTGTTGGAACTAAGCACTAAGCACCTGAGAACCTGGGGCAGCATCCAGGTCCAAACTGTAAAACCTGACGAATGTGAGCGGTGAAGACCAGCCTGCCGCATCACAAACGTCTTGGAGAGAAACCCCAAATAACAAGGCTTTAGAGGCCGCCATACCCCTCGTTGAGTGAGCTCTGACCACCAAGGGACACGGATGGTCAGAGTACTCGTATGCAAGTGAAATAGCCTCGACTATCCACTTACTAACCGTCTGTTTAGAAGCAGGAAGACCCTTCTTAGGTGATCCAAAGCAAATAAATAACTGGTCGGACTTCCTCATTGAAGATGTCCGATGAACATAAGTATCCAGTGCTCGCACTGGACACAAGAGGTTCAGCCTTTCCTGGTCCGCAGATGTAAAAGGAGGACAGAAACCTGCAGCACGATAGGCCTCGGAATAATGGTAGGCACCTTTGGAACATATCCATGTTTCGGGTAAGAATGCCTTGGCCATCCCCGGTGCACTCAAGGCAGGTGGGGACCGAAAGGGCCTGAAGGTCTGACTCTAATAGGAACGAAATAGCTAGCAGAAAATAGTCTTAAAAGAAAGGAACTTCTCTGAGACCAAATCTAAGGGCTCGAAGGGAGCCCCAGATAGGCCTTCTAGAACTATTGCAAGGTCCCAAGCCAGCACCCTAGTGCAAGTTGCAGGCCTCAGCCTCAAAGTGCCACGAAGGAAACGAGTGATCAGGGGGTCTCGACCCAAAAATGTACTACCCACCAGGGCGTGGAAAGCCGCAATGGCCGCCACGTATACCTTAAGCGTGGAAGGACATAGACCTGATACAAAGCGTTCTTGCAGAAACTCGAATACTGTGTTTACTGAACAGTTAACCGGATCCCACTGACGCTGGTAACACCAAGAAGTGAAAAACTCTCGAAATAGTGAATATAGTTTCCTCGTAGCGGGAGCTCTGGAGCTTAGAATGGTCTCAACAACCTCGGTTGAGAGACCACTCTCTATGAGTTGGGCCCCCTCAGAGGCCAAACCCACAGTTTCCAAATCCCCTGCCGGGGGTGCAATATTCCATCCCCTGCCTGAGACGGAAGGTCTCTCCTGATCGGGACCTCCAAGGGAGGTCCGTCGAGGAGAAAAATTAGGTCCGCAAACCAAATTCAGCTCAGCCAGGGTGGTGCTACTAAATAGGCTTATTCCATCCTGGCGGAATCACTCCAGAACTCCTGGGAGCAGAGCAACAGGGGGAAATGCGTACAGACGTAGCCTCAGCCACGTCTGCACCATAGCAACCAGCCCCGAGGGGACTGGTTGAGTGAGGGATAACCAGAGTGGACAGTGCGTCGTATGCTGAGACGAGAACAAATCCACTTCTGCCTGGCCATAAAACTCCCATATTTGCTCCACCGCCTCGGGGTGGAGTCCCCTGGCCTCAGCCCCTGCCTCGACAGGGTGTCTGCTCCAATATTCTGGCCCCCCTGGAATATACACTGCCCTCAGACAACGTAATTTCCTGAGGGACCAAAATAATAGGCCACCAACGTGTTGTCTGTGGGTCAAGAACCAGAGTTTCCTCCATATAACCAAGGCGCGGGGATACTGCCGCGTGATCTTGATCGTACGGAGTGGGTTTCCCCTCAGGGAGAACCCTCTGGTCCTGAGCCACCACTGTAAAGGTCTCACGTACAGCAGGTCAAAGGGTATCACATTGAACGCTGCTGCCCTGAGGCCTAACAGTCACTGTTTCAGAACAACACATGATGGCCCCTCAGGTCTGGGAGGAGATGTCTCAACGCATTGAAGACGACCATCATCTCTAGGCAATTCATGTGCCAAGCGAGATGATGACTCCTCCCGAGCCCTGAGCTGAGCGGCCTTCCAATACCGCTCCCCGGCCGGTGAGGGAAGCATCTGTCGAGATAGCAACTCGATGGCAAAGAGCTCCCAACACCGAACCCTGGGTTAAGAACCAGTGTTTCCTCCATATAACCAAGGCACGAAGGCAGGGCCGCGTGATCTTGATCATACGAAGTGGGTTTCCCCTCGGGGAGAACCCTCTGGTCCTGCGCCACCACTGCAAAGGTCTCATGTACAGCAGGCCAAAAGGTATCCCGTTGGACGCTACTGCCACAAGACCCAACAGTCTCTCAAACTGTTTTACAGTGCGTGACTGGCCTAGCCTCAGCTCTTTTGTGGCTGTTAGGATAGCAGCTACACGAACGGGCGACAGAGTGGCCCGCATCGTCACTGAATCCCATACCACACCAAGGAAAGTGGTTCTCTGTACTGGAGAAAGCACACTCTTCTTGGCATTGAGCCTCAACCCCAACATCTGCATATGAGCGAGAACGACACCTCGGTGCCGAACCGCTAACTGTTCTGATTCCGCTAGAATCAGCCAGTCATCTATGCAATTCAGAATGCGTATACACTGCAGCCTGGCGGGGCCAGAGCTGCGTCTATACACTTCGTGAATGTGCGGGGTGATAGAGCTAGACCGAAAGGAAGTGCCTGATACTGGTGTTCTTTGCCCCAAAGAAAACCTCAGGAACCTCCTGTGCTGAGGGAGGATGGAGATATGGAAGTATACGTCTTTTAGATCTATCGTGACAAACCAGTCCTCGGATCTGATTTGAGTCACGATCTGTTTGAGTGTCAGCATCTTGGACTTGAGTTCCAGCACCAAACACTCCAACAGACGAAGATCTAGTATGTGACGCTGCTCTCCATCCTTTTTTGGAACAATGAGATAACGACTGTAAAGACCCGACGCAATGTCGGGTGAGTACACCTGCTCTATAGCTTTCTTTGCTAACAGGGCCTTTACCCCTTGCTCCATTACCAGAGAGATTACCATTACCCATAGAGATATATTTGGCAGTAGCTTCCGCGCTGCCAGAAAATCTATCAAGGGAACCAGCCCCTCGAGGCTGGCCTCTGGTGTAATAAAGACAGCCAGTTCGGGGACCTGAAACATACTGGCAGGAACCACCCGAACTGACTGTTTTCGAACCCCCCTCAGAGGGCGCGAGTCCGACGCAATGTCGAGTTGACGCTGCGCCAGAAGCTCGCTGGAGAACGCTGCGCCCCGAAGCACCAAGGGTGGCGGGGTTGGCAGAACGGTCCCCTGAGGGCACAGAGATGGAAAGGGCACCGTATAATGAGGTGTACACCATTCCACCCCGGTTGGGGCTGCCCTCACCGGTCTGACGCCGTGGCGCCAGACCTTTTCTTTTGAGCCGCAGCCTTCTCAGCATGAAGAACGGTCCTCGGATCCGGCTTCTGCTTTGAAGGCTTTGGCTGCTGTGTTGTGTATGAGAAACTAGCCGGCTGGAGCTGCTCACACCCAGCAGCCCCAGTGGGTTGGACATAGCGAGGGAGAGATTATCTTGTATCTTTCTCCATGATTCCCATCAAATTGAGCCAGAGGTGTCTCTCAGTGACCACATTTCTTTGGCTGCCATCCCTGAGAGATAAATCTGAGGCCCGACGGAGTTCTCAAACCCCATCGGGCCAAACTCCCTCACTTCTGTCCAAATACCACAGCAGGTCAGCCTGATATGCTTGCAGCACTGCTACAGTGTGCAAGCAGGCTCGTGCTAGACCCACTGCCATATATGCTTTTCCCACTAGATTAAAAAATAGTTTTCTTTAATGGTTTAGTGAGAGAAGCCGACGCCTTCAGGGACGATACTGAACCGGGAGACATAGCTCGCAAGTGTCTATTCTACCCGGGGTATTGCCCCATAGCCATACTCTCTTAACCCCCAAATATCTGAATATACATGAATGTGGGGCTAAAAAATGAGTAAGGCTTTTTCCATGATCTAGACAGCTCGCTGTGCAGATCGGGAAAAATGGAAGTCCCCGTGATGGAGGTGGAAAAATAGAGGGAAGGAAACTCGTTCAATTTATTTTAAGGACGAGTGCCCCCTTATTTCTGCTGGCCATTAAATATTTAATTTATCTACAGCCTTAGTAAACACCTCCACCAGCTTATTATTATATATATATATTTTTTATATACATTCTTTATATATATACACTTTATTTTATATATAATATATAAACTATCATATATATATATATATATATATATATAGGCTATATATAATTCTCATACGCTGGGGAAGAGATGGCAAATCCACTTCCCCCATGATTGTGTACACTTTCAATGCCCAGCACATCTACCTCCTCGGAGGTAGAGCACTGAAGCATTGATTTCTCTCCCCGGGCGGAAGAGACCGCAGCGCGGGCTTCCGAGACCGGAGAGAGAGCACTGGATCCCTCGTGGAAAGGGAGGGGATAAGATCCGCGGACCCGTCTCCAACCCCGTAACGAGATCCTATTCGCGATCCACAGGAATGCATTTTCCGCGCTGCCTCGGCAGACGCGTGTCCTGCATCCCGAGGATCGCGAGCCTGGCCACTTTCCTCGAAAAGTGACAGGCGGGAGTGGAGCATGCGAAGCGAAAGCTTCTCACAATGTTGCAATCAGCCCCCTCGGAGGCTGATACCGCATGCTCCACTCCCAAACAAACTACACAAAGCTCGTGTGTGTCCCCACCCGTTAAATAACGCGGGCAGGGAGAAGCACAGAGTTTGTAAAGTTGTTTCGCCATAACTCTTCCCAATAATATCGAACAGACAACAATAAATAGACAGAGACAGAGTAACACAGATCGCTTGCTGAGACACAGAAGCTAATGCCGCGTTTCACCGGATGTGCTCTTATGCCTTCCTGGTCATGACGTCACCCGCCCGTGACGCTCATTCTTTCCATTGGACTAGTTGACATTGATGCTCAGACGCATTCACGCTGGGGGCGTTCCCAAAGCGTCAAGTGACGCATCGCGAGTTCCCTCGAAAGGGAACTGTTGAGGAATATACAACATAATTTAGACAATTGTTTTTGTCATAATGTTATAATAACTGACAGACACTATCATTTCAGCCGCTCTGTGCATGTCCTCGCCACAGAGCGAGGCTGAAGCTCAGCTTCGCGGCTGAGACACAAATATATTTTTCAAATGTTTAAAAGGTATTACATTGAAATCTGTTGAATAGAGTGTAAATTTAGTTCGTGGGTAGATTAAATGATAAGCGGATAATCACCCGTATGGAGATCATTAACTTAATTTTTTTTTACTGGCTCAAAACAAATACAGCACAATTACGCAATACCGTCGTTGCGTGCGGGTGCGCCTGCAGTTATAAACATGATTAGGCCTATTACTAATTGGCATATTTCAATGCCAATTCTTATGTTCATTCATATAGCCTACTCAAAACAGACAGGGGCAACCTAACGCAGACAAGTTAGCTCACCGTTTTTAGGTGATATGCCATGTTTGTAGTCGAGCTGTGATATGCAAACTGTTGCTTGCAAACTTTGCATTCGACTTTTTTTCGTTATCTATTTTCGTAAAATGCTGCCACACTGTCAATGTCTTTGACATGGTAAAGGAGGACTGACAGTAAATTAAACGCTCGCAATTAAATTAATATTCAGCAAACCTCCATACCAATGCCTTCTAGTACTTTCTTCAATCTGTCTCCAGTGGGTTGGGCTAATCCAAAAAGTGAAAACAAGGGGGGTGTTCTGAAGTTACCGCAATCCATAGACCTGCATTATATGACTGACAGACAAGAACGGTTTGACCTAAAAATATAAAAATTTAAACTTCTGCGGAAACAAAGACACCTACATCTTGGATGCCCTTGAGGTAAGCTAAAACATATCAAAAATGTATTTCAAAGTGAACTATCCCTTTAATGTTGAAATAATGTTGAGATTTCAACCAAAAATCAACGGTAATAGTATTGATTCAGCATTACAAAATGATTTATCAACATCACCTTTGCACCCTCAGTTAATGTTGAAACTATGTTGAACAAAAAAAATCAACATTACAACATTATTGAATCAACATTACACTATGATTGATTCCACATTACCGATTCTGAATCAACACTGAAATTAACAAAAAATAATCAATGGTAATATTGTTGAATCAATGTTACACTATGATGTTGAATATACATCACTGCTGTTGAATTAATACTGAAATTAACAAAAATAATCTTTGGTAATATGGTTTGATCAATGTTTCAATGTGATGTTGATTAAATACATTTTGTTGAAACACTGAAAATACAACTGAAAAGGAATGTCAAACAATGTTGCCATCTGATGTACCAAGTTAATGTTGAAACAACATTAATAATATAGCTGCGAGCAGCGATTACGGGCCCAAGCCGGTGGCACCGCAACCCCGGTGCCTTTAGTTACCTAAAGGCACCGGAGTGGCGGTGCCGCCGGCTTTGGCCCTTCATCGCTGCTCGCAGCTATATTTATATATATATATATATATATAAACAAGCCGGTGGCACCGCCACCCCGGTGCCTTTATATATATATATATATATATATATAAACAAGCCGGTGGCACCGCCACCCCGGTGCCTTTAGGGTTACTGTGCATGACGGGCAATATCGTAACTCCGCTTTGACCTTTGAGAAGATGCGTGCTGTAGAGCTTGCATTGGTGTGGGCTCTGCAAAAGTGTGCATTGAGGGCACATATCAACCACAAAGTATGCGTGAGCAACCTTCTGAAACCTAAAATGAAAAATGAGACACCTTACGGTCTCATGGACTTAATGGACACATGAAATAAGTACACAAGTTTGAAAGTTATATAAAGTGTGCCAAGACAGAATATTTGCCTGATCTGATTAGAAAAATAGTTGGTGTGTGTGTGTGTGTGTGTATGTGAGACGTGATTGAACAATGTAGACATAAAAACATACTCCGTCCTTTTGTTCATACAGGACATTATTCAAACTGCAAAGTGTTTACTTATATTTGTGTACAATCGCAATAAAACACAACATTGTGCTTTTGTCAAACTGTAAACTACAACTGTCACCCAACCAAAATCTCTTACACACACACACACACATAGTTTAAAAGCAAAAAAAAATCTTTTGGACATTCATCTTATTGCATTGGTTTTCATTTATTGTCCTCGAACAGAGCCCTAATCTGTTTATTTTTTCAGTTACACATTCTACATTGATTAAAAAAGAAAAATCAAATGTGTTTTTATTTTATACATAAATAAATAATCTATCATTCAGATGAGAATAAAGTTAGTGTTAGTTCAAATTTTAAGGAAAACAAATATATGATCTGAAATATAGCACATTCATTTAAAATTCATTCAGGTTCAATTACCAAACATACAAATCTCAATGTAATTTAAAGCAAACAATACATTTAAAATATATGGGTTGTATGCTATTTTTTTAATATAAAAAGATATATATCCAAAAAGACAAGGCCTAAACTTTAACAAGGGTTAAACAATCACTGTAACAGACACAATCACACACACACACGTCAAATCACTTACATTTTAGATGCAATATTGACTTTTTTTTCTGTTTCAGCAGCGAAAATAGTTAAACAAAGATCACAGCAGAACCATCGAGCATCTCACAGCAACGCGTTCTCATTACTGAATGATTCAGCATTTTGAACGAATCGGTTGACTCAAAGATTCAACGACCAATCCATAATCTGTCTCATTCATGAATGACTCAGCCGTTCGAACGAATCGTTTGAACGAATGAATCAATGACTCGCTCATTAAGACGGTCGCCTGGCGGCACCTAATGACGGTTTAGTGATATTAAAAGTATCATTCTTTCCAACGATTGTTAATTAACTCATATTTGAAACATAAGCTATATATATATATATATATATATATATATATATATATATACACACATATATATACACAAAAATAAAATAAAAACACATTTGAAGCGTGTTTGCTTACTAAATTGTGAGCGGAACGAAAGTTGCAGCAAATATCAGCAACAGGAGTCAAATTTCATTAATCACGAGAGTGAAGAGCTGACTGAAAAGATGATGACGGAATAGGCTATTTTATGTAAAAGCCCCTATTTAAGCGAATCTATCATTGTACTCTTTTGTTGTTGTGTTTTCCGTGAAAAATAATAGACTATTGAACTCACAATTCAAGCAATCGGCCCCGTTATTGCACTAATTTTAAAGTGACACTAAAAAGTATGCGGCTGCACTGGCATTCATAACGGTGCGCGTCCATGGCGACGAGCGAGCAGAGCTGAGCGAACGTTTAGTTAATTTCTACTTCCATATCAATTCATTCGAGCGCTCTGCAAGTGCCACCATTATCAATGTGGACGTCCGTATTTAAAAGCTGTAGGTCCTCAGTCACATACCAAATATATGTATATATAAATATAATTTTGGACACAAGAGGGCAGTATGCCCCTATGTATGATTTTGTGGGTGCATTCTCTCTGTCAGAGAGAGACAGAGGGAGAGAAAACAACCACATTCAAACTAAAATATCTGACTTCGTGTTGGTCCAAGCTAATGACTGTAAATTAGAAAGTTGTTCGGCTTGATCCGAACAATTTACGTACCGATTTTTATGATTGTAGGTAAAACTATAAAACTAACCCCCCCACTTTTGTCAAAAGGTGGCGCTACTGAGTCCCTGCACCACGCCCGTTTCTGAAACTTTGCACATGTCTACTGGCTAATAAATGTGATCTGTCTGTCGAGTTTCATGCAATTTCAAGCAATTTCAGGCATGCTAAGAGTCTCAAAAGCATAAAAAAAGAATATTAAAGTTTGATGCGTTGCCATGGCAACAGTATCTAAGATATCAAGAATCCATTCACAGGTCTACATTTGGCGTGTGTTTACATTTATAGTAGTGAAGTTTGAAGCAAATCAGGTAAAAATAAGAGGGTGCTTTCAAAGCATTTTGAAAGTGACACACTTCCTGCTGCCAGTTGGTGGCACTATAACTTTGACTCTCAATAGTCACATCCATGTGATCGGCCTCTTACAGCGAACACACTGCTGAAGTTTCATCAAGATCAGTTAATGTATGCTGAAGTTATAACACACTTCCTGTTTCCATTATTCGCCATAAATTCGTTTCCTCGCCACGGCCACACCGTTCGAGATATTAAAAATCCGTTCGCAATTTGGGATCCTCAATGTCTTGACTTCATGCACACCGAGTTTGGAGATGATTGAATGAATTCCCTAGGAGAAGTGTTTCAAATGCCAGATCATGCGTTTCCAAACAACCCTAAATAGCCGACTTCCTGTTGGGTTGGCGTAAAAAGTAAGAGCACGAAGGATATATGAACCGATGAGATCTATATGTGTACCGAGTTTCAAATTATTACATGCAAGCATGTTTGATTTATAGACCCAGTTTTCGGAGCAGTTTTCGGACTGTTCAAGGGGGCGCTGTCGAGCCCCCCTGCCACGCCCGGGTACCAGCTTCAGCCCGGCCCTGATGGCCGCGGGTTCTGACCCGTGTGCAAAGTTTCAAGAGTTTTCGAGCACGTTAAGAGCCCCAAAAGTGCCCGAAAGGTTGACATTGATATTATTGATAATAATAAATAATCCTTAGGAAAACAATAGGGCCTTCGCCTTTTCAAGGCTTGGGCCCTAATTATTTTCAACTACACTTCAATGGTGCATCAACAAATTCCTGACCATTTCAAAATTTGGCGAAAACCTTTTAAAATATAAATGACACCTTTCCAGCAGTTGAGTCAATTTATTTTATTCAATCAATCAATGACAAAAATATATTAAAAGATCATTCTTTAAAAAAGAAAGGGGGAGAAATAGGACAAAAGCATTTCAACCTATAAAAATAAAATTGGATTCAGAATGATGTCATAACTATAGGTGGTCCAACGGTTCAGGTTTTTAAAATGCAGTCTTACATCAGACTACTGCCTCTTTTCCTTTTGTTCTCTGAAATCTGAAAAAGAAAGCATGATGTTACTAAAAGAATGAGTCAAGATGTCATACATACAATGTTAATATACTAAACACAATATGATTCACTTTAAAAAAAAGTTGCTGAACACAAAATATTCTAACTACGATTAGGCTATAGTATTGTTAAATTCTGTTTATTTAATTTATTTTTATAAAATCTATTAATGCTTCAACATCAAAAGAAAGCACTATGGCAGGGGTGTCCGATTTTATCTCCAGCCCTAATTAAACACACCTGAGGCAGCTAATCAAGGTCATTGGGATCAATGAAAACTTCCAGGCAGGTGTGTCGGGGCTAAACTCTTCATGGAGAGGAACAAACACCTCTGAGCTATAGCCATTAACTATAGGTCAGTTCATTTTCTGTTAAACTACTTAGCATTCAAGTAACAAGTTTATCTTGTAGAATAAAAGAGTTTTTTAAAGGGATAATTCAGCCCGAAATGAAAATTCTGTCTTCATTTACTCACCCTCAAGTTGTTCCAAACCTGTATGACTTTCTTCTGTTGAACTCAAAATAAGATATTTTAAAGAATGTTGGTAACCAGAAAGTTGACGGTGGCCATTGATTTCCATAGTAGGACAAAAATACCATGGAAGTCAATGACTACCATCAACTGTCTGGTTACCAACATTCTTCACTCTATCTTCTTTTGTGTTTAGCAGAAGAAAGAAATTCATACAGGTTTGGAACAACTTGAGGGTGAATAAATGATGACATAATTTTCATTTCAGCCTGAACTATCCCTTTGAAGCTGCAGATTCACCTTATGTAGACCTTAATCTCTTTAAATATCACAAAATAGCCATGTCAGTCACTTTCTTAATAAACACAAGATGTTTTTTGTTATTGTGTTTCAGTGGAAACAAGCTGAACTGAATGGAATTCTCAATTCAAATTGTTTTCAGTTGTAATAAATTGCATTTAAAATATATCGATTCCTGTAATAATAATTCTTTATTCGTGTTCTGTGATATATTAATCAGGATGCGTTTTTGGTTGGAATTCTATGAAACATCATGGTATTACCTGGTGTCCCCTGTTTATTGTCGCAGCTCTTTACAATACAGCGAACACCCATGATTGTAAACTATGCCTTTACTATCTAGTAATTGCTGACTCTTATTACTCCAACTCTGAACGAACTCTCTGCTCCTCACCACGGTGCTCTCAGGTGCTGCGGTAATCACTCCGCCCAAGTAGCAGTGCTTCGCCTTCTGAGAATATAGTTCCCAATATTTATATGGTTAAAAGATGGCTGTGTCTCATATGACCTTGTTATTTGTACACTCTGTGACTATATCACAACATGTAAATAGGAAAATGTTTGCGTTATTTTGTCACTTATTGGGATTAGTATGCTAGCTGTAGCCATTTACATCCAGTCTTTGTGCTAAGCTAGGCTAGCGGTGGGTGCGTCAGACAGAGTTACAGCACCATAGACAGCACGCATGGAGATGAAAAAGGTATGTATGGACTTATCTAATTCTGGGGGATACGGTGAATAAGCTAAAGTCCCAAAAAGTCGGCGTGCTCCTTTAAGGCCAATTATTGAATTGCATTTATGGCGACTTTTAAAAGGCTGTGAAAGCATGTTAAATAGTCTGTGTAAGCACACCTTTTGTTTTGTTTTATTTGTGTTTTGATTTATTTTTTAAATTATTAAATTGAACAGATATTTCTGAAGAGAACAGAAGTGTTTTGGTAATTATTTCATTATTTGATCAGACTGCCATTCGTTCATTCGTTCATTCATTCGTTCGTAAAATATCCATATATTAAATTGTAGGCATTTAACAGTTAGTCTCCATTCCATTTGAAATAACCCTTTGTTGCATCTTTTTTTCCCCAGCATGCATGTGGCATATAAATGATACAGATAATGTCAAAGGGTTATTATTTTATCGTTTACCGGCTTTATTTATGCTGCTGCTGTTGTTTTATCATCACTGTTAGTTATTTGTTGTGTGGAGAAGATGTTCAGAGCTCATCTTTTTCCTTAATGATGTTTGTTGAGGTCTGTGTATTAAATGCTAACGTTTGTCTCCCGCCTGCTTGAGCTATTGAAGTGATGATTGTGTCTGTTTTGCTTTCTTATCTCCAGATACTGCATGATCTTTGCTTTGCAGATCTGTGCTTACTTATGTTAAAATCAACTGAACCCATGTATAAAATTTTAATTATGTTAAAGTTGAATTTATTGACTGAAAGAGATTTTGCCTTTATTGAACAAGCAAATTCAATTCTGGGATAGGTTTTTGAATTAATTTAACTTTACATATTGAGTTATATCTTTATCATTCAAGACATGACAACTTGTATTCACAAACTATAATTGTGTTCTGCAACTCATTAAAAAGAATATGTTAGGTTATTAGATTGTGGCTTAGGTCTATAATTTGAGTTGGACAGACTTTAATTAAGTTTAGGCGAGATGGTTGTAACATGGGGAGAGCTGTAACACCACCAATCAGGGATAAACTAGGAGTACTATGATCATTTCAGTTTTTACCCACTTCCTCCCAGATTCTATATTAATGGTTGTTAAGGCTGGAAATATGTACATGCAGGTTTTATAAAGAAAAAACATATTTTGAGGTAAGAATGTAATTTTTTTACCAAAATATTTTGTTTAGTACTTACACTTTTGCAGACACTATAATTATCTAATTATTCATAGTATTAGATTAAATTGTAGTTACTCAGGAAAAATGTGATGAATTTTTATATGCAGTTTTGTATGCAGTTTTTCTTTTGGGCCGCTGTTTCTTTTGTCTAAATATCACAACTTACCCCATCACGTGTTACATTCCCGGTAGTGGGGTAGATTGTAACAAAGGTATAGCATGTTTATAACATCAACTCATAAGAGCTGTGATATTCATGTTTGAATTGATGCCTTTTTTTAGTAAACAAATGTGGGTACTTTGTTTAAAAGTTTGAGCACTCTAGCTCAAAAATGAAGTGAGTTACAGATGAAGAAAAAAGTGTTACAACCATTCCCAGTCTGCCCCTACTCAAAAAGGTATTGCAATACTTTCTTAAAGCGTGGTGCACTCTTTGTAGACTTTTTTACATTGCATGTGAAAAGTTAATGCTCAAAGCCCATCAGAAAGTATTGACGCACCTTCACTGACAGCCACAGTTGTCATAGATTCACACAAATTTTTTAAGCCCTTCCACTGTGATTCACATTCAGTGAGAAGTCTGGGAGGGTTATTTCAGTCCTTTATTCAAGATGGATGTTCATTTGCTAAATCATTTATATATCGTGCTCTCTGTATATTTTGATGTTAATAAATGGATTCTTCTCTGTGTCAGTACATTGAAAATTCAGGTGAAAAGGTATCCTTACATTGATCTGTTTTGCTCAAGCTAACTATACTCAGAGGTATAATATTTCTTAACTGTGAGCTTCCTAAAACAATATCAATAGTGTTTGAAAGCACTGAGAGCTTTTGTGGCACCATTTTCACCTTCTGATTTTTCTCTTGTTTTGTTTTCACATTTCTTCCTATTTCCCCCTTTTTTCACACAGTTTTATCTGTTTTTGCACCCCACACAGACACTTGCTGGCTCACAGAAATATATTTGATATCATAGAGTTTCATCATAAATTACAAATTGATTCCAGCCTGGCAACAGGCCTCTTACACAATTAATACCCCAGCTGCATATTAATAAAGCAGCCATCAAATCAATATACACTGAGACAAATGAATATTATCACCCTTGGATATAAGCAGCAAAGCAGCCTGGTAAAGCTAAGGAGTTTTAGTTAAAAATGTACTGTGCTGTGCATAAATTATTATTTTTATAATTTGTTTAAATATATGCATGTGATGTGATGTGTCAACAATTCTCTGAAATTATGTAATATATATATATATATATATATATATTAAATCTTGTTTTTTCAACATTCAAAAGGAGGAAGAACAATTTCTCTGAATATGAATGGGTGTTTCACCCCTATTCTTACTCGGCCCTCATTCCAGATGGCACAATGCTGACCTGAGGTGAAGGGAGTATTTAGCAACAGCAAACATAATAATTCCAGCCCTGCCAATGGAAATGGAATGAATTTTCCTTCTCTGTCAGGCAATATTGACCAAGCCTGCAGTAAAGGCTGCAGTAAAATGAGTTTCTAATCCTGACTGCCAGAACCTTTGAAAGGACGGGATGTGTTGAGCAGAATTCACAGGCTGGTCAAATGTCAAGTTTTTGAAATGACCATTGAGTTGAATTGGTCATTCATAGCCTTGTGTGGGGTCAAAGGTTAGGATTGAGGTTTATCACATGTGACTCACCGCCGCCATCGCCCCACACAGGCAAGGTGACTCTTTAATGGAATCATGCAGACAGCCTCATTTATGTGTATATCAAAGTAAGTGTCAGGCAATGGCTCTCCACCAATGCTTTGGCACAGCTCTATCAGTCGAAGAAAAGCAGTGTGTTTCGATTTGGGGGGTTAGTGGACCATGAAATCACTGAGTAACCATTGAGCTTTTAGGGTTCAGCACTGAACTGGTATTCTCAGATGGCATACCCACAGAACATTCACTCACCATCTGATGCATAACTATTTAACAAGCACTATGCGGAAAACGGCAGTTTTTAATCTGATTTGCTTGCACGCATTTTCCAGCCAGTGTTGTTATTTTTAACTAAAACAATATCTTATTATCTTTAATCTAAATAAATTTTGATTTTGCAACTGAATGAAATAAAATAAATCGAAATTACTAAAACTGAAATAAAAATAGATTAAAGGTACATAGAAAAAAAAACTAATAAAAATGATAAAAGTAAACAACAAAATTACAGAGGGGCCGTTTACATGACACTGTTTTCAACTAAACACGGAAAAAATGTAGGCGTTTTGGTCGTTCATTTACACAACATAGGGGTTTTGAGGGTCTGAAAACGAAAACTTTTGAAAACGGGTTTCAAAGTGCAAGTTTTTGAAAACGATCGTTATCCTCTCTATGTAAACTACAAAAACGTGATTTGTTGAAAACGATTAAGTGTAGCGTCAGTTCTGGCAGGTTACGCTAGTCAACTCGCATCAGCTGACTCTCGGCTGATCCACATAGGAATACGACGCCTATCACTGTATACATACGTAGGCTATAGAAGCTCCTTCAGTGTTATTAACAGCTATCGCTTTTCTCAGGTGCCAATTACCCTCCTCCATCCCCAGCTCCTCCTCTCGCCCAGTCAGGATTTGGCATTTGGATTGCCCTTTGAATCAGAATAAATTCTTGAAATATGTTGTACTTTAAAATCTTGAATTAATGATATCTGCAATACATTCATGTTGGTTCTGTTGCATGGATGCGCAGGGAGTTCTTGCCCAGAACAGAACCATACCGCCAATAACTGTATGCTAATTGTCAATCGTATTTGACGATAGTGGTCCTGACAGAAGTGATGTCATGCACATGCGTATTATGTGTTCAGTCTATAGGCGCGTAGTGGTAATTTACAAAGTGGCATTGCCAACTATTGGCCTGGAATGCATAATACAGAGTTTTTAGTCATTTTCGTGGATCAGTGTGAGAGGGGTCGTTTTGACAACGTTGTCGTCTGTACGCGAAAAACACAAAGTACATCGTACTTTTTTCTCTCATATGTGCTTTTGAGAGAAAAAAGTATGATGTACTTTGTATAGTTCGTTAGTATACTTTCGTTAGTATTGTTATTGTGTAAATGTACTCTAAAACGTAAACTAAATTTAAATGAAAAAAAAATAAAAAATCATTCAAAATTTAAATAAAAACTATAATAAATAATCTTAAAATACAGAACAGATGAACCATTCCACCAAGAAACAAATGTTTAGTCTATGTTGATTTAAGGTGCTGGGTTGATAGTGTGCACTTTTGAGTAAGAACCTGAATCACTGAATCTGCCAAAGTTTGCAAGGTTAGTGAAATATATTCAGAGTTTTGTTTGAGTAGCAAGTTAACTATAGAGAGCAGAACTCTATGTATTTTTCACCTTGTTTTTTTGAGTCTGTACAGTATTCACTGGGAAACTGTTGTGTTGCTAGTGTCATGCTCTACAGTCTGTACTACAGGAATAGAATTCTTGGACAGAATAATCTACAATGTGTGCCAGATGTCACAAGTCTGTATACGTATGTGAGACTACTGAAGTATAACTTGTTGCATTTTCTTGTAATAGCAGCACAGAAGCGCCACGTATTTATATTCCACATATTTATAATCCATGTTAACAGATTACAGCATTCACAGTGCATGGGTTCGCATCGTGATGCGGAACTGAGCTTATTTTTGCAGTGCTATGCAGAAAATATATTGAAAATGCACATAGCTTTTGCGCATAGGCTTTTATGAAGCAACATAAAATAATGGAGCAAACTACTCATTTTTTATTTTTAAAAAATACATCTTTTGGCCTGATGTTCTGCAGTGACAAGCACACAAATCACACATTCATTTAATAACCCTCACTAAATCCAGATTTTGTAGAGGTATTTAGAGGTTTATAGCCACATTTTGGCAAATGCGTTGTTCAATGTTCAAATTCAAATGTGATTCCCCTTCATTTAATTTAGATTGCAAGATGATCAAGTTTTTAAAGATGAATAATCTCCCACGATAGCCAAGTTACGGCATTTATGAAACTGCTTAATGTAGTAACCTAGAAATCACTTTATATTCTGCAAGCAGCAAAAACGCTGTCAGTGTGAACTTTGGCCTGCTGTCGCAGTTAATGTGCTGATTCACTTACATACTGCTTAAGCGTGCAATGCGAAACAGGCTTAAGTTTCAGGAGCTCGTGGTGCGGGCCTCTGGAGGGTTTAGACTGCATTAAGTGATTCACTGGAAGAGAACAGGGATACGAGAGAAAGTAAGATGATGAGATGGATGGTTGTAGAAAGGTTGTAGAAAGGTTGTAGGAGGTAAAGGGACCTAACTCATTGCTGACCCCTGCAGGCTTGATGTCCGGAGCCTCTTAATCTCAATCACAGGGGAACGAGGGCTCATTAGTCATTAGTGAGGTGTCTAACGGCAGCCTCGTCCCATGGTCCCGCACTCATCTCCTGCTCCTTACCTCCGAGGCTTCTTTCTCTCTCACATGCGCTTTTTTCCATCTGTCTCTCGCTCTCTTTCCTCGCCCGCCAGGATGATGACCAGCCGTGATTGTGCTTTGGAAACCTGTCTCAGCCTCCAGCTAAACTGCTCATCCATGACCAATCGATGATAGAAGAAGATTCAGTGTGTGTGTGTGTGTGTGTGTGTGCCCGGTCACCTGTGAGTGCATAAGTGCAGATCAGAGAAAATACCTTTAGGTTAAATTTCAATTCCATTGAGCATCATCTGTCCATCCCTGCAGCATCCCAGCTCCCCTCTGGAGCTCAGCCAACCTTTATTACTGAGCAAGAGAGGGAAACGGGCCTGTCACAGGAAAAGTGATAAAGCATCATTACCACACTGCAGAGGAGGAATGAGGGCAGCCTGCTCTGACACAACTCCCTTCATAAAGAGCATCGCTCCAGCATATTGGACAGCCAGTCAAAGATCTCCAGCAAAGAACAAAATGACTAGTCTGGTCAAATCCTATGCTGGTATTGACATATCTCCTTTCATTAAACCCCACTGCGCTGTACCTACTGCTCTTTCACATGACAGATGAAATATTTCATTTCACAAAACAAGTGCTGCCTAGATGAATCTGTACAGATTTATTCAAAAGCATCAAGCATAATTCAAGATTTTAGGCAATTAAATGCTACATTTCTATGGATTATCTCACTGGCTGTCAAATTTAGTGGCAGTTTATTTAACAATAAAATTATTTCTTTCAAAACGGTAAAAAAATAATAATAAAACGTACGTATTTTCATTATTCCAAACTTTTGAGCGCAAGTGTGTGTGTGTGTGTGTACACACATATGTAAAAGGTTTGATATAATTATGATTTTGTTTTTAAATAAGTTTAAGTTCAGCTCATCAAGGCTGCATTTTTTTTATCAAAAAAAAAAAAAAATTATTACACTTTAACTATTTTAATATATTTTAAAATGTAATTTATTCCTGTGATAGCAAAGCTGAATTTTCAGCAGCCATTACTTCAGTCTTCAGTGTCACGTGATCCTTCAGAAATCATTCTAATATGCTGATCTGGAAACCATGATACACTACCATTTAAAAGTTTGGAGTAAGTAAGATATTTTATATAGAATAGATATAGATATGAATATGATATGATATGATATGATTTTTGTGGAAATTATGATACACTACCATTTATGCTTTGAAACTAGGCCTATATGTATTATGAAAGGTACTATACAAATAAATGTGAATTGAATTGAATTGAAAAGTGTGGGGTATGTAAAATATATGATATAAATCATATAGTATAAAAACTTTTTTTACATGAATGCTTCTATTTAACAAGGACACATTAAATTGACACAAGTAACAGTAAAGACATTTATAATTTTACCAAAACCTTTTTTTTTTTTTTTTTTTACTTTATATTCATCAAATAATCCCGAAAAAAATATCACAGTTTCCACAAAAATATTAAGCAGCAAAATTTTAAATAATAAGATCTGTTTTTAATAATTGAGCACCAATAATAAAATACACATATGGTAAGTGGAACCAAGTGCAAAAAGACTTGCCTAAAAATTAACCAGAAAACATTCAACTGTTATCAGCAATACTTTTACCTGTGATATTAATGCAGCAAATAATGTCTTACAGTCATGTAGAAATACTGCTGCCATTGCTTGCTTCAGCCTCATAGCGTAACCATGGCGTGCAGTTGAAAAATAGTCTTTATTTCTTCGTCCATATTTGTCTTCTCATCGTTTCAAGGCCATGAAGTAATGCACATTACTTTCCTCATTCAGTTCCGAAGTAATAAATTTGAAGAATTGTGGGGAGATTTTATGATCCATCGCTTTCTGTAGATGGCAGTATTAAGTCAAACATTTCTCAGTGCATTGTGCACTTCCCTGTGTGTGCCTGGAAAGTGTGTGTGACTATATGTGTGGACAGAGAGTAACCCCAGAGACAAATTCGTGCATGCCTGTGTGTTTGTGTGTCCACACAGCAAGGGACATCTCGTAAACAAACAGTTTGATTTCCATGGCTTGTTAGAGCTTAGTTTCAAATCTCTGTTTTATGTAATTTTCCTCATTTTTTTTATAATACCTTGAATTATATTATCTCCAAACCCTTTGATATAGATATTTAAAAAGATAATCACGTTGTGACAGGATGGCTTTCTCACTATGCTTGCTGAATTTTAAGTTCAGCATTTTTTTATGTCTCAAGTGCCAGCTTATAAATATGACAGATAGCCCTCCTGATGCGAAGAGGTGGCAAATGTCATAAAGGGCTGTTATTAAATTTGAGCTATTAAATCATTTTTAGTTTATCCCATGTGTGAACACACACATGGGGTAGGCAGAATTTGGCATGGACATGATGTGTGCTGCTGATAATCCATGCTGTGGTTTACACGTTAAATCAATTGTTTGTTCATTTTTTTTTAGACTAAAGCAATTCATTTAACAAACTGCTGTCATCGCCACCCATGATTAACAATCCCTCCAATCCCTCAAGAAGCATAATTTAAGCCCTTCCACTTAGCGAGAGAGTAAGAAATCCCACAAAAGCTTCCTATACATTCTAATTCTGCTTTCTAGCTTCTTTCCATTTCATTATAACTCAAAACAAGTCTTAATTTAAGAAGCTCCAGCACCGTCTGTCGGGAGACTTTGAAACGATTATGACAGATGTCACAAAGTTGCCATCCCCTAACATTGATTGGCTGCCGCCAGGATGTTTTTTGCCTGTCATTTGCATAACGGTTGAACGGTTCCCTACTTTTGACACTTTTTCACCAATTGTTAAAAATGGTCATTTTTATATATATATAATTACAAATTAAAATAACTGTTTTTTTATTTTAATTAGGGCTGTCAAATGATTAATCGCAATTAATCGCATCCAAAATAAAAGTTTGTGTTTACATAATATATGTGGGTGCACTGTGTATAATTATTTTATATATATATAAATACACACACATGCTTGTATATATTTAAGAAATATTTTCATGTATATACTGTATATAGATTTATATATAATTTTTATTATATATAAATATAAATATTTTATATATAAATAATATTTTTTTCTTAAATATACATGCATGTGTGTGTATTTATATATATACAAAATAATTATACACAGTGCACCCACATATATTATGTAAACACAAACTTTTATTTTGGATGCGATTAATCGCGATTAATCATTTGACAGCCCTAATTTTAATACATTTATATTTATTTAATAGATTTATATAGGCTACAACTAAAAACAGAAAACTTCTTTATGCATTTGCTCGTTCATTTACACAACAAAGGTGTTTTGGGGACATGAAAACGCAAACTTTTAAAAAACGGATTCAAAGTGCAAGTTTTTTAAAATTATACCGTTATTGTCTCAGTGTAAGCTACAAAAACGTGAATTTGTGAAAGTGGTGATGTCATGCGCATGCTTATTACTTGTTCAGTCAGTTATAGGCCCATAGTGTTTCTTTACAAAGTGACATCACCAACTACTAGCTTGACATGCATAATACAGCATTTTTAGTACATCTTTAGCATATAAACATACCCTTATATCATAAAAAAAAGATGCATTCTGTGTGAGCATTTGTGTTGCATTGCTAACTACCCCTGCAAATGTGGGTGTGTGCCAAAATTCACAGAGGGTCCTGATTAAACATGGGTGTGATGTCAGCGGGGCACCGTGGTGTCATGTTCACACATGTGCCAGTGGGCCTGTGGAACTTCAGCAGGTCCATGAGGTTCGCTGTGAGCATCACAGATATTGACAGGGCCAAAACCCTCCACGACATCGCTAGAATAATTATTAGTACAAGGGCTTTGCATTTTTGCATTCGCCATTCTCTCTGTTTCATTCTTGCTAATTAAGGCTAAAGGTGAGAAGATAGACTGAGAGAGTGCATAGAATGGCAATGCAAATCCCAACCTGACAGAATATTTATAAACGCCAAGCAGTGGCGTCAGTTTACCAGGAGTCATGGTATGGAGAGTGCAGATGTCGTCATTAAATCTTCTCCACTGACTAACTTCGCTGCCGTCATCCATATTCACCGAGTGACCAAATAATCTGTATTGGAGTGACTCCCATCAGTGCAGAATTGGGACAAAATCTGATCTAGAGAGATGTGAAAGTCAAGTGAATTATGACACCTCAGACTGAGGTCGCATTGCAAACCATCAGACCTGTATCTGGTTTAGGACCACATATAGAAGTGGCCCAAATCAGAATCAGATTCCATGTGGTTTGTGCACTGCTATGAAAACAAAACACAGAACTGTGTCACATATTAAAAATCGTATATTTGTTGATATATTTGATTATTTGATAATTAGTCAAATCAAAAGAACAGAATTTATTTAAAAAATAAAATCTTTTGTAACATCACAAATGTCTTTTACTATGACTTTTGTGACTTTTTATTGTTCTTGCTGAATAAAAAAAAAAAACTTGGTACAAACCCCAAACTTTTCAACGGTAGTGTACAAAATAACCAAAATACAAAAATATTGATGACTCATGTTGCATTGCCCAGATTTGGGCTCCCATCATTAATATGCTTTAGACCAGCTATAGCTAAAATGTTTAGTTCAGTGGTAGTATGTCATGCCAATTAGTGTATTTTCCGAGTTGTGTGTCAAAGGTATGGCAACCTTCATAATGAAGCCAGAGCAACTTTTCTAATGAGGTTTGCATCGCTGGCATGCAATTATTTAATTACTGATTGCAAGATCTTGATACCTTCTCCCCGTGGGGTCTTAATAATATAGCTGCTTGACACTATAGGCCTTGTTTAACTTGGAGAGACTGCAATCCTTTTAATTGCTGACCTTTAAGGAAGGGCTGACCATTTTTAAGAAGAAGCTCAATTACTCCACACTGGACCTCAGCACTTTATTATGGCTACAGAAAACAAAAGGCACACCACTGAAAACTCCACAAATAACAATAGCAACTTATGTGAGACTTTGCTGTAAAAAAATGGTTCTTAGATCCAGTAAATAATACTTACTTTTTTGTGTGTGGTTTGCTTAAAATGTTAAAGTTCTAACAACAGCTTTCCGAAACACATCAATGTCTCTCAATGTAGTGTTTCTAATAAAATATTCTTTTTTAAGGTGAGCTAACGGGCGGAGCAGGCAAGTTGGATTCATGGTTTTGTGGTTCCGATCCATTAACCCTCTTCCCAGCATACACTGGGCCATGAATAATTAAAAGTTTGCTTTGTTCGACAGTTTGCTAATGATGTAATTTATTTTATTGTCACATTTAGTTGTCTTGTGCTGTTTTCTTCTACATAAAACAATCAGATTGTCTAAAAGTATTTCACGAGTGTTCATGATGTCTTCATGTAGACAAAAAGCTCTTTGTTCTCCACGATGTGCATGAGATTCAAAGACAAATGACAAGCAATATGTAATATTGAACAGTTAAAAAATGAAGGGAACAATTTGGTTTGCTGAACTTAAAAAAAGCTCATTAGATTTAGAATTGTTACAATGATGGCACATTTTAATGTATGTTGATTTGACATTTTGCAGTAAGTTCAGTCAACACATTTACTTAAAGTAAATATGTAAACTTTTTAAAAGAAAAACAGTGTCAGAACATCTTAATTTGTACACATCTGACAACAGTTTGAGAAGCAAATATTCAGAATTTAACATGTTTACTTGCTATTACCTGTTGCCTGAGTATTGAATAGGGTTAGCAGCAGAGAAGGAACTGAATTCAATTGGATATGAAAGGTTTTTGCCAAACACAGCTGTGACTATGCTCAAGAAAAATGAGTGCTGCGCATAAAGGAAGTTCCATCCTGAAAGCCTCCAAACTGTTTGTGCTTTGGAGGGGGTCATTGCTGCACAGACACAAGTCCTTTCCCTGGAGCGAGCCATAGGCTGTGAATGTGTGGGCAGTCTATATGACAGACCTTGCATTCTGTGTACTGAAAACAGTCTTCAATAGGTGTCTGCAGCATCTTCTCACGCAGCCCTGACCACTGGAGCACAAACAGACACACACTAAACACTGATTTATCATTCAGAAATTCACAGCATGATCGAATGTTTTCAAAGAAAGCCATGTTTTCTTGGCAATGCATGTGTTTTTTTCTCTCTCTCTGCCATTTCTACAAATGAAATAGTTCCTCAATATTTCATGTCCACATATTTATTCATTTATTAAGTGAGATAATGTCAAGTTAGATGGTCATGGGTTTATTTTGTGAGTCACCATACATTATCCCTTAAATAAATGCTTTTTAACTGTTACCCTTATTGCAAATTGCAGATAATCCCAAATCATATCTGACCTTATTGTGAATATTTTGTTGAATATGTATCTATAAAGGTAGGCTAATGCCTGATTTAAAATGTTCCTTTCGCAGATATGACAAGGGCAGCAACTAATTACTCCTTGTTTAGAGAAAAGTTTTATCTTCAGAATTAACCATATTGGTTCACATTTTTGACTATATTTGATCTGTATTTCTATCTAGTATCAGCATAGTAGGGATCCAGTGTGAAATCGATTGCCTCGGGCTATTATTGCATGGTATAGGCCAACATGGGAGAACTTATGTAAATATGTCAGTAATGTTAAAGGGCAACCCATTAATATGCAGTTTCAGTGACCTTAAACATTGCTTATTGGTTTTTCTGGTCAATCATGCCTTTTTGTGAAATGAATACAAATTCAATAACCAGCTTTTTAATTTAATTTATAATTTCATATTTATCATTCATCATTTCATGTTTCTATATTATTTTTATAACATGCAATTGTAATTCCTGTAAATGGCACTTTTGAACCACCATTTGCAGTTTGATGACAGCATATAACACTCTTTATCAGCAGGGGGCGATTTATAAAAGAATTGACCCCTTGAGGCCTAAACCACAAAAGAAAAGAAGTCAAACCAAAAGATTAGTGTGTTCAAAAGTTGCCTACATATTGGATGCATCCAAAGTCGCATACTTCCCTATAGGCGAAAAACAGTATGTGACAAAAGTAGTATGTCCGAATTCACAGTACTCATCAAAGAGCATGCAAAAAGTACCTGGATGACCTACTTCTTTAGCGAGATTCTGAAGTGTGCATATGATGGAAACAAAGGGCAAATTCCAAATGGAAGTGAGCATCTTTATGCCCTACTCCCTTCGAAGGGCAGAGCCCTTGAAGTGGGGACTTTGGAGTGCAGGGCACTTGCGTCCCATTATGTAGCCATTTGGAACGCAATGTAATTTCCTCATTATCTTTACCTGGGATGTTCCCATGACAACGCAGCACGGTGTCCAGCTGATTATCTGTTCTTACGACAGAAATTGATTATTATTGCTGTTAACAACTGTTGCAAATAAATATACATTTTATATAAAAAAAGGTTTTAAAATATGCGGTATATATGTGTGTGTGAGTGTATTTCGCAGCTTTCAACTGTAAAACTCGCCGTCTCACCTTTAGACCCTGCATTACCGTCCTAACACATTTCTTACCTATGAAACTTATTTAAACATGTCAAAAATATATATCTTGAATTGCTCTGTTTGTAAGTTAGCTCGAACTCTAAAATAAATCACGAGTATTCGCTTGGTCACATGACCATGAATTATAAAATGACTTCCTTGAAGTGACTGTGGCATGTACCCTTTGCTAACGGCCTTGTGGAATGGCCCTTCGTGAAGTGATCCAGTTGTTCACTTTCGTTTGGAACACCCCTACAAATGGCGTTCCCTTCTAGAGGTGCCCTTCAAGGGTGCAAAAAAATGCAGTTTGGAATTTGCCCAAATGTTTATCAAAATAAAACTAATAAAAAAACGTAGACCCCACTTCATTGATAGTAGCTAGCTATAGGCTTATGTTGAACAGATGCTGTATTAAGCAGAAAATAAAGTATTGAATGAGAATGTCTCTGAAACATGTGTATTTGGTAAATATTGCATTTATTTCTCTTCAGCTGTGGTAAAGTATGCAGCACTAACATCACTACGGGAAGCGGAAAGTGTCCGGCGACTTCACGTCTCCGTTTTCAGCTCCTCCCCGCACGCGGCAACTCTCGCCGATCCAGCCGCAGCCGATGTTCAACACACCTAATGGCATTGAAGCAACATAACTGACTCTGCAGGTCACATGAAAATGACAATATGGAGAATGTAGTACTACCGTATTACATTCAGCGCCTTTCCAAATACCGACCTTTGCACTTGACCACTTGTCAACTTACATGACATATTTCCTATTTGGCCCAAGCGTTCGAGTAGGAGTGAAGACTGCAAGTGTGTGTAGAACTTTTGATTAGGCTACCCGATGGGACACACTTATAATATTGCAAAAATGCCAGTGCACAGAGCTTTATTTAGATTTTAAATACTTTGCATTTTAAATAAACTTCTAAATGTCTGGTCAGTATAGTCCCTATGTAACAGAAGACACAATTTAGAATTGGGGTGCTTCTAAATAAGTGACAAAAAGCAGTTGCAAATGTTTGCACCAATAAAATGACACTTTAACCATTTGTTTCACTACCCAATTACATCTAATTAGTTTAACTTACAGTCGAAAGTTTTCCTCGCTATCTCGCGATGTAGCCTACTGTAGGGGCACGCGATTTCCCGAACCTAATGCATGATGGGATACGCTTAGCCTCGAAGCGGTATTCAAAACAGTTTGCGTTTGTTGTGCGTTAAGGGCACTGCGCTTTGGCATGTTTTAGACATGTGACAGTCTTGCGCACTTACACGTGTCGCGTGCACGCGCTCTCAAGTGGCCAAGACCAAGTGTGGGTATTTGGAAAGGCCCTTATATTACACACACATTCATAGGCTATATAGCCTATAGAATGTCATTTTTAGCGGTCGTGGAGACATCATTTTTTTACAACTAAGTTCAGAGCGTGTATTTCCATTTATGTATTTATACCACTTAGCATAGCCTACGATAGACGTTCCATCGCGAACTGAAATATTTGGCTTGTACAAACACAAAACACAAATAGCTACCTAGAGATTTTGCATTCGCCAGGAAAACAGTGTTTTGTTTAAAACATCTTTAAGATAGTTGACGGTTTGTTTACTGCGCTAGGGGCGCCAAACGCCTTGCTCGAGACGAATCTCAACAGATTGCGCTGCGAAAGCCTTTTAAAAAGTATTTTAATTAAAATATTTTATTTAAATTTACTCAACAATCTGCACATGCTCACCTCTATTATGTTATCATGGCTACATCTGCAAAGTATCCAGTGGCATTGTTGCGAAAACTAAATAGCCTAAATTACAAGGTTTTTTTTCGCGTAATAGCGCATTCCCCATGTTACAATGCCCTGCGATACGTCAGGTGCCTGGAACCCGTTCATAGTCAAGCTCACAGTGCGTTATTGTCCTAATCTATCCACACACTCTCCGTCTCGTTCTCTCTCTCTCTCTCGCTCTCTCTCTCTCTCCTCACACACTGTCGCCTGCAAGCTCATGTGTGCGCGCGCCTAGAAATCCATCTGAATGCGAGGAGTGAAGGAGGGTCGGTGCGCTCTGCAGACAAATTTCACTTGTCATTCCTGAATAACGGCGCTCTACCAGAGGGGCTGGAATCGGACTTCAGCAAAAGAAGTGCGGTGGCCTTCGCCCTCACTCAGCAACGATGTCCGAATATTTCCTCACCTTTCTCGTCATACTGGGATTCGGGGATATATTCTCAAATATTCAGACACTAAGGGACGCTGATTCAGAGCAAGGTAAGACAGACGCAGCAGCTCTACATGAAACTTGCGCTCGCGGAGCATCCTATGATCTGTCAGCGCATCTACACATTCTAGATGCGATGCGAGTATTTCTTCCGAAATGCATTGGATTGAATTGACAAATAGACGGGTTGAAGGTTGGAATGTTTCACTCGCGTGTTGTAGTAGTCGATGGTGTAATTCAGTTCCCTGTGTCTGGTGTGGTGTACTTGTCTTGTAGTGCTTAGAACCAAAAGTGTCTGAATAGGCTACATGGTGTAAGAGCTCAAGCTCTCATACTCGGTGTGATTTTTAAGACGGTATGTTGGAGGATATAGTTTCAGGTTGTCCAAATGAAAAAAAGAAAGTAAAAAAATTTTTTGGTAATCATGACAACTTTGTATACATCTTTTTAGTATTTTTTTTAAATTGAGACACATTAATTAGCTTATTTATTCAGAAATGCATATTTAATAGTGAAATGCATAACCCAAGTTTAAACTCTGAAATATTGATTAAATTGTTTATTAATACACTTTATAATTTGTATTGACAGACATTTCTTGAATTCCTTGCTTTATTTAAAAAAAGTTAGTTTGTTCTTATCCTTGTTTGTTGTGTAGGCTACATTGGAGTGAGTGATTTATGTTGCATTATGTTGCAACATAATATATATATATATATATATATATATATAGCCTAAGAGTTTAGTGCATTACTTTAGTGTTGTGTCTTACCTTGATGGTGTTGTATGGGTTTGCATCCTCTCTATTTTACACTTTTGAGCTGAACTCAAATGAAGTCATCATAGGGCCTTCTGTTGGACCAGTAACAAACAGATTTGAATAGTTCAAATAGCCATCCTGTAATGCTTGTATTGTAACATTGTCAGTGTTATGTTTTATCATAAAGTTCTGGCAACCCCAAACAACTATCTTCAAGTTGTGAATGTTTAAACTTTTCAAATTTCACAATGACTTATATGACTTGCATGTATAAAGGAGATATGACCGCACACTCACTTGTGTGTGTTTTCACCTTGACAAAGGCTTGGTGCCGAAACGTTGGTCAAATAAAGTATTTGCAAGTGAGTAGCGGTCATCTCCTTTGTATAGATTTGTTTTCTTTGGCCTGCGCCTTGGATGGTGTGCGTTTGCTTCAGTGTTTTATTAAGGAACTTATATGACTTGCATAAGCTTTTGGCTGAAGAGTAGCAATTGTGAGTGACACTGTCAGAGTAATCTTAATCAATAAGGGCAGATATTTAATGAATCTTGATGTGTGAATCAATGAGTATTGCAGGTTTTTTTTTCACTTGCAGCAAATCCCTGTTCACCGTCGGATTGAGATAAAAGATCGTCAGCTTGTAGCACAGACAAATCTGTCAAGATTGTTTCCCCTTGTGCTCTCAATATTAGACGAGAGATGAAAAAGAGATTCTGGTTTCAAGCATCATATCGGAATTCATGCACAATATACAACTAGGCAGTTATAGCAAGCTTGTCTTTTATAACCAAAAACAACGTTTGTAAATACTGTGTTTACAAATATTGTGCAGTGATTAGTGGCCAGTTTTGCAGCTATGTTACAGAGAAAACAAGATTTGGTTTATTAAAAACCAAAGGGTAAAACGTGTTATATCATAATTAGAAAATTTGTGAATTATTAAAAGTGTATACATTAAACGTCCAAGTTTTGTTATGTAACTTAACCTTTCAATGCACCAATCACGATTGACAGTTCTTTAAAAGCCATTTTTATCCATTTATAGTATTTTGATACATCTAAACCATCATTAATAATTTACTTTTGACCCTTAAACATAATTCAATTTGACCGTCCTCTTTATGTCATTTATTTATGACACCATAAATTCAACATGCCTTTGAAGCACATATATCCCTTGAATATACTTTTTAAAATCTCATTTATTTCAGTGGACAAAAGTCAATCTCAAAATATAATTTTAAATAAATAAAAAAATTTTTCATTAACATCTGTTTCTGAAAGATTTTTTTCTTTGCGATTTAACGATCATAGGGTTAAGTCGAAGGCACACACGTGCACTGGATCTTTGTGTGTATTCATCCAGGTGTGTTCAAGGAGAGAAAGTGCCATTTTCAAAAGCTGCATATTCATCATATCAGATGAATGTAAATGTCACAGTGCCCTGCACCGATATAATCTGAAAAGTAGTTCTCTGAGGCTTGTGTTCTCCTGCTAAATGCCTGCATTTGTATATCCATCGTATGATGAATATGATGTCCTAATTCTCAACACTGCTCATTCACTTATCACTTACTATATATAAAAATAACAACAATCGCAGTGGATTCATCAGTGTGGTTGTGACTTTAGGTCTCTTGGGATGCTTGATAAAACTCGTTCCACAGTCTGTTTAGTGAACCTTTAATCATTGTTTGCCATCTAATCTAGTGTATCGCAGCCAAGAGTTTACAGCACTGGTGCAGGCGGATGGAAAGGCATCATTGAAAAGTAGTTTACTCAAACCACACTTCATTATATCAAACCTTGTTTTATCTTACCGGTGACTCTCGCTTCAGATATTTATCGGCTATTACAAACAGATCAAGGTTGCTGGAAATGTTTCCCCCTTTAAGAGAGCTTGCCGTGCCCCAAAAAGCAGGTTAAGCACTATCCTTTCGTAATGAAATCGGGAGGACGCCCCCAGAGCCTAATTAAATGAGATTATATCTAGGCATGCTGTGCTGGCTTATTGTCCAACTGTGATTTTTACCTAGTATTGGAGGAAAGTCAATAAATGCACAAACAGAGATTGAATAAATGACCTCAGTCATGCAAAGGCAATGCTGATCTGCTACACACTACATACTGTAGGGGGAAATGCTTTTGTGAAACTCAAGGAAAGGGCAGATATCATTGCTATGTTACAAAATAGGGAGCAGCTTACGGGTTATGTAGGGCATGATCGTAGCACTCCTGATGTGAAGGCTGTTTTAAGTGAGTAGGGTTTTTTATACCAAAGGCACTAATCCCATGGTGTACTGAGATGAGTAAAAAAAAAGAAAAGAAAAGTTATTAGTTATTACTAGTATTGTTATATTAATATAGAATATTATGTTAAATGTAAGAATATAATATGATAAGTTCTATAATATTGTTATATTTTTATCTCTAATTTTTCTGTCATGCATCTTATGTTTGTTATTATTGCACAATTAGCTTGAATGGCAACATGCAAATGAAAAACTATTGAAATCAATTAGTGTTTTTTGTGTTTGCTTCCTATGTTCCAAATCGGTCATTTACAAGATTCCATGATGGTTAGGATGCCTCCTTAAGGCTAATTCACACTGCACCGACCAACGACAAAACGTTCCAACGTTCGTCGGGTTTTATCGGATCAGTGTGTTGCCCTTGTTGCCGTCTGTTGCCATTGTCTGCTCTTGTTTTAGTCGGTTGAACATGTTAATTCGGTGTTTGTCGGGTCATGGAAACTGATTTACTATAATCATGTGATTGGCAGCATTGGTCGGGGTCTGTTTGTGCGGTGTGAATTTGCCTTTAGTGGGCAGCTGCTATGTAGGTAACAGTGAGGTTTTGGAACATGGTTGTGGTTGCACCGCACTTTCACTCAATGTTAAAGACTGACCTTCTCAGGTTGGTCTACATTTATTTTCATAGGTGGTTTACGTCAATGTCTGAACAGTTTTACTTTAAAAAGTGTTTGTTTTCTTTAAATATATCTGCCATATGGAACTCATTTAAAGGCTGTTTATGGTTAGTCATGAAAACCCATGCCTCAACTTCAGGTGTTTCCTCCCTCCCTACTAGGTAATTTGTCCTGTGGTCTCAGTGTCCAAAGAAAATTAGAACTGCCACAGCTTGAGGTGAATGACCTTGTAATTATCCATGTGACACTCTATAAAACGGGAAGCAATAAGGCATGCTAATCCTGAGCCAAAGTACTTGCTGAAAGGGGGTTTAGAATGACCAACACAAGAGCTTTGCTTTGTCATCTCCCTTGACAAAGCAAAGCTCGTGTTGGTAAGAGCAGCAGCCTTGCTTCTGGAAGTGATTTATCTAGCACCTGTGTGGCAGGCTTCATTGTTTTTGTTGGCGTTCTATTGCACGCCCCATTTGTTCCGATTGAAGTTCCGTTGAAGTTGGCCACACATTCAGCTGAGTCATTAAGTGTTCTGACCTTTGACAGATCGAGTGGTTGTGGCTGAGCTTTGCAGTTGGAGCTTATACTGCAATGCACAGGTAATCTGCTGGCCTATGACATCATGTGCATCTGTATTCTATGTTGACATGCTGGAATCTGCTCTGTGGGAGCTAATGGAGAAGATCAAGATGTTTTATTGGACCACAGGTTTTTCCATCCTGTCTGCAAGGTCCAAAATTAACTTTTCGCCACCCTTGCCAATTTGAATTTTCCGGCCATAAATATGTCTTGCATTAAACTAGCTGTGTTTTGCATTATTTTTAATTAAAATAAATCATTTTGTCAGTGCTGTAACCGGCCACCCATCCGGGGTGTTTGCTGTGGGATAGGCTCCAGGATCCCTGTGACCCAATATTGGCCAAACGCTTTGGAGAATGGAATGGATGGAGATATTTTTGTCTCTATGGCAATCGAATTATTTATTGGAAATATTGGAAATCATTGTGTCAATCAGAGCATAAAGTCCCATTATTTAATATTAGTTAATGTATTAACTAACATTAACTAACAATAAGCAATATATTTGTTACAGTATTTATACTTTTTTTTATCTATAAAAATACAAAAAATACAACTGATCATTATTAGTTCATGTAGTTAGCTAATGTTAATAAATGGAACCATATTGTAAAGTGCTACCATGGTAGTCTACTTTGTTAGGCAATTTGTACATTAGTGACAATCGGACTAACAGTTTTACCATTTTATTTAAAAGGATAGCTCACACAAAATGGAAAATTCTCACATCATGTATTCACCCTTATGTCGTTCCATACCTGTATGATTTTTTGAAGAATGTCTGTAACCAAACAGTTTTGGTCACCATTGACTTCCATTGTATATCAGAAAACATGCTGAAAATATTTTCTTTTTCATTTTATTTTCCACAAGAAAGTCATACAGTTTTGAAACGACATGTTAATTATGTTATCGACATGTTGAGTAAATGATGGCAGAATTTAAATTTTTTTTTGGGTGAACTATCACTTCAAATCATTGGCAATTAACACTTTAATTTACTTGCCAAATCCAAATTGTTCTCACATTGGGCTCTCTGAGTGTTAATTTTGGAGCCTGTGTCATAGTAGACTATCAGAAACATGTGAAGAAAAGTTCTTGAAATGTATTCACGTCAGTGGCCACGGCTTGAGCACAGTGTTTTGGATGCTTTTAATAGCACAGCCAGGAGAGTGCATATGTTGTTATAGTTTGTGGATTTATGCACCCATTTTAATTGGATCTGGACAACATTGCACCATTTTCAGAAAACAGTCTGTCAGCTGTTAGATCTGGTAGAACACATGGTGGCCTGTTACCGTAGGCAAGTGCTTGGTGAATCACTTTTGGGCTGGGGTGGAGACCCATGTTCAGACCAGTGTGTGTGTCTGTTTGTGCTTTTTCACTGTTGAATGAATTATTCAGAGGTTTAAGATCAAGCTTTTTTGGTAAAATGTGCAGCATAACTTAAAGGTGACCTATAATTCAAAATTGAATTTACCTTGGTATAGTCAAATAACAAGAGTTCAGTGCATGGACATGACATAGAGTGAATCTCAAACTGGACTGTTTTCGCATTCTCATTTAATTCACGTTTATGAAAAACACCCCTGAAAAACGGTCGGTTCTCCACACAATACCGACTGTGACGCAATAGTCGGGATCATTAATATGTACGCCTCCAAATATTTGCATAATGCCAGCCCTCAATGCCAGGCGGAACTGCGCAGCCGAAGCATGGCAGTTGCTCAGTGTGGATGTACACATGAACACAAAAGTATTTTTTAGTTCCTTCATCTGAACCTCTGAAGAAACAATGGGTTAATTTTATTTTCTCTGGAAATTTCCAAACATTTCACCGACTGTTTCCTCAACTTGGGCCAATAAAGAGCTGGCCTCGGATCGAGCTACCAAGCAACACTTTCTGATGTGTAATTGTTCAAGTTCAGACAGGTAATCTTTCTCTCAAAATCGTTCAATACTGTTTATGCATCAGTAAGTCAAGCCAGTGACTAAAATATCAGCTTCACATCGTTTCTTTTAGTAGGATTAAAATAATCGTATTTAAATTGTGAACAAATTATATACAGAAAGCGATCAAAGAACAATCTTTCCACACAGCGCGAGTTTATCTGGACACTTGCCAAACTCGTTATGAAATCAATGACGCACGTTACTGCACAACGAAGCTCTTACTGTATTTACATCATCGTGTTTGGATTGGTGAGAGTGCAGAAAATGCTTTGCAATGATAAGATCTTCATTCTCGCGATCAACACACTGTCATCTGCTCAATGCTCATCACGGCAACATTTTATGTGATGGGAATAGATCTAAATACTTTAAAAACATCTCACGATTCGTTAATCTCGATAGCTGTTATAGTAAAAACGTATAATAGCAGTAGTAAAAGTATTCGGGAGAGAGTTTCACGCAAGCATGTCAGCCAATCACAGCAGTGGCCGCGGTTACACTGAATCCCACAGCAGACACGCCCCTTCAAACAGAGTGTTCAAATCAGAGGCTAAAAGCAGGCTAGGAAAAATGCCATTTATTTCTAAATTATGATTATTTTTTATCTAAAAAAACATACTAACATTATAAGGGTAACCCAGGAAACATTATAAAATAATACAAAAAAAAACATTCTAGGGCACCTTTAAGTAATGTAATTAATGAAGCAGTGGATCTTCTCTCTTTCCATATTTTGTCCTTCATTGAAGGGTTCCGGTCTTTATGAAACATTATTAGAATACATGGAAAGAATTCAATTAGATATATGAATTATAATGAATTAAGGGTATGAAATTATTTATCAGTGTTTATTGTTTTATACTGAATACTGAAATGAAAGATTAGCAAATATTCTTAATAAGCAAAACAATGTGCTTTGTGAAAGGCAGAGGAAATGAATCATTATCTCTGTTGATAACAGCAAATACATAGATGATTGCCTTCAATAAGAAACCGTTTTCAAAACCAGATATTTGCTGCTTTTGCATCTGACGAGTTGTACATATTTATGTTTTTAAAAAAATGAGACAGCAACAGGTATTGAAAGGGAAAAGAATATTCAAATAATACAATTGTTGTGTTTTTACACTTTGTTAATTTGAGGCGTCTGCAAGCGGTTTGCATAAATTTTGACATGCAGTATGTACATAATCCAGATGGGTTTGTTCAGAGTTCTGGTCTGAGTACAGTTAATAATAAATACAGTCGTTCATTGTTCATGTTAGTTCACAGTGCATTAAGTAACGTTAACAAATACAACTTTGATTTTAATAATATTAGTAAAGGTATTGAAATACTTAACATTAACTAAGATTAATAAATGCTGTAGAAGTATTGTTCATTCTTAGTTATTGTTAACTTTGTTAACTAATGAAACCTAATTGAAAAATGTTACAAAATACACTAACATTCAAAAGTTTGGTGTTGGTAAGTTGGTAAATCATATCTTTATTCAGCATTGATTAATTCAATTGATCAAAAGTGACAGTAAAAACAATTATAATGTTATAAAAGATTTCTATTTAAAAATTTTTAAATAAATCCAGGAAAAAAATGTTTCATGGTTTCCACAAAAATATTAAGCACAACTGTTTTCAATATTGATAATTAACAAGAAATGTATCCTGAGCAGCAAATCAGCATATTAGAATATTTCAGAAGGAACACGTGACCTTGAAGACTGACTGCTGAAAACTTTGCAATCACAGGAATAAATTACATTTTAAAATATATATTTAATAGAAAACAGCTATTTTAAATTGTAATAAGATTTAATTGTTTACTGTATTTTTGATCAAATAAATGTGGCCTAGTGAGCAAACAAAAGTTATTTCAAAAGCATTACAAAATCTTCCCAACCACAAACTTTTGAACTTCAGTATAGTAATGTATAGTTCTATATTCAATTTATGTAATGAATGCAGTACATGCATTTTCTCAAAGCTAAAAAAAAGTACAAATATGAAATGATATAGGAAAAAAAATATGTAAATAGAAAATTAACTGAGATCTCATCACAGCTAGTGGACCAAACATCATCTATTTTAAGTCGCTTTGGATAAAACCATCTTGTAAATGTTAACGAGATACTAAGAGAACAGGGTACCTTTGCACCCCATTCACTTTTTGGTCCACTAAGGGATCTGAGTTTCATTCTATTAAAGAGGACTCAGACACGCCATAAGGGTTTTAAATGGGTCTAAAACTAATGCTAGATTCAGAGCAATATATGCAGACAGTGGACCAGAGCTGCAGAGATTCAACAGTCTGTGAGACAGGGCTAAAGGCGTCTCATGGGCTTATAGTTAGGATGTACATGTAGCTGTTGAAAATGTAAAAGTCATCATAACACAACCAAAGGTTCTTTCAGTCTATAAAGATAGACTGGTTTTCAATGTCACATTAATAAAAAAACTTGGTTTTGGGCAGGTTCCTCAAGGTGCCCAGTGGATATTAGTGGTTCTCTCACTTGACATATGGCAAACAAGACCACACACCTAGAGAGAGAGAGAGAGAGAAATCCCAACCCATGGCCAGAGGAGTGTTTGAGAGAATGTCTCTGCCAAACACCTCTACATAATGCCTGCTGTTGTGGCAGTGATTTAGGACCGCCAAACCAGATTAAAAGGGAACTGTCCCAACTGCCACCTGACACACAGTTGTGGGACTGAGATCCTGATGCTGGAATGTTTTAAACCCATAGTGGAGCCTGATTCATCATCTATCTGTCATTCAGGAGAAAGGCATTCAAAATGATTTAAGGTGGTTTGATTTAGTTTGACTTGCTTTTATCTTGTTATTCTTTGATAGAATGAATTATTTGATTCAGTTAATTACCACCAACTAGTAGTTAGGGTAGTTATCAGTCAAATTAATTTTTACCTTGTTTATAAAGTTTTTCTTTTTTACCCAACAAACATAAGGGTACAAACAAAAAAATCAAGTGCAAATACAAATACAAAAATAAGATGGTTCTTAAAAATCACCCTTTATTAAATGTATGAACACAGGAACCCCATGTTAACAGGTTAATGTCACGTTTCCCATTCCATGACTAGTAAAATAATCGCAATGTATTCTCTGTACAATTGCGTAATCCGCAGGGTGATGGACACGGAGATGGGTAAAAACTAAGGTTGGTGGCTACACATTCTGCAGCGCCGCGTCACGTGTAGGACAACTCGAGGTATCGCACACCGGACGCACACTTTCTCAGTTTATGGCCAGCAGTATTCTTATGTTTAAGGACATTATGAAATTAAGATAATGTCTGTACTATGTTATGATTGTACTGTACAATTAAATACAATAGTTGCTGAGTCTGTGATCTGAACACTTTACCTCAGAGCATCCATTAACTGAATGAATTGAGAATGTCACCTGAAAATCCGATAACATCAGCAATTTTCATTCAAGCAGCTGATTCCTGTAAATTAATGTAAAACTAAATGTACATTGCAGCACAGGGTGAAGTAATTTACGATGATTTGAGACAAATATAATGTAAATTTTATATAAAACTATGTAAATGGCGCTCTGTATCGCGGCAGGATGTTGAACAAGAGCCGTTGCTGGGCGCCGCGGACAGACGCCGAATGGCACAACCGGTGTGTGTACACTCGAAGAGAAAATGTGTTCGAATTTTAAAGACATGGCACTGCGCTTCTCGTCCGGTGTGCGACCCCCTTTAAAGTGCTGTTTTCTTTTGAGCCGAAGAACTCCCATACAGGCGAGCTTACTTTTTTCGGGTGTGGACAGAGTGTTTCACTCTCTCGCTCAGACAACGTTCTTCTCAGAGTAGCTGCGCGGCCCGGGCTGCGTCTTCTTCTTTGATAGGTGTCAGCGGGTGCAATACAGCCACATGAGAGGTCAACCATGTACTCGCGCTGATATTTACGTGTCATGTTATCATAACAGTCCTATTCATTTTAAACATTGTGGTTATCGCCAATACCGGTATATTGCCACACTCTAAATTAACACGATGTCGATATTTCATGCTTTGAATATCACGATTATCGTCAACACCGGTATATTGCGACACCCCTAGTGTGTATATATATACGTATATATTAAGAAATATGGTGAGCAAGCAAAATTTCAAACAGTGTGCTGTTCCCTGCCCTCATTTTCTCATGGGTGGGGACACACACAAGCTTTGTGTTGCTTGTTTGGGAGTGGAGCATGCCTAGTCAGTTCTCGAGGTGGCTAACTGTGAGCATTGCGAGAAGCTGTCCGTGAGGATGCTCCGCTCCCGCCAGGCGTTCTTTGAGGAGGACGGTTTGGTGCGCGCTCCCTAGGGTGCGGGTCCCACTGCTGCCGAGGCACAGCGGCGACGCACATCTTGGGATTCGCAAATGGATCTGACAGCGGGGTTTGAGACGGGCCAAGCCCTATCTCAGCCTTCACCTGCCAGATCCAGTGTCTTATCTCAAGGGGGAAGCACGCGCTGCGGTTTCTTCTCCCCAGGCTGATGCACCAGTTCTGCGATTATCCAGTTCTGAGGATCTGGATGTCGTCAGCATTGATGCAGCTCATTCCCCTGCTTATGAGGAGCTTATGGAGGTTGTGACTCGCGCTGTTGTTAAATTAAATATTGACTGGCCACTTGGGTACGTGGGTAAAGCGTATTCGGCAGCGGATCAGGCTGCGGCATGCTTGCATACCATGTCAATTTTGCAAGAATACCAGGCTGATCTGCTTAGGGACATGGATGATTGTGAGAAAGTCAGCGCTGACGCAATTCAAGAATTGAGTCGCGCAACAGATTTGTCTCTTCGGGCCACCAAGGAGACGGCCAAATCAGTAGGCCGGTCTATGGCAGCCCTGGTGGCCACGGAAAGGCATTTATGGTTAAATTTGTCTGATATGAAGGATAGAGACAGATCTGTTCTTTTGGACGCTCCGTTTTCGCCTTAGGGTCTATTCGGCAACGCTGTAAATACGGTCGTCAATGGATTTCAGGAGGCGAAGAAGCAATCAGCGGCGTTCCAGAAATTTCTTCCTCGCCGATCTAATGTCCCCGAGACTGCTCCCGCCCAGCAGTCTCAGGGACATTAGATCGGCGAGGAAGAAATTCTACGAGCTCCTCTCAGCACAGAGTGCAACAAAAACAAAGCGTCGCTACTCGGGCTCCTCCACAATCAGGGCAGGCTCTGTTTATGGAGCAGGAAGTACAGGCTCTTCTACGAAAGGAGGTATAGAAAGGGTTCCTCCTCCCAGCAGGGAGTCAGGGTTTTACAGCCGTTACTTCATTGTTCCCAAGATGGATGGGGGGTTCCGTCCTATTCTAGATCTGCGCCAACTAAACCGCAGGGTTCAGAGACTCAAGTTCAAGATGCTTACACTCAAACAGATTGTGTCACAGATTCAGTCCGAGGACTGGTTTGTCACGATAGACTTGAAGGACGCTTACTTCCTTGTATCCATCCATCCTCATCACAGGAAGTTCCTGAGGGTCGCTTTCGGGGGCGAAGCGTACCAATATCGGGTTCTTCATTTCAGCCTAAGTTTATCACCCCGCACTTTCACGAAATGCGTGGATGCAGCTCTGGCTCCCCTGAGACTCCTGGGCATCCGCGTGTTGAATTACATCGACGATTGGTTGATTTTACCTCAGTCCGAGCAGATGGTGGTTCGGCATCGAGATGTCGTTCTGTCTCACATAAAGTTGCTGGGGTTGAGGCTCAACGCCAAGAAGAGTGTGCTCCTCCCTTCTCAAAGGACCACTTTTCTCGGTGTGGTATGGGATTCGACAACGATGCAGGCACAACTGTCACCTGCGCGTATTACTTAAATTCTCTCAGCCTGTAAATGGGGTAAAACTTGGCCAGTCACTCACTGTGAAACAGTTTCAGAGACTGTTGGGTCTCATGGCAGCTGCATCCAACGTAATACCTTTTTGCCTCCTGTACATGAGACCCCTGCAGTGGTGGCTCAGGACCAAGGGGTTTTCTCAGAGGGGAAATCCGTTTCGCATAATCAAGATCACGCGGCGATGCCTACGTGCCTTAGTCATGTGGAAGAAACCTTGGTTCCTCGCCCAAGGCCCAGTGCTGGGGGCTTCTTTTCGTTGCGTAATGCTAACGACGGATGCTTCCCTCACAGGTTGGGGGGCGATCATGAGTGGTTGCTCTGCGAAAGGTCTATGGCAGGACCATCTACTTTCTTGGCACATAAATCGGCTAGAAAGGATGGCGGTGTTTCGAGCTCTCAAGCACTTCCTGCCAGACCTGAGAGGTCACCATGTGCTTGTCCGCATGGACAACACATCGGTGATCTCTTATATCAACCATCAGGGGTGTCTAAGGTCACGGCACCTATGCAAACTGGCTCATCAGATCCTCCTATGGGCCCAAGGGAAATAATTGTCTCCCAGGGCAATATATTCCGGAGGATCTAAATCAGGGAGCGGATATCCTGTCGAGGCAGGGGCTGAGGCCGGGGGAATGGACACCTCACCCTGAGGTGGTGAAGCTCCTTTGGGAGAAATTCGGTCAAGCTCAAGTCGACCTATTTGCATCCTCAGAGAAAACTCATTGTCCCATGTGGTTCTCTCTCATGCACCCAGGTCCTCTGGGGCTGGATGCAATGGTTCAGGTGTGGCCAAGGCTACACCCGTACGCTTTTCCTCCGATATCTTTGCTCCCGGGAGTTCTGGAGAGGGTTCGCCGGGTAGGGGCCCGTCTGTTACTAGTAGCCCCATACTGGCCGGCCCAAGTTTGGTTCTTGGACCTGGTGTCCCTTTTAGACGGCTTTCCGATGGAGATTGGGGCAAGCATGGGGCACTATTTATCACCCTCGCCCGGAGTTGTGCAAACTGTGGGCTTGGCCCCTGAGGGGTCAAGTTAACTCAAGTGAGACTCAAGGTAACGGCTGGTCAGCCTTCACCTTTGGAGTATGGCTGCCTCAAAGGCTTTATTATCGGGGGGTTTTCTTCATGACATTTGTGATGCGGCAGGCTGGTCCTCTCCGCATACATTTGTTAGATTTTACAACTTGGATCTAGGCTCCACTCCAGGGTCTAGGGTGCTTGCTTCTTAGTGTGCGCAATGATTTCACACAGACCAGGCATTTGCTATTAGGGCGTCGTGGGTATAGTGTACCCACCGTGTCTCGACGCAGCTCGAGTTCCCTTGAAAGGGAACGTCTCAGGTTACGTATGTAACCCTGGTTCCCTGAAGATGGAACTAGACGCTGCGTCGCCCTGCCATACTCCCTGTATGCCTGTGATCGACTTGCTTCGGCCTATCAGAAGCTAGCGCGGTCTGTTTCCAGGTGTGCTTCATGATGCAATCACGCAGGGGTGTTCCCAACACGTATTGACGCAGTGTCTCGTTCCCTCTTCAGGGAACCAGGGTTACATATGTAACCTGAGACGTTTTTTACTATTAATTTAAAATCTACAACAAGAGGTACCTTATGAATTTTTTAGGGTGCAACAGTTGGGTTCCGGAAGCAGAAATCCCAGTCATTTTCTCCATGGGGGTATTGATTTTTAACGATAACTTATAAGCCTTTAGGCAGACCTATTGTGAGCTACGAGGTTGTTAAATGAGGTTATGAGGCCAACAGTATATATATAATATGTATATATGTTTATTTTTGTTGTTGTTTTTATTTATTTATTTATTTGTTTAACCTCTTAACTGTAAGTCCCATTAAGATTAGTTATATAATTTTAACTGTGGAGTTCTTGGTTAAAAACTACATTACCCTTATTTTGCAATAAATGTTGATTTTTAATATAGTTTTTAACCTATTCCACAGTTAAACATGTTTATTTAAAATAAAAAATACATATGTCTTACTTACATACTCTGTCTTTTTGTCCAATTTTCAAATCCTTTTTTTTGGCTTCAGATAAATATTTGTAATGTTGTGATTCACCTCGTTGTTTTGGTTCATGGTCAAAAAGTCTTATGACTTTTAAAAAAATTACTTCAGAAAACCAAGGCTGTTGAAAAAGTGGACATGCACTGTTGCACTTTATTTAATTTATTTATTTATTTGTGTATTTATTTTTGCCTAGTTAAAAAAAGTGTACTCCTACAGATCAAGTCAAGTCAAGTCATCTTCATTTATATAGCGCTTTTAACAATGGAGATTGTTTCAAAGCAGCTTTACAGAGATAAACATACAATAATGTTATTTCCGGCTAAAGTTGGTTTTGATTGATTCACTTCCAGCTAAATTATCATTTGTTATTACATTAGGGGCCACTAAGACGACGGCGTTCTCTCTAAACAGACTTTAAACGCGAACCTGTGACCTGATGGCGTTCACATGCGCATTAAAAATTCATTCTATAGTTATATTCGTTTGAATATGTGTGCGCAGGTTTGTAATTTCCCTACAAACCATGCCTAAACAAACTACTTGTCTTGCCTATAAATTTGATACAGAATTTTATTTTATCACTTCGGGGTACGCGAACCGGATTTTCAACAACGCTTTATCTGTAGAGTGGGAAAGGGATCCTCCATAGGGAGAGGATAGTTGACACTTCAGCACTGCATTGTCATCGGGTCCAGGCGAATCTCCTTCGTCAGATCTGGATACGGCCTGGATCCGGCAGGCTGCAGGAAAACCTCGGGATAAACAAAGACACTAAAGTTAGCGTAGATGCCATTCTTCTTATGATGTAACGAGTACATCTGGATTTAAGGGAAGTGTTCCCAGTTCCGGCTGACCTAATCTATGCAGCCTAACATTGAATTATCGAGGTCTATAATGTATTATGTGTATGCTAGGTCAAAGAGATGTGTTTTTAGTCTAGCTTTGAACTGACAGAGTGTGTCTGCTTCCCGGACAATGGTAGGAAGACTGTTCCAAAGTTTTGGTGCTAAATCCCAAACTTCTCAAACTCCCCCAACCCCCAACCCCCCCCCCCCCCCCCCCCCCCCCCAACACCTCAAAAAATAGCAGAAAAAAGTTATATTGTCTATTTGACCACTAGTCAGTTAGTCAGTTGCTACATTAGTCCACTTAACTGTTGTGACCCATCCCTTATTTTAAATGCATTATGTGTTAATGGTATGCAATTAAATGCATGTAGTTAGCTTTCTTTCTCGTTTCAATCTAAAGTCCTTTCAGCAACAACACTGTGCGTCTCCTTTCTGGTTATTTAGGTTCACCACCTGCTGTGGTCTGTCACAGCTGACTTCTTTCTGTTTCTGACTCTTTTTGTTCTAATTAGATACATGCCTGCTTGTTTTTGTTTCTTTTCTTTCTGTGCTGGAGAAGTGCATTCACCCTCTCTGCATCTCTGATGCGCCTCAGCGCTCTGTGAAAGCACAGGAGATAAAGCACTCAGCCTCCCAATCTCTGACTGTCTTTCACTTCCAGTCCTCGCTACTGGATAAATAACAGTCATCTGAAATGTTCTTCTGTACTCAGGCTCATAATGTACAAAATAGAATGGAAGGGAAGCTAAAAGAAAAGATGAAAAGCGCCCACCTTCTACAGTTTCTTTTTAGTAGTTTATAGTAAGTGAACATGACAGAGTATATATGGGGCACAGTTTTGAATTTAGTTACTGATTTTTAAAATTCTTGCAATTGTGTAACCAGTCTTGATTTTGACCTAAAATGTTTGGTGTGTGATGTGGGTAATTAAGTGTAAGATTTAGATCATAAGGGTTTGTATGAAATGAGCTATTTATTTCTCCAATTTAATCTCTAAAAGAATAAATCCTCCAAGTTACCATTTTATTGACATGGTAAATATAAAATCTTTCTTTTTACATTTCTTATATCATCTGTCTGTAATGTTTACATAAAAATTTACTGTAAATTTTTTTAATAGTTTTTACAGAAAAAAGTAAATACTACTGTGAAATCATGTTAATTGGTTAACTGTAAGTTACTGTACCATATGGTGGAGAAATTATTAATAAATAGTTGTATGTTAAAGCTGCCGTCGGCAACATTTTTTTGATCATATTCAGTGAAATCGACACTATAATCTGACAGAACAACATAAATAAAGTGGTTTTAGAAAAAACCCAGAGCTTCTATCTCCACCTGGAGCGTGTTATTTGTTTTGCAAAAATCCACAGCTCCCGGATCATCGGGTCCAATCAGCGCAGGGGGTTGTGAGATCTGACTGTCAATCACAGATCGGGCACACGACACGCCACCCCTCGCGCACGGTACAATCACATGCACACGCCTGAAGTTCGCGGAAGTTCGCGCAGTAACGAAGAGTTATGGCGGAAAATCAAGTAAGCTCATTTAGAGTATAAATGACGTTAGCAATTGCAATCTATTGGTAGATTAGCCAGGACAGCACCTCCAAATACTCCATGGTGTTGATGGATGCTGATGAGAAGGGCGCGTTCACTGAAAATCTGGTGCACACGCACTGACGAGCATGAACTCGGTCACGGTGGGAGGGTATTCGTTGATAGTGGGGGAGGGCCATGAGAGTTGTAAACATTCAAAATTGTGTATGTCCACTCAATCTGCCAGACTTGCCGACTTCAGCTTTAATATTTAGACAGGCCACTAACGACGAACTCTTATTCATCATTGTGGCTTTCTATTTTACTAGCTGTATTATCATGGTTATCAGTAGCCTACATTTTAAAGTAAAAAGCATGATAGGTTAAGTAGAATGTAAATTAACATTATTAATGAAACATACTGTTATAAGATGTAACATATACAGTTATACCTGAAACATGCCACTGTATTTTTACAATGAATTTCTGGCAACCACAGCTGCTGCTTTTAAACTGTAATTAAATAGGAGATTTTGTTTTCAATGTAGGCGAAGAAGTGTGTGGAATTCAAATGTCTGAGACCACATAGAAATGTGGGATTTTTAAAATGTAAAATAAAAAAACGTTATGTTTTAAAAGAATCAAGAAATATTTAAGAATATCTGTTTCTAGGACATGAAATTCTGAAATTCATGTTCTATTTACGTTTTCAACATTTTATTCAATGATTTTAATTAACCAAAAAAAAAAAAAAAAAACATTTTTCCTAGTGGTCTCAGACTTTTTCATCTCTCAGTCTGTACATAGTTGTAATAAAGTTTAGACTGGTTGACCTCTAATTCTTCTCACCATATATGGTTTGTCAGTTAAGCTGTTTGCCTGGTCTGTTTTGCTAAAACCAATGAAAACATTAGATGGACATGAAAAGCATTTGCAGCATTTCAGCTGATTTGATGTTGAGAATTTTCTGGTTGATGCTTCATAAGTCACCTGTTATGTTCCCCCACTATAATTAGGGAACAGAAAAACAAGAGGCTGAGAGAGTTTAAAACATTCAGCACGTCATTTTAAACTGAGCCTCAGTGGTTCTACCTCAATGTGAAAATAGCCTTTCTTTATGGAGCTTTTTCATTCCACTGGGATCCCTTCTTTTGGCATCGGTGCTTGTCACTTGCTATTTATCTCTCCTAAAGGCAATTAATTTCTTTGAAACAAAGAAGTCAAAGCCTGGTGCACAAGCCAACACAGGTGAAGAAAACCAGCTTAGCAAAAATGCCTCAGCAAGGCAGCTTGAGATTGCACTTTGTTTCTAAGGAAACAAAATCTCTTCATCAGGGGATTAATTATTCAAATCAATTGTAATGCCTGAATTTAATGTTGAGGTTGATTATTAAATGCAGTCTATTGGAAACAACAGATTGCCCTGGAAAATAATGCCTTGTGGGTCATTCGCTGCATCCCATGGCTTTGAAAAACCACTTTGTAGTGCAACTCTTTCAAAATGAATACAGCATGCAGATTATGTAACAGTTTAATGTTTGATCTTTTACCAAGTCATTTCTGGAGTTTGGACATGTTTAAAAACAACTGCTTTGTGAAATGCTTTATTAAATTATGTTTCGAACAAAAATATCAGATTTATGCATTACAAATGTTTGTCCCTTTTTCTCAATATTGTCTAAAAGTCTAGAGGGAGCAGCAGAATCAGAAATTGAGGGCTGAGAGTAACATTGGGTAAGCAGACATCTCAACGTGGCAGTTTCAGAAATGATTTGCCTTGGATGGAAGAACGTGGATAATGCTGTCATGCTCCCTGCTGATTGACAGGACAGGAGGGACCTGAACTTCATCAAATGAAGTGTGCCGCAGTGGCTGGAGTCTGTGCTGTGTTGAAGTCATGGGTCGACTGCTGTTTTTGATTGCTCAGCTGTCATGCTGACTTGTCTGACACCGGGTGGAGAGGTCAGGCTTGGACTTTTTCTCACTACGTGATCTGGATCCAAGAGTTGAGCCCCTATTTTAGCTGGTTAACAATGTGTTTGCTGGTGTATCTGGACGGAGTCTTCTGTAAAAAAAAGAAAAAGAAAAAAGTAGGCTAACACTTTGTCCTTAAGAGAGAGTCCACATGGCGAGATCCCAGATTATTCCATTCATGCGGAAAGAGGAAATGTTGAGCAATGTGGTCTGGACGCTTTGTTGCACTGATATCAGTCGGCATGAGAGGTGGAAAGTAACGAATTAATGAATACATTTTTTAGTGTTAGTAGGCTAATTGAGTAACTACTTTTTAAAGTAGTTTTTAAAATCTGTAATTTTACTTTTACTTAAGAATGTTTTGTTTTAAGTATTGTAGGCTACTTCTCTACATTTGAAATCATCCGTTACTGAGAAAAAAAAAAATAGTTAAAGAAAAAATAAAAACCGCGCTCCGGAAACTAGCAATGATGGGCGGAAAAACAAACGCGCTAAAATCAAAAGAAAGATGGAGATGGACAAGACAGACGCCCTGTGATGCAGAACCAGATGAAAGCGAAACGCTGTCGAATTATTATGAAGCGAACCCCTGGCCAGTAAGGGAATACTTTGGATACAGAAAAAATGAACGCATGGCAGACAAATGTGGACGCAAAGTGGCTGCAAAATGAGAAAACACATAGAGGATGTTCGGGAACACCATCCCTCCGTCTAGATAAGGTATGTCCCGTTTATAACTTAAGGCCGAATGATTTCCGTGATGCAGAGGGAATCACTGATGGATGGATGAATAAATCGAAAGTAGAGCTGTAACAATAAATCAAGTCGCGACATGGTCTGTGAATATTAAAGCGCAAAAAGACTGCTATACAATCTGCTTGTTCTGCGCGTGAATGAGCTGTGCCGTTTCGTCTAGTTAACGTTACATACTCAAGTATGCATGATGCTCATGATGTTTTCATCGCAACACAGATATTTTAAGAGAGAATGCTGCTCTGAGAGAATGCCTAATGAGCATTTTATTATTTTATTTGAGAAAACCCATTGTCAAATACTCTTACTTGACTACAACCCGTCAAAATAAAAGTTCGCTTTAACTAAAATAAATTATGACAGAAATATAGGCCTATTACTATTGTAGGCCTACAGTAGATGTACTTCTCATAATAATAATAATAATAATAATAATAACAACAAAATCAGTATTTAAGGATTTTTTTGTCCATATTTAATTTAATAAATCTATGTTTTGTTGTACTTTGCCAAAAAATAAAAGAATAAAAGTTTCAATTTTCATTTGATTACCACCTTTTTTGACAATATATTAGTTTTAAATCATAAAAATATAAATGAATAAAATACCAGAGTCCTATGGAATGTATTCTTAAAATTTGTAATAAATAATGAATGATAAAAAAATAAGTTGTTAATCTAATTCATAATCAATTATTGAATTTAGTTGATTAGACATGTTTTAATAAAACAAACAAATGGTTTCAAGTTTATTATAATAAAGCATTTGTTCAACCCAAAAAAATTAGTTTTCATTCATTTAATGGTCATTTTCTGAGATGGTTATCATACCAGCCCCGCTAGATTTTTAGACCGTTAAATTTACCTGTACTTAAGTAAATTTTCATTGAAGTTATAGTACTTTTACTTGAATAGAATATTGTATTATTCTTTCCACCTCTGGTTGCTATAGTCTTTTCTTCCCTATAGTGATGTATCTGAGTGAAAAGGGCAGGGCATGTGAGTGACAGGTTGTCACATCCTTACAACAGTAAACAGGTCATCAGAGAAGAGATATCGCTGCTTATTTTTAAAATTTGGATTTCATATTGACATTAAATAGTGCAGTTTTAAAGGAATAATTCAGCCACAAAAAAAGTTATTTAAGCAACCTCATGTCATTTCAGACTCACTGTTCTTCTGTGGGACACACACACTGACTTTTTTTTATTGTATTGTCAAAAACAGTTCTTCAATGTGTTTTTGTTTGGAACGACATGAGGGTGAGTAAATTATGGTACAATATTCATGATTCATTATTTCTCCCTTTCAGCAGACTTTCACAGCCCACGACTATTACATTTATTTTGGCCGTCGAACAGCATCTCACTAACATTTGCAATGTTAGGCTTAAGAAAATGAAACAAACATGCAATCATCTATCTATAGGTTATTTATTTATTGTCCATACAATTAAAGTCAGTTTTGGATCGCATTGTACCGCATTTTTTTGTTTCGAATGACACAAGTGCGAGTAAATTATGGAATATTCATTTTTGGGTCTTTTAATAAGAGAATATATGCAACATAGAGTAATTCAACAATTCAAAAGGATTTAAATGACAAGCCATTGTTTTTTTGAGTATTGTGCATTAGTATTTTTACCTGGTTTCTTTACATAAAACATCTGAAGCCGAAACATGTCTGAATTAGACATTTTGATTGCTTGTATTTCAATGCAGCATTATTTTTCTGAAGGTCTTCTTGTTTTTGTCTCCTGCCAAGGCGCATAATGCATCCTGGAGGGATGTTTTCCTGTTCATAAAGTATCTTGCAGTGCAGGGGATTTTTTTTTTTCATTTTTTTTTAAAACTTTGAATATGCTGTTGTCCATGGTAAGTGTCTGTTTCTCGGAGAAGTGTGAAGTGGATAATTTGCAGTAACTATCAAAAGCACAGTCTCACTGTGGATTGTCTAAGATATTACAAGCTAAGGACCAAGAAACAATCCTCTCCCTTTTTTAGGGATGCAGTTTGTCAAGCAGTAAAAGTTCGAGTTAACTTTTCGAGGACAGAAGCTTCTCCCTCTCTGACTTGTTCCACTTAAACAATCTTTCAAGTGGCTCATGTGACATTCAAAGCCAGACTCTTTCCTCTCCCACCGGATCACCCTAAACAGGTCTTGTCACAATAGCCTGTCACTAGGTGCCAAAATCTGGCTGAATGATTTAGCACATCCTGCCTGTCAAGTCCATTATATCTAATAGAGAACCTGATGCATAGATTCCGTCTGACAGTGTGGCTGTAATCAAAATGCCTTTGTACGATTTGGGCACCTCTTTGCTCCTAGATACGGCAGCCAGCGGGTGCCCTGGGGGACCCTTTGCAGATAGCGCCGCAAAACATTAATTTTCAGATCTGCCGAACGCATGCAGCGGCCCCCGGCATTGTTTCCCCCTGGAGCCCAGGCGCTTCATTATAAAAAAAAGGTCCTCTCTCACCATCCTCCACAGTATTTTGACCTAATGACTTCTCTGAAGATTCAGTGAGGGATTAAAGCTCATCCTTATTTCTCCCTTTCAGCAGACTTTCACAGCCCACGACTATTACATTTATTTTGGCCGGCGAACAGCATCTCAACATTTGCAATGCTCCTCATTGATTAGACCGCTATGTTTTTCACATGGGCTTAAGAAAATGAAAAGAACATGTAATCCTTTCTGGTTTTAATGTCTGAACCTGCGTAGAATAGAAATGGATGTTAAAATTGGTATAGGCAGATTGCTAAACATTAGTTGCAGAAGTGATGTTCAACAAATGCATTAATATGTATTAAGTGTGCTCCCAGTCAAATATTCTCTTATAAGAAAAATGTGTGATTGAATGTCACTGTATCATTAGTATTATTTGAATCATTTATCAAAGTGAATAACATATTGAGGTTGCTATTTGTTCAATGCTTGTTGAGTGTGAATGCCAGAACGGAGAGCCATTAATAAAGCCCTGTCATATTGTTGCTACAAATGATTTGCAACAGCGTAGAGCGGGTTGGGGCGGGTGGGGAGGTAATTTTTGAGACATTGTGGAAAGGGAAGAATAATTGAAATCTGGAATGTGATATGAACAAGTTACCCCCGCTCTATATAACCATTACAACATGGTTGAGTGAATGTATTCACAACTGTAATACCCTTGCTAAGCCATGCGTGCTAACCTGCTGACAAGCCAAAAAATGTCCTCGTAGTAGCTGTGATTGATACGGCCCGAATTGAGACGTTTCTAGTGCTCATTAAGAACACAAAAGAATGGGAGATCACATTAACTGACTGATAAAACAGCAGCACGTGTGGTGGTTACTGTAGGTGCCGTAACAGTGAGATGATATCCTCATGGTCATTGATTGGCTGATGTAATATGTGTTGAGGATGGAAGGATTTCATCTAGGGACCACTAAATCTCTCAGGCACTGTGGAGGGTGAAATTACTAAGACGACATGCAATAGGCTATAGTTTCTTTGGGTTGATTTAATGTATTACGTTAAATGGATAAATGTTACGGCTGCACAATAATGACAAAAACCCCATCATTTTTTTTTTATTATTTTCCTTGATAATGATTGTTTATTCCAAATAATAAAATGTGTATTATAATCTTATTTTATTTTTTGTAGGCAACTGCATGCTATAATCTTTTTTTTTTAAAGCCTTTATTACTTACATCAGTAAAGCAGTTCGCTTTATACGATGCTGATTGTTTCAAAGCAGCTTTACAGCGATTAGTAGGAAAATAATGATCAATGATGCAAACAGAATTCAATTCTGCTGTAAAGCAGCTCTAAAAAAGAGTGTCATTATACAGATTTATTCTGCTTAGTGTTGATTCAGTTCTGTTCAATAACTGTGTAAACTTCATCATTTACGAAATGAGTTTCGATATATGCAGCTCTACAGAAGACAATAATGTCGTTAAAGTGACAATAAAAAGTAAACTTAGATCCTCTTAGCAGCTTGAAAAACAAAACTGCTGTTCACATTTTAAATAAATTATTCTCAGGAAATGATAAACGTGAGAATACCATTATAATTAATGAAGTTGCCACTAGCTATGCTTCCATCCAATGTTGCAAATTCAACTTGGGACGGAACACAATAAACGCTGTTATGTTGTCTTGTGTTTGGATGCCTGGTTTGGGAACGCAATCGTGTTGAGACATTTCTTTGGCTCAGGCATTTCAGAATGATCAAACCAAATTTTGAGATGCTGTGCAATGAAATTGGTCCGCTGGTTAGTCCAGTTATCCAATCACATCCTCTGTTGAGGCAAAGTCACGAGAATTATTTTGTTGCACATCAAGGGATTTATTTGGTAAATGTGTTTCCATCGTAGTTTATGCTCATGTCTTCTTGTCGGATAAAAAAAATTATCCACCTCAATTGAGCGGACAAGTGCATTTTTAGAATATACGTGCATCTTGGCATTTCCATCCAGCGTTTTTAATGTGATATCCCAAAAATGCTCATATAAATAGGTGGATGAAAACAGTTTACACAGTTTCTGCTTCGAGACTGCTTGAGGCCTGCTGTTCAGCGAGAGCTCAAATGCTCCCAACAAAGCTTTATAAAGACTTTACTGCACAATTATCTTGTTTACTTTGTGTTCTTTTTTATTAGAATGCTAGCGTTCTAGTTTTGTTTTGCGTTGCTTGCTTTCAGTATAGACTGGAACTAAACGATGCAAATTAATACTGTTGCATTCCGTTTTGGTTTAATGACTTCTTTTTGAGTGTCAGGTGATATTTCTTCAGCATTCATTTTTATACGCCATCACAAACAGAAGTGAAAAAAAAAAACACACCTTGCTTATTAGGAGCTGTTGTCATCACTGATTGGCTTATAGAATAATTAAAATGCATCTGATTTACAATTAGTGATTGGTTACCATGGGATAAGAACCTACAGGGACCTGGCAATACTATATTATATTATATTGATATCGTGTGCACACTACAATGATATTGCTATTCTTTGTTTAGAGTATACAGTCATTCAAAACTAAGCTTTTACTCTTTATTTGAATCTGTTGTGTCTGTCTTTGGTGCTTGACTGGTAAATCTTCTTTTTCTATAAAATATTCTTGTGAAAAATTGAGTATAGATTGGGGTGAGAATATCTAAACAGTATTATGATGGAATATATTGCAATACTTTGTAATATCATTTTTAGTATTCTATTTCATTTCTGATTATTGCTTACTGCCAAATACACCACTGCTGAACAACATACTACTACTAGTGAATGACAAGGACATGCATGACAGTGAAAATCCATGTTTTTGGACTAGTCAAATTCTTGGATGGAGGAAAGGCTTAAGGGATCATATGCTGTACATTTTAAAACCGGCGCTTTCATATTCATTGACATCATTTCACAATGCTCCTCAGGCAGTTTGGTACATCGCCATAAAGCACTAGATGTTCCTGTTCAGTAATTTCTTGCGGGATGAGATAAACGGTTTATAATTAGCTAAAGGTAGCAATAATAGACAATCATCTGATTTATGCAGCGTCCTTCCTTTATAACTCTCGTTAAAATATAAGTTCACATCAATTATTCTGTTGGAGGTCATTTTCTTGAGGAAATGTGATATTTTCAAAGCAATCCTGTTTTGAATATGTGCATAAGTCTGCTCAATGAAATATAGGGTTCACCTGATGTGATTGGAGACCTGGAACATGGCCAATTTATACTGAATACCAAGTATGCTTTTATTATGCATAGGCTGTACTGTAAAGTACAATGTGTGCTTAAGTAGAACAGTGGACCTTAAAGAACTGGCGAGGAGACTGACCGCTGTCACTGATTTGGATTATGAGGAAAGGCTGTAATACAAGTAATCCACCTCTGACCACCAACACACAGAGGAAAGCAATTTAGAAATGTATAGGTGACATTAAAATTGCCTGCCAATCACAGCACTCAAGCACCTTTAATTAAACGAGGAATCTGAGTTATAATAAACCAGTGCCCTGGGAAATGCAGCAGCTTAGATTTCATTTTACAGACCGTTTTATTTGGCGACGGCGCTTCAGCCGCCCTCTCTTTTGCTACCTGATCACAGACACTGATCATTTCTCCTGGTGAGAAAATTGAATTTTCACCTTTTTATATTAGACCAGCTTTATCTAGTATGATTAGAAAAAGAGAAGCTTCCTTTATATGCCACTCTGGATTAATTTGATTTGCCTGCTTTCTGTAGCACACGTAACTTTAAAGATCCTTTGCAGTCGTCACCTAATTGAAATTTCCCCTCTACTCTGATCTACTGATTTATTCCATTTGCATCAAATTTTGCGATAGTCATTTGAGCAGAGAGGCATGAACTGAACTGCGGTTTATAAGATATTAAATCAAAGATTTTATTTCTGTGCCTGGCATTCTTGTACATATCCTACAAGGGCTCTCAATAAGAATATTACAAGGCCCTTTTATAGATTTTGACATGCCTTTCTATTGCGGTGCATTGAATTCAAAGTTTTATCATTGCATGCACTGTGACATGATTAAAAGCACACTAATCAACACAATTGGGGAAATTGCAAGTATTATGGTTTGTATAGACAGCCCTTGCTTTATGAATGCATCTGCCCAGTTAATGATTTAGCCTAATACACTTAATAGTCTCTTAAAATATTTCTGGCATCAGCAATGTTCAGCGTTTTCTCATAATATTTCAAAGGCAACTAAAATTGCACTGTTTGGTAAGCATTGGCCTAATGATTTTGTTTTCTTCCAAGCAGCAATTTGTCCATACTGGAATAATTGTTTTTTTGAGGTTGTTCCATCGGTCTTTGTCCATTCAGCAAAATAACAAGATGTTACAGGGTGACTTCATAAAATCACAGGATTCAAGACAGGAGAATTTAAATTGTGCATTTGTATGCTCTGACACAGCAAGCGAGATGATGAATAATATGTGGTCATTTTTAATGCGATTCTGTGAGGCAGAACATATTCTGCTTAACATGTCTATCATAGGGATGTGCAAAACTGCACATCTTAGAAATCAGCTAGTCGGTAGGTTGCCTGAATGACTGGTTGGTTAATAGTTCTTAAGAAGGTCAGTTTCCTTGGCGGCTTTTTAAGTAAGATGCTTTCTTGCGTTTAAATACAGTTAGACGTAGCACAACGGAATGGAACACGGGGATCTCGAGATTCGTGTTTAAAATGCATTTAAATAGCAATTTTATTATGTTATAGTATATGTTTTACCAGTGCCTGATAGATTCCTTTTTGGCAGGCCCTTAAAGGGACAGACTTCTAAAAAATGAACATTTTGTTTACTTACCTGCATGGCTTTTTTCTTCAGCAAAACACAAAAGAAGAAGAGACCGTTAACAAAAAAGTTAATTGTGTAGCTATCTATACAAACAAGCACACCAAATAAGGAGTTTATTTATTTATTTTTAAATATATTTTTATTTTTTTTAATAGTAATCACAATTTTTTTATTAAAAAAATATCACAATAAAATCTTTCCCCAAATAGTGCTGCCCTAACGAAGCCCTAACGAAGACCTAGGCTGCTGTATTCACTGGTTTACGTTTGGGAAATTACTATTGGCTAGCTTTAACTAGAGGTGAAAAATCTCCCTGAAGACAGAAGCGCTGAAGCTTAGTGGCACATTTCAATCAGAAGGAAACAGCAGGGGAGACCTCTTCCATGGGTGGAATCGTTAGTTCTGCTCAATATGGCCAAAAGCGATAGAAACGAGACAGAAAACAACAAGAAGAAGAAACTTTGTCATTCTGACTATTTTTTGTCTGGGCACAGGTTCAGACATTTAATGTAACTGATGTCATTTTTTGTATGCTGCAAGTGCTCCAAATGGAAATGATGAGTCTGTGATCTTTTCCCATGCCTTCTTCATGTTCATCTCTCATTCATTTACAACATTTATACCCGTCCAATACATGTTTTTTTTTTCTCCTTTTGATTCTCTCTGGCCACCTGTTGCAAGAGCCTGTGGTAGACGTATGTATTTCAGCTAAATCACTGAACAATGAAATTACACTTTACTTTGACTTTAAAGGCTTCTTGCCAAGCCCTAGACCAGAGCGGTCATTGCCTGAAGGCAGCCCTCGGAGCAGACCCATAAAACCCAGGTATAGATGTTTCCAGGGAGGGAATTTGTACCTCTCCATACCACTTTACTTTTGGAGAAAGCCACTGGAAAACCTTTAACATGTTATGATGATGTTCTCAAGCTGACATTTGATTTATGATCTTTACTTTGTGTGAGAGCCCCTCTGCAGAGGTTTGGCTTATAGTACCACTGAAACCTGAATTGGGCTGGTGTTAGGCCAGTGGGGGGAAAAAGAGTTAATTTTTAATTTGATGGTTAGTTTGCCCTGTACACTTTACTAACTTTGAAAAGTTTGAGGTCAGTAGAATTTTATTTATTTATTTTAAATAAATGAGTACTTAGCTTAGCTTAATAGTTAGGTTTGCCATCAAACAATTAAATTAAAATTTAAAATATATTAAAATAGAAAAGAGTTATTTTAAATATTTCACAATATTACCGTTTTTACCCTGTTTTATTAAATAAATGCAGCCATGGCGACCATACAAGATGACTTTAGCTTAGTTTATTTTTTAAATAAGATTTAGTAGGATATTCTATATGTTAGTTTTACATCAGTATTATTATATTAGTCATGAAAAAAATCCTGAAACCATATTCACTTATAATTTAAAGAATTAGTTCACACAATAATGTAAAATTTGTACATTTTAAATATTCTACCCGAGAATTGTCATTATACTCTTCATATCGTTCTAAACCTGTATGCTTTATATATATATATATTTTTTTTTATATATATATATATTTTATATATATATATATATATATATAATGGGTAGTGACAAGATATATTGTGTATAGTTCACCCAAAATAAAAATGTGTGGAAAAAAAATCAAGTTTAAGAGTTGTAGTGTCAGTACTACATTAAACCAGTAACCACTATATATAATGTTGAATATAATGTATAATAATGCAATGGGGGAATATTTGTGGGTCCCTCCTGATAATGCCAAATGTCTTATGTTACAGGTAAAAAGTGGCCTACATTATTTTAAATATGTCTAGTCAGTGATAGAGTGCAAGCATACTATTCGTCTAAAATGATTCTGTATTTTCAGCTTCAGAATCAAGAATCAAGAATATTTTCATTCTGGTGTCACCATTGTCCTGTGCATTGGGTTACCAGCACCAAGCCTATTCATTTACACCCACAAAGTAATACCAAATTTAGCATTTTAATTAAAGGTCCCCTGACATGGGGTTATTGTATTATTTTATAATGTTTCCTGGGTTGCCCTTATAATGTTAGTATGTTTTTTAGATCAAAAATAGTCATAATTTAGAAATAAAAGACATTTTTCCTAGCCTGCTTTTAGCCTCTGATTTGAACGCTCTGTTTGAAGGGGCGTGTCTGCTGTGGGATTCAGTGTAACCAGCCACTGCTGTGATTGGCTGACATGCTTGCATATGAAATAGCTACGTATTACATGTGAAACTGTCTCGAATACTTTTACTACAGCTATTAAACGTTTTTACTATTACAGCTATCGAGATTAACGAATCGTGAGAAGTTTTTAAATTATTTAGATCTATTCCCATCACATAAAATGTTGCCGTGATGAGCATTGAGCAAGCAGATGACAGTGTGTTGACCGCGAGCATGAAGATCTTATCTTCACAACGCAGTTTCTGCACTCTCTCTAATGCTTTTACAGTAAGAGCTTCGTTGTGCAGTGTAACGTGCGTCATTGATCTCATAACGAGTTGTCCAGATAAACTCGCGCTGTGTGGAAAGATTGTTCTTTGATCGCTTTCTGTATATAATTTGTTCACAATTTGAATAAGATTATTTTCATCCTACTAAAAGAAACGATGTGAAGTTGATATTTTAGTCACTGGCTTGACTTATGCATAAACAGTATTGAATGATTTTAAGAGAAAGATAACCTGTCTGAACTTGAACAATTAGGCTACACATCAGAAATTGTTGCTTGGTAGCTCGATCGATTTATTTTCAGACGTTCATCGAGGCCAGCTCTGTATTGGCCCAAGTTGAGGAAACAGTCGTCGGTGAAATGTTTGGACCATACAAAACTTTGGGAAGTTGTATCGGCGCATTTCCAGAGAAAATAAAATTAACCCATTGTTTCTTCAGAGGCTCGGATGAAGGAACTAAAAAATACTTTTGTGTTCATTTGTACATCCGAACACTGATCAACTGCCATGCTTCGCTCGTTTGCAAGCCATGATATCTACACAATATATATATATATATATATATATATATATATATATATATATATATATATATATATAGTGAAACTTTAAAATATTAACTTTTTAGCCATTCAGCCATTCAGTGACACTCAAGCTATCAAAAAGGATCCAAAAACACTATTAGGTCAGCATAAAATTAGTCTGAATGCGCTATATTCCAAGCCTCCTGAAGCCACACAATAGCTTTGTGAACGAAATACATGACAATGTATATTTTTATCTTAGAAATAAAGCTTCTTTATCGCAATTTATGGTTCCATGAAGAACCATTCCATACCACAAAAGGTTCTTTATAGTGGAAAAAGGATTTGTGGATTTTTTTAAATGGTTTTAAATATAGTTCTTTTAAGAGCTCATCAATGGTTCTTTTAAGAGGTTCTTTGGGGAACCAAAAATGGTTCTTCTAGGCATCCCTGTGAAAATGCCTTTTTTGGAACTATAGTTTTTAGTAGTGCATGTGGCACAAAGAATGAGATTTGAGAGCTAAAGCAAGGGGAAAACTATCTGTGAAATAACAACCTAAATTTCAATCTGTTCATCATAACAAGCTATACAGCGCACATGTCATATAGACTCATTTCATGGTTATTTTTATAATGTTGTTTTTGGTCCTTTGTGAGCTTTGCAATCCATGGTCACTATGAAGTGTTCAAAGACTATTTTGTGTTCCACAGATTTTTTTTTTTTACAGCATGCTGATTTAGCATGACAAGAGGGTGAGTAAATAATACATTTTCATTTTTGGGTGAACTATTATTTTAACATGGTTACAAGAGAACATATTGCCTCCTTTCTGTTCCTTCTCACTAATTCAATCAAATCATACTTTGGCATCAGGATGTGTTTTTCAGGATGCCGGCCGCTGTGGCAGGCGGGTTTGGCTGCAGATGCTCCTCTGTGATCAGATTTCCAGATACTTGGGTAATGTAGCCCAAACTCTTCTAATGAGAGAACAGCTCTGGGCTCAACAATACATGCCAGCGCACTGAGCCAATTTACGGGGTGTGAAACAGGATGTTTGCAATTGCACAATGCCAATTTACTGCTTTAGTGTGTCAGTTATCAATGGCACTACGGCAGTTGTTGTCAAAGCACTTTATTTAGATATGAAAATCACCATGGAATTGTTCAGTCGATGCGTGTTCATGTCAGTTTGTTGCAGGTCATGTATGTCAAATAGGTGTTGTGAAATGGCGAGTTCTAGATTATTGGCATATGTACAATATTTAATGTATGCTTCTCTCCTGAGTATACTGCTTCACATGGTTTGATCGGTGAGGTTGAGGGATTTTTTTTGTTTTAATTGGTGTGCTGACAGCATGGTGTGCTTTAGCTTTAGACAGTTGGCACAGTAAAACCATCTTGGAGATGTTTGGTCTTAAATTCATTCCTTTTAAAGTACCAATGATATAGCCATAGACATGTAGATTGCTGAAGGGTCGATTTGAATCGTCTTCCGTATAAAAACGTAAAAAACTTTGTCGCTGTACGTGGCTAGTCTCTGTACTATAAGGACACTTGTGTGCGTTCTTAGTGCTGTTGCTCTAAAGTTATCGGTAGACTGCACGTGTGGTCATATCTTTAGAATTTGCAATCACAATTTATATATTGCTGGTAAAACTAAGATATAATTCTAATTTTACTTAAAAGAATTAACGATCATTCTAATTAGACTTAAACAAATTAAAAGTAGTATTCTGTTGTTTGAGAGTGTTGTGATATAAACTGATCATATAATTAACAACACAAATTATCAATGTATGAATCAAACTCACTAAGACTGCCGACAGTTTCTTTTCCATGCATTATTTTATAATATCCATGTATGTGGTCATATAAAACAGTGAAATCGCTCCGAAACTCTGTCCTGTCTTTACTGCACTCGAGACGGTGACATGTAGGGTTGGGTATCGTTTTATTTTGGTTTTTTTTTATACCGGTGCCAAATCGATACTTTTAAAACGGTACCGGTGCCTGAACTTATACTTAAAAAAAAAAGAGCCTCAAAACGATGGTGAATTTAATTAAATAACGGTTTTATTGAAAAAAAATAATTAAAATTCTTAAAATTGCATATATTAAAATTGTAGCGTAAATATATAAATATAAGATACAAAACACAACAAATTTACATAACAAATTCACAATATAACCTAAGCCAACAAACCCAAATACAATAATTTAACACTAAATAACACTACAGTACTAATAACAGCAAAGTAGTCTGTATTCGGTATGCTACAAACCAGCTTTAAATTTCAGCAATTCTTTTCACATTTTCTTGCCTTCTCTGGCCAAATACGACACCTCTCCTGACTTATTGCATGTCCTGCACAAGGTGAGCGTTATTTTAGAACGCATCACCTTAAATGCCGTGACGCAAAACCCATCGTGAAAGAACGCCGTCATTTACAACTGTGACAATGAGCTCTCATTAGGATCAACTGAAGGCTGGATTTTCAAAAGTACGTGAGGTTCGCGGCTCTATTCTTGCAGTAAACTTGCACAACGTTCTTGAATGAATCATTTATTAGATGTACGCCAGTCTGTTATTGTATGGACATCGACTTTACATTTTCACATTAAACATGACGCGAAACAAAACGAACAGTGGTTGGTTGCGTTACATGTCAGTCAGTCCTTGGCTGATATTTTTAGTCTTAAATACATGTAAGTGAATGTGTTTTATCATTTAAGAAACCTTTATAATGATCATGATTCATGTTAGTTGATCTATAACGCACAATGGGCGCCATGTTAGAAGTACGCACTGTAATTCAGAGAATTGTATCTGTCAGATTTAGGCCGACAACACGTCAATTCATCCACTTCTCCCGAAATACATTAAAGTAAGTGGCTGGTGAAGTGTGAGAAGAACAGAGCAAATTTTATAGTTACCTACACAATGTGTATTTAAATACATCATCAATTTATAATTGAAAGGATTGTTATTGCCGCTTCCATAGACATCAGTGTGTATTTTACAAACTAAAGATGTTGTTTTGCTAGTGCTTATGTGTATTTAAATGTCTGAAACCTAAAATAAACCTTATGTGGTTGAAAACACTGAATAGTTGTGATACAATATGACAGCGCTGAGAGCGTCGTCTCTGGCTCAGCGCCAGCCAACGGGCAAACGCAAATTTGAATTTAGAAGTTGATGATCACGCGATCTGAACGTTCTAATCACACCGGTGTGAACGATCATACGCGTCAAAGGGTTAACTAGCGATCACATGCGGTGATGATGCCTCTTACGTCCGTTTCGGAGAACCAGAGGGCAGATATTTCAACAGATAGCTGAGGCATTTTGTCTTATCCTGAATCACTACGGTAAAGCCTTGTTTATACTCGACGCATCCGCACGAGCGCGAGTGTCCGCTGACTGCGCGCGCACCTCTCTATATGGACGAGGCGTTTATACTCAAGGGGGTAATCCATCGACCGGAAGTTGAAGCCGGCCGGGTGCCGCCATGTTGTAGCAGAACTTCACTTGCGTTAGCATTTCCATTGACTCCCATTCATTTTGGCGTCACTTTGACAGCGAATAACTTTACATCTGAGGCGTTTAAAGACTCCATTTGTCCATTATTTATTTCTAAAGAAACACGACAATGTATAAAGGGCTCCATTACCTTTTATGTTACATTATGGCCCCGTAGAAACAGTTTTAGTAAAAATAGGCTAACGATTGCGTCATAACCACTCGACTCTCTGTCGCGCTGTACAGAAATTACCGTACAGACAGGAGGAGAAGCTCGCAGGCGATCGGGGGGACGTCCCGTCAAGGGAGAAGCCCATAGATAATGAATCCATAAAAGCAACAGAATACTTACTCCTGCTCACTCACGCCAAAGAATTCTTTGCTCAAGTTCCCCGTCTCTGCAAGATTAACGTTGGCAATTTTCACGCACAGCTACTAGAAGATTAACGTCTGTCAGACAGGTTGCTCACGTCATTTGAGTCGGTTTGAGTCTGCCCGTCAGGAACGGAAGTGCTCAGAAATCGCTAAAAATTGGCTTCAACTGTCTCAACTGAGTTCCAATGAGATGGCTCTGTCCACTTCTTATACTGTCGACGCGCTCGCCGTTGTGCTATTCTGTGAAACGACAGGGGGCGACTCGGAGTAATTCTCCTCTAAACCACCAGGAATCAGCAGTGAAGAAGTAGTTTGCCATTTATTAGTAGTTTATTAATTTCTGATTCATATAAAAAGAGTAATAAATGCAGTAGGTTTATTGTACTTTCACTGCATGTAAACTAGTAAGCAACTGAAGCCTTATTGAAGAGTGTTTAAACCTTAATTTCATCAGCAAGGCTTACTTCTGCTATTGTAGGCTTATTTTGTAAATGTAAGCAGTTACTTTATACAAGTGCAAACTGGGTGCTTAATGTAAATGTGTTCCTATTCACAAAATGAGAGGCTTTTATGGTCGCCCATCAATGCAAATGTCTCTGTGTATAGAAGGATCATAAACATCCTGGTACAGACATACTAGTTCGGCCAGATTCGGCTCGAAGTCGTTAATCTTCGGATGCGGCGCCGCGCGCGATGTTACAAAAAGTGCCGTGCACACCGCCAGGCGAAATGGGGTCTTGCGCACCCAACGCGCACGACCGCCCACACCGCAATGACGTCATTTTTGCAGCGCGCACTTCGCGCTCTTGCGGACGCGTCGAGTATAAACAAGGCTTAACGCCGGTTTCACACTGCACGCGTTAGCAGAGCGTAAGCAGCGCGTATTTTTTTCGGCGCCCATGTTAACAGATTAGAGCATTCACACCAATATTATCTGTCTGCAGTCCCGGAGGCTGCATTTTCAGGACCCCACTTCTAGGACCGCATTTCTAGGACCCTAGTTTTTTGTGACAGAGCCACCTACCGAGTCGGAGAACCGCAGTCCCAGGAACGCATTTCCAGGACCCTAGTTTTGGAGGACCGAAAAAATTGCGACCAAGGCAGTATTTCCACCCAGTTTTAACTAAATTAGAGGGGTTTTTTTTTTTCAAGTTTTATTACACCCAAATACTACTTTCTTTATTGCAATTAAACCAGGTTCCTAGGAATGTTGAGAAATTATTGGTCTAAGTAGCATACTATAATAACTCAAGTTAAATAAACAAGGAATCATGTTATAGTCTTTTCAGTCACTAGATGGACCACATTTTCAAGTACAGAGGGAAGACAAGGATGACTCTGGGGGTAGATTTAAGATTGTGTATTTTACAAAATAATATATAACACCTGAACTTGAACACACAAAATATTTTACAAAATAATAGGCTATATAACAACTGAACTTGAACACACACAAAAACAAATTTGATCATGACGTGAACCATATAGACAGAACTTCAATAGATGGACAATCACATGGACAACATCATCACTGACTCCTAAGAGAGAGAAAGAGAAGTGAATTAAATAAGGAACATTTAGTTAAACATTTTTAAGTTATTTTCTTATAAATAAATAGACATAAATTAGGCACTTCATATAGAGCACTTAGAGTACAGTATACAGTAAATGACACAATCTAACACGTGGGATTTTAACAGTCAATTATTATAATGGCCTCTCTGATATGTCTGACTATTAAAATGCCATATGTCTCAACCATTGTCTCAACTTTATAAAACCATGTCAAAATGAAGAGACGTACACATAACATGTATTGTGGGTAACGTTAAACAGGCTGACTGTGAGCACGTGACAGTGAAAACATTAAGATTATTTTAACTGAATTAAAATGGAAAAACAATGAGTAATTAACAAGCTTTCAGAACGAAACATGCTACAGTTTATTGTGCTGTAAATAAGTCAACACAGGCTTATCATGCAACAGTTCCGTTAAATGAACGTGCTAACAATTCATTTTCCAGCATTAGAGGCTAATATATGATGGCTATGCATTCCTGTTTAGCAAATCACCAGCACGTTGGCAACGTTAACTTTCCAATGAAATGCATCACAATTGTTTTTAAAGTTATAAAAATTGATTCGCATTTGATACTCACACTCTGAATGTCACCCATCTTCGCTGGTCCTCTAATTCGGTAGGTGGCGTTGTCACTAAAAACCTAGGGTCCTAGAAATGCGGTCCTATAAGTGGGGTCCTGAACATGCAGCCTCCGTGTCTGCAGGCAGATGCTACTCATTCACACCGCACGCAGAGGCGGCGCGGCAGCGCGTAGCAGGAGCAGAAGTGCCGCGATCGTTTCGGCGTCCTGCCTATTTTTGCCGCGCGGCTTACGCTGACTTAAAGTGACAATGCATTTATCATGGCCAAAATACACAGCAGTTTGACCCAAAAGCGCATTGATGATATCTATTGTGTTTTAAACAGTCAATCAAATGACCTTCATCAATTTAAAAAGAAAACAAAGTCAACGAAAACAAAGATGAACCAAAAGTTATATAATATAGCCTATTAATTAATGAAATAAGCTTCTTGACAAGTCTTTTCTCTTAAATGTATTTGAAAACGAAATAAAGCAATGCCAACTTACCCATTATAGAGTACTTTGTCTGTAAACATGCCGCGCGCGTCAAACGCTGCCAGTATGAAAGCAAAACTCGCGTGTCCTGCTTCCGCTCACCGTACGCACTGCTTCTGCGCTGCTTACGCTCTGCAACGCGTGCAGTGTGAAACCGGCGTGGCCAGGGGCGTAGCAGCCATTATAAAAGTGGGGGGGACAAAATGGTGTGGTGATGTGACCCAAAGGTCAGTCCTTCCAGAAAAATGCGGAGTTTTTTTGTGATTGTTGCGGGCAAAAATCCTTGATTATGCGGCGATGGAATATGCAGGATATTTGCAATTTTATGTGATGAAATTGCGGGAACTTGCAAAAACTGTGGTTTGATGAAAAAGAGAGAAAAAGTGATTCCCCAACACCCTGTTCTCACTAGGCTACTACTAATGTAAAGAGCTATTTCTTATTACTTCCTATGATAAGCAAACATACTACATCACAGAAAGTGCTGGAATATTTAATCTTGTTATATTTCAGACCTTAATAAACGCATGGCTCAAACTTACAAAACATTGATGAGTCAAACAAGTTCTGTAGCTTTACAAAAGGAATATGCTACAACTTCTGTAAAAATTAATAAATAAAATATGAAAAAAATGTTTCCTGTTTTACAGCTTTTTTTCATTTTTTTTTTTCAATGATGTTCATGTCGAGTAATTATGTCACTTCATAACGTTCCCATGGCAACCGGGGGAAACGGCTGCTCTCGTGTGAAGCAAACGCAACATTTTTCAACTTTCTGCTAAGATATATGTGACTTTTTTTTGCAACAAAAATGCGGGGATTATAAAATCATACAAGCCCCGCATATTTTGCGTGGAAATCGGCAATTTATATGGCAAAAGTGCGGCGTATTTGAAAATTTACAAAAGCTATTTAAGTGGACAATATCTTTTATAGAACTATATTTAAAAACATATCTCTCCCGGTGAAGGTCTCCCTCTCTTCCCGATAAAACGTTGTCAAAATAAATCCGGTTTGCATGGACAAGCGGAAACGATTCTGTATTATGAATTTTTAAGGCCAGGTTTGTTGAGGTCAATGTGTAGAGAAAGACTACACGCCTGCTCACATATAGGCTATATATTCAAATGCGCACACCTATAGACACGTAATAAGCATGTGCACACGCCGTCTGCGTTTTCACAGATTCGCGTTTTTGAAGTTTGCGCGGAGATGATAACTTGTTTTTTTTTAAAATTATTATTCAGCACTTGCGTTCTCGAGCCACTAAACACTGTTGTCGTGTGAATGAAAAGTCGAAACGCATTAAGGGTTTTCTGTTAGAACGGTGTCTAAGTTAATACCCACTAAACACTGGATGTCGGATAGATCATGTCTATATTGGGTCCGTCGGTCCATGCTTATCATATTACTTCCTATGATAAGCAAACATACTACATCACAGAAAGTGCTGGAATATTTAATCTTGTTTTATTTCAGACCTTAATAAACGCATGGCTCAAACTTACAAAACATTGATGAGTCAAACAAGTTCTGTAGCTTTACAAAAGGAATATGCTACAACTTCTGTAAAAATTAATAAATAAAATATGAAAAAAATGTTTCCTGTTTTACAGCTTTTTTTCATTTTTTTTTTTCAATGATGTTCATGTCGAGTAATTATGTCACTTCATAACGTTCCCATGGCAACCGGGGGAAACGGCTGCTCTCGTGTGAAGCAAACGCAACATTTTTCAACTTTCTGCTAAGATATATGTGACTTTGCGTGGAAATCGGCAATTTATATGGCAAAAGTGCGGCGTATTTGAAAAAATGCCCCCGCATAAATATGCGGACTTTGGCTGATTATTGAATCATGCGATCGCATAATCGCGTTTTTCTGGAGGGACTGAAAGGTGATGTTCATAATAATAAATTCTAGATGGAATAGCAATTGGCATTTTACAGCACCCTAGTGCCAATTTTGGGAACATGCCATGATAGTTTACAGCAACCTATTTTTGTGAAATCATACTCGAAATAAAAAAAATATTGCAGGACTTGGGACTTTCAGACAACTGTGGACATATATACTTTATTTTTATGAAATAAAGATATTTTATGATATTTACAATATTTCAGTTAAACTACACTTGAACAATAACTTTTATCTTACTTCTTAACAGTTGTTCAATGAGTACAGAACAGATTACATCTAGCCTACAGTAATTTTATACTTGTAACAGACATTTTATAAAAATATATCAATAAAACCTAAATCAATATATTCGGTAAAAATCAAAGTAATAATCCAAGGCACTCGAGTTGTGTATACAAAAAAGTAAAAAGCCTTTATTAAATCATGGCTTCTATCATTAAAATTGGTGACAGATACACCTACGCGTTGCGGCTATCGCCTTCGTCAGGGTGTGTGTAACAAACAAAGTCACAAGTGCATTTTAAATAGCAGTTCATTAGTCTAAATAGCAAACACCTGGTCACACACTACGCAAGGTAACCAGCAGGGAGCAGAATTCAACAAATGAAATAGTATTTTGCATAATATCAAGCCAAATCAAACTCAAAAAAAAAAAAAAAAAAAAAAAAAAAAAAAAAAAAGAAAGATATATACATATACATATATATATATATATATATATATACACATACATATACACATACACATACATACACATATACACATACATACACATACATACATATACACAAAAAAAAAAAAAAAAAAAAAAAAAAAAAAAAAAAATTATACATATATATACATATACATATATATATACATATACATATATATATACACATACATATACACATACACATACATACATACATACACATACATACACATACAAAAAAAAAGAAATACAAAAAAAAAAAAAAAAAAAAAAAAAAAAAAAAAAAAAAAAAAAAAAAAAAAAAAACTTTAATTGAAATATTTTCAGCAATATCTAGATTACATTATACAAATCAAAACATAACAATAAAATAAAGTAGAGCAAAAAAAACATATCAAAATATACACGTCAATGGATGTATACATCTAATGGTACACAATACAACTAATTTCATGAAAAATTTCACAGAAATGGTACAAAATCTAATTCTCCATTTAAACCTGGAAATGTGGTGGCTTTCAGTGAGTAAATCCAGAAAGATTCTCTTTGTAGTAACTTCTTAACCCTATCCCCTCCTCTTATGGACTTGGGGATGTGTTCAATACCGATTATCTTGAGTGTATTAGGACTACCATGGTTTGTATCTCTGTAATGAATGGCCATAGGATATAGAGGGTTACAGATTCGAATGGCGTTTTTATGCTCTGATAATCGTATCTTTAGTTTTCTAGTCGTCATCCCTATATAGAAACATCCACATGGACACTCTAACCTGTAGATCACAAATGAGGTATTACAATTAATGAAAGATCTTATTTTCAGTTCGGAGTCAGAGGTTACGTCTCTAAATGTTTTTGTCCTGATCATATTATCGCAGTGATTACAGTTGCCACACCTGTAATTTCCTGCACTTGAACTTAACCAGGTATTGGCTTTCTTAGGAGAAAGATGACTTCTCACTATTTTGTCTTTAATTGTTGGTGCTTTCCGAAATGCAATGGAAGGAGATTCGGGCATGACTTCCCTGAGATAAGGGTCACTCATAACTATTTCCCAATTCTTCTTTATAATTTTCTTAATTCTGTTTGCCTCTGTGCTATACTGTGTCACGAAATATACAGAGTTATCTGGATCCTGTGATTTACGTTTTTGTTGTAATAGTTCGTCTCTACTGATGTTTCTCACTTTATTGTATGCTTTGTTAATCACGCTATTTTTGTAACCCCGTTCCTTAAATCTTTGAGTCATGTCTTGTGCTCTGATGTTAAAATCTTCTTCCTTATCACATATTCGTTTCAGCCTCTGGAACTGGCCAACAGGAATATTCTCGGTCATCCATAAAGGATGAAAGCTATCTGCTCTCAATATAGTGTTTCTGTCAGTTTCTTTTCTAAATATAGTAGTATGCAGCGCACCACTACTTTCTTTGAAGATTTTTAAGTCCAAGAAATTAATCTGAGTATGTGAATAGTCAAGACTCAGCTTCAGATTTACATTGGTATTATTAAGATAAGCGTGAAAAGCTATTAAATCCACCTCCGATCCTGTCCATATCAATATAATGTCATCTATATATCTGCCCCACCACTCCACATATTTTAAATATGGGTTTAAGTCAGAAAATACAAAATTCTTTTCCCAAAATCCCAAAAACAAATTTGCATAATTAGGGGCAAAACATGCACCCATAGCTGTACCTTTAATTTGTTTATAGAATTTATCTTGAAACAAAAATATGTTGTTTTTCAATGACCATTCCGCTAGTTGTATAATAAAACATGCAGGTGTCCTTTCGGTAGATGATCTCATATCCAGATAGTATAATAGTGCTTCCAGTCCATCTTTATGGTCTATGTTTGTATACAGTGATTCAACATCCATGGTCACCAAAATAGATGATTCAGTAGTTTTAGTCTTTTTAATGGTATTTAATACATGGGTAGTATCCTGAATAAATGAAGGAAGTTTTCCAACCAATGGTTTGATAAAACTGTCAACAAATTTTGAAGCTGGCTCTGTAATAGATTCATTTCCACTAATTATAGGTCTCCCTGGCGGATTTTCAAGATTTTTATGTATTTTAGGGAGCATATAAAATGTAGGAATCCTAGGATTTTTACAGGAAAGAAAATCACATTCATTTTTTGAAATCCATCCCTCATCTTTAGCATGTGATAAAATATCAGTCAGTTCATTTGTCATTACTTCTATTGGATTGGATCTCAGGCACTGGTAGTACTCACGGTTTTGAAGTTGTCTCAAGGCTTCTTCAATATACTGATCTCTGCCCCATACAACAACAGCACCTCCCTTGTCCGCTCTTTTTATTACTAGCTCTTCATTATTAGAAATCCAGTTCAAAGCTTCTCCTTCTTCTTTTGAAAGATTATATTGTTTTCGTTTTTTTGAAGTGAAGATCTTGTCAATGTCATACATTACTTTCTTGTAGAAGGAGTTCAAAGTTGGATTAGATGAACCTGGCATGAATGTTGACTTGGGTTTGAATGTTGTTGCCTTCTTGTCATAGGTACGAGTAGCTGCTTCAGAAGTGTAGTACAAAGCTTTCAGTTGAAGACTCCGATGAAACTTGAATAGGTCCACTTTAGTTTGAAAATCTTTGGCTGTATTTATAGGGGCATAGGACAAACCTTTTGACAATACAGAAACACAGCTTGTTGATAGAGTAACCTTTGAAACATTTATCACTTCATCCCCTTTGTTTGGCTCCTGGTGTATCTGCCTTGAATTGGGAATCTTGGTAGGTCTCTTTCTTCCTCGTCTCGTCTTCCGCTGTCTTGTCTTCTGAATCTCTGATTTGCTCTGGACTTTTTCTCTAAAAAATCTCTTCTAGGTGAAGTCTCCACTACTGAGCGGTCTTCATCACTGCTAGGTAAATTAAAAGATACTGATCTCTTTCTAGGAGTCTTAACATTCCATTGTGACCATGTGTAAACCTTCTGCTCCTTGTAATCTTTTTCATCTCTTCCAAATTTTGTCAGCTTTTCTTGCTTGAGTTTTTTGGATAGTTGATCTAAATCTTCTTTAAGTTTCTCTTCAAATTGAATAAGTACTTCATGTCCATCTGATGTAAACTCTTGTTTGATTTTGACGATCTGTTTTTGCGTTTCAGTTTTCTGTTTTTTTGCTTCCTCAATTAGTAGCAGCATTAGATCTTGGGAACATTTATTTAATATTGCTTCCCACTTTTGTTTGAATTCTCCATCTTCATGGCCGAATGAAGGAAATTTTTTAATTCTAAGTCCTCTTGGGATCATGTTTTCTCTCCAGTAGTCAGATAGTGTAACCATATGTAAATGTAATCTTAATTCTTTTTCCGAATGTCTCTTAAGTTCATAACACAGTTTTTTAGAGTCTGCATACTGCGGTCTATATTCTTGGCTGAACAATGTATCAGTTACTATAATCTTCTCACCTTCTTCTTTAGAGTAGGAAAAATAATTCGTCGTCATCTTTTTGATGGAAGTCTGTATCTCGATCCCCAATATATTCGGTATTGGACATCAATTAACATTGACATGTTGAATTTACATTGAATTTTGGTCACCCGACGTCGCAACCAAAATTTAACCAAATATCAACGTCTTATGACGTTGTGTGCCTGCTGGGAATAATCTGTTAGGTCTCATTTAACAGACGCTTTTATCCAAAGCAACAAGTAGGAGAGCATTTAACACACACTCGGCACAATCCGGCGCGACGTGACGAGGTCCATACGGGTTCTGTTGTCTTACAGCGTTACAGTAGGTTAAATCATAACAAGGAAACTTTACGTGTGATTCATGTCATCGTGACATACTGTAACAGTGTGTGTTTGAAAAAAATGATGTAGTCCTCTGCTTTTTTTCTGGGGTGCATTAGACGGCCAAACAGCAAAGCGACTAAACAAACACGAAAATTCGCAAGAGCAACAAAAGATTTGAAGCTCATGGCAGACGCGCCCAATAGATGCTTCGCGCTGTGATTGGCTGAATGTTAGCTCACTCAAGTCTAAGTAACAAATCAGAGAACACGGGCGGAAATATTGGCGCTGAGTAAAAAAAAATGCGGGGGACAGAATCACCTGTTTCTAAAAGTGGGGGGGACGTGTCTCCCCCGTCCCCCCCGGTTGCTACGCCCCTGGGCGTGGCTGTAATAAGCGTTTAGACTCGGACTACTTTACACTGGTCGGTTCGGCACTGGTGCGGAGTAGCCCAGTGCCTGCGTGACTCACCCGCGTCATAGACATAAACATAGAGAAGTAGCTCCGGCTACAATGTTCTTCCGCAAGACGCATGCATTTCTGTTTATTAACTGCTAGAGCACTTTAATCCAGTAAGGAAACAAGTGAAGTTTTTATGAATCAATCATTCAAACCGATTTAAAAAATATTATGTTTCACCTGTCTGGATCTTACATGTGTGTTCAAGCATATTCTACCCCTTCTGAGAGGGTATTCCACTGCTGGAGATACAATAAGATATAGGAGAGGTCCCAAATTATCCTTGAGAATGCAACATTTTTTATTTTCCTTCAGAAAAAAATATTGCTAAATAATATGATGCATTTGTTGACATTCCCAGTCTGTTAAACTCATTTGACAAGTATCAGAAATAAAACACAAAAAGGATTGTGTATTTTCCCCGTACTACTATTTGTATTAGTTGTTTTAATAATTTTTATTGAATGGGAACCGGAACCGGAATCGTTTGGCGGAACCGGAATCGGAACCGGAACCGAAAAATTTCTTACGATTCCCAACCCTAGCTATATTGCTCAATTGATGTTTTATTGTAGCAGTTGGGGTACAGATAATGGCATTTATGTAGTTTAACAAAATAAATGATGCACAGAAAATTAAAATACATAAAAAATAATTGTGCACTGGCTCACCTGTTGCATGTGAAACATTAAGCAACATAAAATACATTTTAAATAAAAATCTATATGGGTAGGCTTAGCCTACACTATATTAAGCCTACATATAATAATCTATCTGGTAAACTTGTATGAAAAACTTGAAACATTAGCAGCAGCACTTATTTTTATTTTATTTATTATTAAAGGCTCAAGGCCCACAGAAGACAATACTGAACACAGATCAATAAAACATCACACATTCATATCGCAATGTTCGCAATGTTCAATTAGCCGACAATTAATAAATTCTTGTTGACAATTAATCGATAATCGATTCACCGTTTACATCCCTAGAAGCGTCTAATGTACACGCATTTGACAAGCAGATTTCTCTCCATTTTCTCTGTTCGCTTTCACAAATAACCAACTTTGTTTATGTAAACCTTGTGTGTATTTGACAGTATTAGCGCAATAAGACTCGAAAGATAACTTAATCCAGTAACCAGGCGCTGTTAGACAGGCTTTTAGTGCATGTGCGCTTCGGGTTTAGCCTATGCGCTCAGAAAAGGGCATGTTAGAACAGCGCATCTGTTTAACTGGCAAGGCTTTAAAGCAGATGCAAATAGTGAACTTTTGTGAACTGCATTGTCCCGTTCCTCTGCTTTAACAACTGATAGAATGCACGATCCTATGGTATTTCTTCAAAAGCAGATCGTGGAGACATTTTAATCGTCCACGATCAAAAATCGTGATATCGCACACCCCTCGCCTTGTCGCTGCATGTCGCTGGCGGTGTGAACAGGGCAAGTGTTGGTTTTCAATATGGCACTCAAGCATCCCTCCGACTTGTAGTTTTTTAAAAATATGTATTTTTGCACAAGCTTTAGTATTAGACTTTTACAAGGCTTAGGACCTCCTTGAGACAAACATCAAGTGCTTTGAATGCTTTAAAAATATGAGTTTTCTAAGCCTTGTTTGTGTAAATAATAGTCATGGTATTGCTATTGACAGAGCCATTAGCCATTACAGTAATGTGGTAAAGTCAATGTTATATGTAATTACACTCTTTCAACAGTTCAGCTGTGAAAAGCTTATGTAAAAGCTTTTGTGCTCTACTGTTTATACATAATAGGGTAGAAAATTCTGAGACCACTAGTGAGAAAGCTTTTTTATTTTTTATAATTTATTACAGATTGTTTCATTGCACATTGTTTATATAATTTGAGTGAAAAAGAATTAAGAAAATGTAGAAAAAAAAAACAAGAACTTCAACAAAAATCTAAATGTGTCCTCTTTCAGCATGAAATATTTTATTTGATTCTATTTTCTAAATGCATGCTATTGATGTAATTGAGAACATCTCATCCATACAAACGTTTTATTTTTTTTTACATTTTTTAGACGTTGCAATTATTGATCAAATTGCCATAAATCAATCATGACTTCTCTCTGATGATGTATCATGTTGTCTGCCTAAACCCTGCTGCTTACTTACAATCTACATCAAGCTCACATTCAGATCTGCCTCCATCCATCCAGTCAACCAATGGATTGAACCAAGAACCCAACCTACTTTTCTTTTTTGATAGTCTGTTTCACTCATCACAATATGGAAGATCTGTCGCTACATCCATCGTAGTCTCAGCCTCAGACGTCACGCCCACGGAACGTTGGCTAAACGTCTGATGCACATGGTACACTTAACTGGAAACACTTCAGGAATGTCGAAGTCGTCATCTGATTGGTTGAATTTTATCGGATTTCCGGGGGCGCGCGAGTGTCGCGTTTATTTTCGGTCCGCCGGGAAACAAAGCACAGACGTGTGATTGCGGAAGAAAAACTGTTGTGTTTACATGAGTGACAATGAGCATTTATCAAGATCAGCTAAACGTAGGATTCTCAAAAGTATGCGAGGTTCAGGGCATAGACTCTTGAAGTTTTCTTCTCCTTCTTTGATTTTCTATGCTGACTGACTTGTTGCACGCTGGTCTGTTGTTGTGGGGACATTTCCACGCCCCGAAACGTGACGCTGAACGAAACGAACTGTAATTGGTTGTTTTACATGTCGGTCAAACGGCCTTATGGGCAGGCCTTGGCCAAAGAAAGCTGCTATGAATTCCAGACCTTCAGCTGTCAGTCTGAAGGTTTGGCTACGCGAGACTACTTCCATCGCAACTTTGGGGCTGTTTAAACCTGGCCATTTCATGCTGTTTAACTTTGGGGCTGTTTAAACCTGGCCATTTCATGCATTTTCTCAGATCGGATAGCTGTCTGATTGATCAAAACGATTCCATTTACACCTGGGCCCGTATTCATAAAGATTCTAAGAATCCTCTCAGAAAACTCTTAATTTAGCTTAAAAACCTTTAGATAGGAGTCTTAGCTTAAGAGCGATTCAGGACCGATCTGAGAGCAACTCTGAATAAGGGAAAGACAAAAACGTTCATCTTAGTGAGGAGGCGGGGTTGACCCCGTTGCTATGTATGACAAAATCTTTTGAAGACTGTGCAGTGTTTCCCCTACCATTGTTTTTTCGGCCCGCCCCCCAAAACGCCCCCCCGCCCCCCCTAAATTGCTGACGAAATCCAGTCATAAAAAAGAAATTTACTGTATAACGCGGAATTTCATGGAATTTGTCAATCTTTTGAGGAATAAATAGAAAGCAGTTCAGTATACACTTGAAATCAAATCGCGATGTAGACAAGTGTGTGTGGATATTAAACCACAAAGACAATTTAAATACGAATCCTGCTTGTTCTGTGTGAATGAATGGTGCAGCGGGTGCAGCCGTCGCGCAGTTTCATTTACCACACACACACACACACACACACACACACACACACTGAAGCACGTGTGACGCTTGCGCTGTTATTTTGCCTATATGAAGCCTAGACAGTATAAGAAGTGGACAGAGCCATCTCATTGGAACTCAGTTGAGACAGTTGAAGCCCATTTTTAGCGATTTTTGAGCACTTCCGTTACTGACGCGCAGACTCAAACCGCCTCAAACTAAGCTTGATGACGTGAGCAACTTGTCTGACAGACGTAAATCTTCTAGTAGCTGTGCGTGAAAATTGCCAACGTTAATCTTGCAGAGACGGGGAACTTGAGCAAAGAGTTCTTTGGCGTGAGTGAGCAGGAGTAAGAATTCCGTTGCTTTTATGGACTCATTATCTATGGGCTTCTCCCTTGACGGGACGTCCCCCCGATTGCCTGCGAGCTTCTCCTCCTGTCTGTACGGTAATTTCTGTACAGCGCGACAGAGAGTCGAGTGGTTATGACGCAATCGTTAGCCTATTTTTACTAAATCTGTTTCTACGGGGCCATAATGTAACATAGAAGGTAATGGAGCCCTTTATACATTGTCGTGTTTCTTTAGAAATAAATAATGGACAAATGGAGTCTTTAAACGCCTCAGATGTAAAGTTATTCGCTGTCAAAGTGACGCCAAAATGAATGGGAGTCAATGGAAATGCTAACGCAAGTGAAGTTCTGCTACAACATGGCGGCACCCGGCCGGCTTCAACTTCCGGTCGATGGATTACCCCCTTGATATGAAGACACAAATGCATAAACTTCCTCTCCAGGCTCAAGATCCACTCCGAAAGTCACTTCGTGATCATTTAACCGCTTCATTTGAGAAAAACTATCATTATGACATAAACACACAAACTCAAAAGGTCTTCACGGCAACCCGTCAAAATAAAAGTTTGGTTTAACTTGACAGTTCAATATATTACCGTTGTACAGTAGAATTTAGATATGTCCCAATGTATTAATACTAACACTAATCCAAATAAATTATCATCAAAACTGAATTTTTTAAGCAATAATCCAAGTTTTAATTTTAACAGTAAAGCTCATTGTGCAGCACGTTATTTGACAAAAAGTTTATTTAATTTCATATGATTAAAATTGATGATAAATGATAAAATTTGTGTTTTATGTCTTCATTTTATTACCAGAAAAAACACAACACAGAATTAGTGACATTTTTTTTCATATTTTTTTTTTTAAATGTTCGTTGTATACGTTTAATGATTCATAATACACTATTTCAATTAATTAGACATGCTTTTTGATTGCTAAAAAATTTACACCACGTATCCGTAACACGCCCGCTCCGCAACACTAGCAGTCCCCCCCCACCCCCCCCACCCCCCGGAAAAAAATCCTAGGGGAAACACTGCTGTGATTGGTTGGTTGTCCAAGAAGGAAAAAAAGAGTGATTTTAAAGGAGCTGTATGTAAGATTGTGGCCAAAACTAGTACTGCAATCACTGTCAAATTACTGTAGAGTGGTGTATCCCCTCCCCCTCCTCCCTGACTCGAGGTTGCCAGATCGGCTGCAGGATCCAGCAGGAACGTGACGAGCTGCAGCAGTGGTAACTAGAGCAGAGCTGGCAACCCGGATGCCGCAACACTACTGACTTCGTGATTGGTAGATTGGTGGAGGGTGGAGCATCAGACCAAAACACAACATGACAACATCAACATCAGTTGAGGGCTGCAACTGCACTTTTTAAATGACAATATCCTGGCCAGACTACTGTTGTCAGTGATATAAGTATTTGAAATGTACATGATTTCTTAATGTCTAGTGACATTTCAGGGCCATTTTATGATTAATTGAAATAAATTTCTTACATACAGCTCCTTTAAGTATAGGGTCTATTCTATTCTTTGAAATTACATGCGTAATTTTTCCTATTTGACCGTTCACACACACAATATATATGTGTATATAAATCCTTTTTTTTATTTACCATGCTGTTAATTTCCTATAAGGTATTTGATTGGCTTAGAATGATAACATTTTTTCCACTCTTTCCAATTACACTGATTGCTGGCATGTCTATTTAATTGGTGGTTTGAATGTTGGTTTTAATGTAACAAACATGGAATCAAAACCAAGAAGGACGAGAAAGCCCGACTGGACAGAGGAACAGTGTTTACTGTTAGCCCAGTTAACACAAGGCCATCCTTAAAGGAAAATTCGGGCCGGGTGTCAATCTATAGCGTCTTATTAACTCACTGTCATCCATTGTCTGCAACACATTTCTTCTCCCTCTTCGTCTTTCTGCCAATTTCTCCTCTGCTAAAGAAACTCTTAAGCCTCTTAAAAGTCCTCGTCCGTACTCCTAACAATTTTGACCTTAACACCTCTTTTAAGGGTTAAGATACTTTCTGAATTACTTTTTTCTTTACTAGGATTTTTTCTTTAATTTTAAGAGTAAACGCCCACATTTCTAAGAATTTTCTTAGAATTTTGTTACTAGGAGCTACCCTTTTCATTAAGATTCTTTATGAATACGGGCCTAGGTCACATAAATGTGTTTTTGCAAAACGGATATAAATCCGATCTTCAATTCCCGCGCTATATGCAGATTTAATGGAGGGCACGTCACCGAAAGCAACAGATATGAGCTCCATTTTATTGATCATCAGCTAAAATTTCAAAATCAAAGACCGCAATAAGAGAGCGCGGCAACAGCCCTGGTAAGATCATTTAGTTTTTTTTACTTATAATGATAATTGTGTGTTAAGCGTCTGCGACTTACTTTCACTTTGATTTGCGATAGTTTGCACGTTGGCTTGATGAATGCTCGGCTGCTCATCTGCGGTGATGCGTGTTGCAGTAGCGTCGTCATCTGGCAATAACATGACATATAGCCTATAACACGCTCTCACACGTTTATTTTTTTAGCATTTTTGGGAGTAAAATTTACATACCGGTATGTGGTTTCAACAACCAGATGCATTTACACTTGTCCAGTTTCGTCTGGAATGCGGCCCAGACCTCCTCCTGATGTGGTTTGAGCGATCGGATTCAAATCCGTCTCGAATGCGTCCCGGAGGGCATTTACAACCGGTCTTTTCACGATCGGATAGCTATCCGATCACAGAAAACGCATTAAGTGGCCAGGTGTAAACAGCCCCTTATGACAGCAGCACTCGAGCTGCATGAACTACACAAGAGTGTGTAAAACCTGATGATCATATTCTCCAGCATGATTTGAGAATGATGCAAAGAACAGCTTGTGTTTCAGTGGAAGCAAGAACTTGGTAGCATAGAAATAGTGCAGGATGTCTCATTCAAGTCAATGTTTATGAAATACCTTCTATCCCTTCCCTTAAAACTTTCTTCTGTTAATTGTGTTTTTAGAATCCAAGATTTTCACTGAGGTATCTCTGACTTTCTCACTTTATTATTTAGAAAGAAAGCTGCGCGAGGATAGGAACAAAACAGTTGTTGAGGATGGTGCTGTTTTAAAGGAAGTTATATATGACACAAATCCAATTTAAGTTTTTATGCTGAGCATGGATTTAAATATCTATACACATTAAGCACCAGTGTTGTATGGGATGAATCACAGGTGATTTTTCTAGTCTTTACTCATTTGTTTATGGTGTTATTTTGCAGTGTAAGCAGTATGCATCTCTGGGATCATCAATCACTTGGGTCTGGCTCATTGGAATCATGGGAATCTGCAGACTGCTCCAGTCTCGACATGAAACTCTCTGCCGCTCGACATTAACACAACAGCACAAACCTAACAAGCTACCATCAATCACTGCAGGTCCTCTGTGGTAAAATTATATTATTTAGGTGTCCAACATGCAGTCATTAGGGATGTCCCGATATGAAAATGTTGGTCGATAACCGATAATTGTTTATTATATTTGAAAGCTGATAACCGATATATTGCCCAATTACAAATTTTCATGTTAGATATACTTCATTCAATTGTGATTGGTTTCATTTTATATTCACTGCATTTATTTATTTTAAAACGTTTACAGTCATTTAAAGTGTGATGAAAAAGAACGAAGATGAAGCCAGGGCTTAGACAGAAATCTATATCTATCTATTTTGCTCTGCGACCTGAGAAGGTTGCGTTTGCCACGTTTTATGGGCCTGAGAGATTCAGCTAATCACAGCCGTCTCTTTTTTCACCGCCAAAAAAAAAATCACTCCCACACACACACATTCTCGTATGATTATATTAAAAGAAAATCCGTTCCTGCACTTTTGAAAGACAAATTCATTATGTGGAACAGACAAATAATTGAGGGTGGCTGTAATGAGCATGTTTGAGTCCATTGTTGTAGATCTTCACAGTGTCCACAAATGGAAGCTCAGTGTAGTGAGTCTAATGGCATATTGCTTTTTGATGGGACCACTAAGCTTCTTAATGAGGTTCAGATGCTATGCTCTACATGCAGCGTAATGTTCTGCTCAAGGTAACATATTGTCCCACCTCTTGTGACCAAACTAATTCTTTTTGGGCTTTGAGCAATGCATAAACACAAGGGTTGAAACTCTGGGAAAAAAAAGCATATTTTTTCACTGTGCCTTTTAACGTTCTCCTGTGATGTCGTGTGGTCCTGACAAGCCTTTAGTTGAATGATTTAATCATGTATATTTAGTTATGGACATGTCTCTACCAGTAGGGTGCTGTTGAAGACTGCAGACATGGCGGTGGCCTCCCTAACGCCAGGTCTCTCAGTGCATGACCTTATTCCCTGTGACATTCTCCACCATTAATCTCTCGACATGGAGTGATGGAGTACCCTTCCAAGTCACAATGTAGCTGTGTCACACTGTTTTATGTGTTTCTGATGGGTCGCTCGACCTAGTTGTGAGTCACTTTGCTCAGCCATGAGGTGGCTGTAATTTAATCAGCTCTACCTGAAGGATCACTGCCTCAGGAGTTTGTTTTTTGTTGAAAGCCATTCATGTTGTTCGTGTGACATTGTGTGTGTGTTTTTTTTGTTTTTTTTTTGATCATATCAAACCAAGAGTCAATTTGCATTCAAATTGCCTTTGGCTAAGTATGACTCATTGACATTTATTTCAGTGACTCATGAAACAGCCCTCATCGTTTTCAGAATTTGTAACACTTTTCATATTTTGTAATTCAATTGTGCTTGATTACTCTGTAGCTGTTCTTCATCATCCCTCGTTGCATAGTAAATAATTAGTTTGATCAATGAAGTGCAAATTTAAATGTTTATTCTTCATGGTGTAATGCAGTTAAAGGTGTTTGTTGTTGTTCATGTACCCTTATGAATACTAAACTTGATTTTATTTCTTCCATTGAACAAAAAAGGAGAAATTTTCCCAACCCCCCCCCTCCCTTTCTGTGCAATCAAAATGTACAGAGGCTGTTATTTTCAAACTTCAAAAAGGTCACCGTGAAGCACTGTATGGCTTGTTTTATGTATATATTAGTTTACTGATAATTTTCCTCTCCATTTGAGCTGTTAACCACTGCGACCAGAATTAAACTGAAGAATATGTTCAGACATGTTTGGTCAACCAGATAAACCAGATTCATTAAAAAAAAGTCTGACTCAGAAGACATTAGCCTACTGCTTCTTTATAAATAATAAATAATAATAAGATTTAATAATAATAAAATATATTTTTTTTGTGAATAACAGTCTATCACACAAATCTTTTACACTGCTTCAAAAGACGTGTGTATGTACTCAACCATAAAATAAAATAAAATAAAACAACCATTTAAAAGATAATCTCTTTGAAAAACGAATAATTTATTTAGCAAGGATGGATTAAATTGATCAAAAGTGACAGCAGATACATCTATTATGTTAACTTACAAAAGATTTATATTTCAAATAAATGTTCTTTTGAACTGTTCTTTCTTTTTTCATCAAATAAACCTGAAAAATGTTTCTTGAGCTCCAAATCAGCATATTAGAATAATTTCTGAAGGATGTCCCTGGGGCTCCTGAAAATTCAGCTTTTCCATCACAGTAATACATTGTTTTTTTATTTTTTATTAAACTAGAAAACAGTCATTTGAAGTTGTAATATTTCTTAATATTACTGTTTTTACTGTATTTTTTATTAAATAAAAGACCCCAAATCTTTAAACTGTAGTGTTTATACATGAATGTATATAATGGATGAGTATGGACGGTATTGTCGTCCATTGAAGAAAGTAAGTCATACAGGTTTGGAACAACTTAAGTTAACTTATGACGCAGAATGTTTGTTTTTCTGTGAACTAATCCTTTAACAGTTTACTATGTTGTCTGTGTGACATTTAACAGTGAGTGTGCTCGACAGTGAAAGCCTAAAGCAGCGCAGACTGATATTACAGCAGTGACCCTGGCCTTTTATCAGCCTCGCTGTACCATAGCCTTTAATAAGACTTTATGGATCTAGTGATGGGCAGGTGTGTGGATGGAGTTTATGGATCTGTTGAAGTGTTGATGAACAATATCGCCCTACTCTCATCCTATCATCACTGTGAGGCAGTACTAAATGAATGCTTTTCTCTCTGTTCAGTAGGCATTATAGCCAGAGGCTTCCCACAAACACTGCTGTGATTCTTGGTGATATTTTCATGATGAATTGTGGAGCGATCTCATCTAGGAGAATACTGTTTGTCCCAATGTCAAAGAAGTGCCTCTGCTTGGAACATTTATTTTTGTGAGGACAGCTGTTGCTGTGGTCCCCTTTCAGCTCTCTGTGGTGCCAACCACCTTGGCATCCCTTAAAAAACGATGTAGATAAAAGAGCTGCATTTGAGGCCATGTCTCAGAGCACACAACATATTGTCAGCCCTGAATAAACAAAAAAAAAGAGACTCATAGCTCAGAATAGATCACAAGCTGTGATTGTACTGCTGCCCGTCTGCTGTAGTTTTAAGTGATACAATCAAGTAATCCTTCTGTAAACATTTTATTATGTTTAGCTTCAGCTTTAATTGCTTTGCTGAGACATCAAGAGTGTGACGCAAATTTGAACTTGTCCGTCACCGACACTTGTGGTCAAATTTGCTCAGCTTCTGTAAACACAAGGATTTTCTTTCTGTTCTTTTTTTTGTAGCATAATTTCAGAGATAATGCTGGAAGTCTATAAACTGGATGTCAAAGTCTATTAGGCCTATTTTCTGTTTTCCTGAGAAATTGGTTTTATTTTTAGCTCTCCAGAAATTTCCTCAAGAGACATTATCTATGAAAATAATTCAATTGGTGTCTCTTTATTTATTTATTTATTTTATTTAGTCCGTCCGTAACTATTATCCAACATAAAATTAACATAAAAGGCTTTAAGACACTTTAATTCCAATTCATTTTAAGCTAAATCCACAACTCTGTTTTTGGTATAACAGGTTTTAACAGGGTCTTGAGCCTGTTTTAATGTTTTTGTAAATGGTATTGTAGAGGACACCATTTACAATACCTTTCAAAAGTTTGGGGCCAGTAATGTTTTTTGAAGGAAATTAACCCTTAAAATAATTACTTTTATTCAGCAAGGACGCATTAAATTAATTAAAAGTGACAGCAAAGAAATTTATAATGTTACTAAATTTATCGATTAAAAAAAGGCTGTTCTTTTGACTTTTTATTCATTAAAGAATATAAACACTGAAAAAAATAAAATAAAATAAATGTTTCTTGAGCACCAAATCAGAATTATTAGAATGATTGTGACTGAAGACTGGAGTAATGGCTGCTGACAATTCAGCTTTGAACAAATTTAACCTCACAATATTACTTTTTTCTGTATTTTTTATCAGCCTTGGTGGGCATAAGAGACTTCTTTCAAGAGACTTCTTTTTTATCTCTTTGTCATCCTGTGTTAAGGGTAAGCATCTTTTTTTGTTGAAACGGAACAATCCTTACTTAATTCTTTGCCCTAGAATTTCAATACATTGCCACTCATCTCTGTCACATAAGATTTGAAACTATTGTGCATGTAGAATTTAAATGGACATTAGCTGCTTACTAACTTTATTCCAGATTTCTCTGTGAGCCACCAAGGTTTCTGCACCCAAAGGCATTTGCTCTCAGAGCACAGGAGGGGCTTGCTGGTGATCCTCATCGTTTGAGTGGCTATACTGACAGGCAGGAGGAGGCAGGTTAGAAAGCAAAGCTGCAGTATTACTTCCCTTGCTCTTCAATTTCTCATCTCTGCCTTTGAAATGATACTGTGGCACCCATGAGCCAGAGACTGAATTAATAATGAACAGTCAAGAGACACCCAATGTTCAATTCAGCCTGATATCACCTTGGAGTGACTTTGCTCAGGCCTCAGGTATTGAATCCCGATGGGGGGGAAGATATTTGCAGCAGGGTTTCCTCTTTTAACCCTGCAATGAGATGAATATGCTTTCTCTCTCCGACGTTGGCCTTGGCACCCAGATCCGGAGCTCTCGCATCATTGTCACAGGACATAAGCTTCAGTGCAGGGAGTGCTGTGTGATTTTCAGGGTAATTAAACCCATGTCCACCTGCAGTGTCGTTTCCTTTACTTGTGAAAAGAGAAGCGCTCGCTGCGCCTCAGAGTGGCTTGTTTTCCTTTTTTTGTTTCTTCACTGTAATCTCCACTGAGAGCAGCTCCAATTTTACTGGGCTGGCATCAAGAAATGAGATTGTTCTGCATTTCCTATTGTGCAAACTGATAAATTATGCATCAGTCAAATAGCATTTAGAGCCGTTGATCAATACATGCCACTGTTTCTATATGACGAATCTCGGTAACGATGGCTTGTCATTCTGTCAAACATCTTTAGCCTGATTCAAAGCACGGTGAATTTGACCCTGAGAGGAACGTGGATGAAAGTATAGGCAGATAGACATACATTCCATTACAGGTTTCAATTGCTTTGCTCACGATTCCACCGAGCTGAGGAGCCATTTCCATTTGTGGTCTCATGTTTTATGCATGGCATGAAAAGTATTTATACAGTATAAGTGATGACTTTCTGAGGACTTTTTTTTGCCAAGCCACTGGTGTTCATTTTGCTCCAACAGCAAAATATAGGAAGGTAACATGAACTTCAAACACGTACAAATATTTTGGAGCTGCAGCTTGGATACTTGCTTCAATTACTGTGGGTTTCCTTAATATCATTTATCCACCATGTTCAGCACTTTGTTCTTTGATTCCAGCTGAGTTTAGTGGATGTGGAATTAAATACCGCAGAGAATGTCTGCGGTCTCAAGGTGGTCACTGGCAGTGAAGTGAGGCGTTTCTTACTAAGGAGGTCTATAATACATGAAGAAAACTATCCGTTAGCATTCTCATTCATCTCAATAGCAGTGTCTTGGCTTGTGAAGTCCGCCACAGAAGTTTTAAATTTGTTTGAACAGTGTTATTTTATTATTATTTATACACTGTTATATAATATTTGTACTATTTTGAATGAGCTTTTATTTGATATTTTCAGCTTTTTGCTTTAGTAATTGTACGTGCTTTTTCATTTGTATTCGTTTTTAAGTATTTATTATTTATTTTTCGTCTCATCGTTGTTATGATTGACACAAATAACTTGAAAAGTAATTCCACTGACAAGGTTAACACCAACTTAGACTCTGCTTCTCCCTTTGTTCGTTAATAATATGTCCATAACAGGACTGACTCAATAACGTAGCCTTTCTTACTGATGTGACCTTTTCTTACTGGAGCTACAAATTGAGCATGTTGCTGACAGAGTGTAAAGACACAATGTTATTTGTCAGAGTACTTTTGAGCCCATTCCAGTCAAATAGTCTCAGCGGCTGAGAGCTCAGAGCCCTTCTGTAAAAATAATACCTCTATACTGCATGAATTCTCAAAGCTTTGCTCATCAAAAATAGCCTCCTCTAAAGACCGAGACTCTAAGGGGTGCCAATCCAGAGTTGAATCTTTGTACAGATGCTTCACGCTGCTATTTCACCTCTGCACATCAGATACACTCCTCATATACTCACAGTGACCCCCCCCCCCCCCCCCCACCCCCCCCCCCCCCCCCTCCCCCGTTTTGAAATGGGAATCAGCTTGTGTGGAGGGGTCAAAGAAAGCAAATGGTCAGCAGGTCAGTTCAATTACACAGTGGGTGATTGTCTTCTCACTCTTGGAGGTAGAAGTCTTCATGGTAACTCCCACATCATTCTATTGCTCTCCATTATCTCGCTACATAAACCTCTGTGCATGAAGTGTCTGGTCTCTGGAAACAAACAGGACAAGTGAGCTAAATAAGATTTTTTACTGGAGCAAAGAGTGATGCACTTTGGCATCACTGGGCACTCTCAGTTCTCTCCACTAATGAGCTTGTTAAAGAAATGATCGAATATGTGAAAAAAAAAAGGGTGATTGGCGAAGAGCAGAAGTTCATGTTTACACTTCTGTGGTCTTTCTTGGCATTAAACATTAGTATTCACTTTCCCTCTGAACCGTCTGGGAAATGCCATCCCACACAGCATACAATTTGGCTGGGAGCCGAAAGGAAATAAGGGAAAGAATCGTTAAAGTCTGAATTATTCTTTATTTTGAATTAGCCTTTTATAAAGGCATCTTTAGCCTTGATTTGAATACTCGTGTTTTGAAAAGTGGATTAATATGGTACCAATATCAAGTGCTTGATGAATGTGAATCATTGGAAGAAATTCTGAAGAAATTCTAATCATTGTTAGGTCTGAGATTGCCTTTTTAAATCTGTCTAAATTGCCTGAATTCATCACCTGGGATGGAGCACTCTTTAAATGAATAAATCTAGTTTTGAAGGACGTACCTTTTTATGCACAAGAATGAAAGAGAATTAGACCTTGCTAAATGTATGTCAGCAGATGCATTTGCATGTCTGGAACTGAATATGAAATATGGCAAGTAGGGATGCGCAAAACGACAAAATATCTAAAAGTACCTGAAGGACTAGTCGATTAATCACTCTTAATGCTGCATTCCAGAGAAATTTGGAGGTGGGAATAGCAATGCTAAACAGTGAATATACTGTATGCATGAATTGTCAATTCTGTTTTGTTTTTCCTGAACCATCTTCAACAATTTCAGTTTTAAAAACGAAAGTTTCAGTTTGGGGTGGTGATGGCGCAGTGGATAAGACACATGCCTTTGGTGTGAGAGACCCGGGTTCGAATCCACTGTGAGACACCAATGTGTCCCTGAGCAAGACACTTAACCCCTAGTTGCTCCAGAGGCGTGCGACCTCTGACATATTTAGCAATTGTAAGTCGCTTTGGATAAAAGCGTCAGCTAAATGAATAAATGTAAATGTAAATGTAAATGTAAAAAAAAAGTCAATGTAAATTCATCTATTTTCCAAATTCATGTTATAAATCTTATTGTGATTTATTTATCCATGTTAATGTTTTATTTTGATATCGTAATATTTAATGAAGATGTCATAATAATTGGATCTTCTCAGACTTTTTGTTTTGGTGATGTATGCTGGACTTCTCCAATCTTTTAGCCTGGTTAAATCCTGTCCCAGCAAACTCACGTTCATCTGCCTTCACTTTTGAGTGCAACACTCACATCTCAAAATTCAATCAACAACCAATGCATAGAAGTCTAATTATTTGTTTCATGGTGTTGACCGTTGTGACCTATCCCTATCAACAAGGTTAGTTCTAGCTTCTGTATTATTGAGACATCATCTCCTTTTGTGGCCCTAGCAGTAGCACAGGAAAAGGTAGTAGGGAGGGGAGTCGATGGTCATCAGAGATAGGTGGAATGAGGCGTGCAACAGCCAGGCACAGGGGCGGACAAGCAGACTTTTTTGATGGAGAGCACTGCCGGTTAATGATGACTTATCAAAACGAGAGACCGCGGCTGAGTGACTGCCCAGTAGAATGAGCTTTGTCCCTAGAGATCCTATCCTGGAGAGGACAAATTCCAAGCACTTAGCTTGGAATTCATCTCACTAATCGTGGTTGAAGAGATGAGAGAAAGGGCTATCTCGAGTCCCTGAGAGTGATGGAGACGAATCGGTGCCTCTATCTCTCGCAGATTGGATCTGGAGCGCCTACTGATGCCACTGGTTAGCTCAGACATGTGGTCATGTGATTCAGATTTCCAGAGTGGGTGCCTCAATCAGTGATTAGAGCGAAAGTTATTATGACAAGCTTTTAAACGAGAGAAGCATAATGTATCGACAGACTGATGTTCCACTCACTCTTTCCATGTTACAAAGAACACATTTTTTTTATCTTAATGAAATACCCTGTCAGTATAAGTTAGTGAAACTGCAGCTCTTGAGTTTTTAGACAACCTGAGATGGTATGACTGAAGTATGTGTGTGTGTGTGTATATATATATATAATATATATATATATATATAAAAAAAGTCTACAGCAAGTATATACTGTACACATACATACATATGTGTGTGTGTGTGTGTTTATAGACTTTCTGTAGACTATATATACACTCACCGGCCACTTTATTAGGTACCCCATGCTAGTAACGGGTTGGACCCCCTTTTGCCTTCAGAACTGCCTCAATTCTTCGTGGCATAGATTCAACAAGGTGCTGGAAGCATTCCTCAGGGAGTTTGGTCCATATTGACATGATGGCATCACACAGTTGCCGCAGATTTGTCGGCTGCACATCCATGATGCGAATCTCCCGTTCCACCACATCCCAAAGATGCTCTATTGGGTTGAGATCTGGTGACTGTGGAGGCCATTTTAGTACAGTGAACTCATTGTCATGTTCAAGAAACCAATTTGAAATGATTAGAGCTTTGTGACATGGTGGAAGTAGCCATCAGAGGATGGGTACATGGTGGCCATAAAGGGATGGACATGGTCAGAAACAATGCTCAGGTAGGCCGTGGCATTTAAACGATGCCCAATTGGCACTAAGGGGCCTAAAGTGTGCCAGGAAAACATCCCCCACACCATTACACCACCACCACCAGCCTGCACAGTGGTAACAAGGCATGATAGTTCCATGTTCTCATTCTGTTTACGCCAAATTCTGACTCTAACATCTGAATGTCTCAACATAAATCGAGACTCATCAGACCAGGCAACATTTTTCCAGTCTTCAACTGTTCAATTTTGGTGAGCTCTTGCAAATTGTAGCCTCTTTTTCCTATTTGTAGTGGAGATGAGTGGTACCCGGTGGAGTCTTCTGCTGTTGTAGCCCATCCGCCTCAAGGTTGTGCGTGTTGTGGCTTCACAAATGCTTTGCTGCATACCTCGGTTGTAACGAGTGGTTATTTCAGTCACTGTTGCCCTTCTATCAGCTCGAACCAGTCTGGCCATTCTCCTCTGACCTCTGGCATCAACAAGGCATTTCCGCCCACAGAACTGCCGCTCACTGGATGTTTTTTCTTTTTCGGACCATTCTCTGTAAACCCTAGAGATGGTTGTGCGTGAAAATCCCAGTAGATTAGCAGTTTCTGAAATACTCAGACCAGCCCTTCTGGCACCAACAATCATGCCACGTTCAAAGTCACTCAAATCAACTTTCTTCCCCATACTGATGCTCGGTTTGAACTGCAGGAGATTGTCTTGACCATGTCTACATGCCTAAATGCACTGAGTTGCCGCCATGTGATTGGCTGCTTAGAAATTAAGTGTTAACGAGCAGTTGGACAGGTGTACCTAATAAAGTGGCCGGTGAGTGTATATATATGCATATTGGAACCTCATGACTGTTGGATTTGGATACATAATTTGTCTGTCTAGAACACATTCTAACCCTCATGCCAGTATGCGGTCAGCGTACCTTCAGCCGTGTCTTTTAATTGAAGGAACTGAGAGCCATTTCATAAGGGATGAGGAGAATAGATGTTTCACCTGCCTTTAGCACACCAAGAATAGAAACAGAATGAAAGAGAATCTCCTGGTGCTCGGTAATGTAATATTACCCCCGGCCACATATTTTAATAGTCAGGGGTAGGTTTTCTAGTGAGGTTGCATTCATTTGCGAAGCCATATCTTGTCTTTGTGCCGCACTACCAGTGGGATGTAAGGATTTGCAAGACCCTGCCATTAATTGTGGGATTTTTAATTGGCTCAATCCCCAGATAAGTGTCAGGTTTTAAATGTAATATTTCTTTAAACGTAATATCATTCCAGTCGACCTTATTGTGCGATAGATCTCTTCTCATATTTTAAGCAATAATGAAGGAAATGAAGGATGATGTATGAACAGGAAATGTGAGAATCTGAAAAAAGCCGCCTGCTAAATGAAAATACCCACACCTGAGTTCAGATCACATTGCATTTGATTCCACTGCCAAATTACTTTTTAAATTATGCATTACTTTTTAATTTGTTGGGCTTGCTGTGGACATAGACTCGCTGTGCAGATGTTATACTGAAGGTAAATTAAAAAAAGAGGAACAGCATTACAGTGTTGTTTTTGGCAGCCCTTTTAGTTTTAGTCTTAGTCTTTTGGACGAAAATGCTTTTTAGTTTTAGTCACATTTTAGTCACTTAAAAACTTAATAGTTTTAGTCAGGTTTTAGTCGACGAAAACAAAAAAAGGTTTTAGTCGCCGAAAACGCAAAAAGGTTTTAATCAAGTTTTAGTAAAAAAAAAAAGTCTTTAAAAAGTAGAGAAAATAAAATGCAGCTGTGTCAAAATTGGTATCAAGTTCAAAAATAGAAAAGAAATAAAAGTGCCACTTTGCAATCTGTAAAAAAAAAAGAAAAGAATAGAAATCCATTTGGCAAGACAGGTCTATTTATCCCTGCATTGGCTGCAATGAGCCTGTTTTGAATTGCACAATTTCTCAAAAGTCATGCTCAATGTTCAGCTGAGATCTGTACTTTGTTTTCAGTGAAACTGAAACAGCTGAAAAGCCCATCTCACAGAGATATGATGTGGCAAAGGGAAGAAGAATGCACACAGCTCTCTGCCTTTAGCCTACTTAAAAACGTGATATATATATATTTTTTAAATAGATAAAATAGACATAACATACTGTGTTTGATATGGGATTAAAATGATGGGTAATGTATGGGCAGTGTATAAGATATAAACTAATGATTAATTAGCTACTTTAATATTCCTTTGTTCCGATCAGAGCATGTGAGCGGAGAGCGCATTTCTGAATATTCCGCCCCGCTCGCTCATTCAGCTCAGGGTCGCGCGCTCAACACAGAATGGCCTGCTGGTTCGAGAATATGGGGAATAAGAGCTGCCTCCGACTAAAGTTTTTATTCTAGTCGACTAGTAGTTGTTCATTTAAGCCATTAGTGGACAAATCGCCCCTTTATATTAATTTAATTACTTAAATAGGCTACGGGATATTGAGCGTTATAGCCGCACTCAAGCGCACGACCGCACGCATAAAGCTTGCCACAAAGAACCGGCAAAAGTAATGATTATGAATGTGTAAAAAAATAGCAAGGAGACATTTAATTGTTTATTAATAAACTGGTGTTTTCTGTGTCGCTGCAAAGATGAATTTGACGATGCGGACTCGCCATGAACGAATAAAGGTAAAAGGGCATAAAACGGAAAATTTCCTCCCGTTTTGGAGGAGACCTGTCACGCCAGTGGGGCGCGCCCCACACTTTGAGAACCGCTGGATAATACTGAAACTGAAAGTATGTCCATAAATCATCTCGTCGTTTCCGACCACCAAGCCCGTTTATTGGCTTCGCCGCCATGGTCCTTCGAAGATGTGTGGTGAGTGACTAGCCGCAGCCGCAGGTGTGTTGTTGTGTGGAATCTGGTGCGCGCGCGGCATGGGTACCCAAAACAATGATAGGAAGCGGCAGCATTGCTGATACTTTTTTAGCTCAAAACAGACAGATTTCGCGCAAAATAGGCAGAAATTACATGCATTGCGAACGTCACTTATAGTGATTTTCGTTCCGTCTCGTCTTGTCAACGAAAACTCGAAAACGTCTCGTCATGTTTTAGTCACCTTAGAGCCATTTTTAGCTAGTCATCATCGCGTTATCGTCATAAAAAAAAAGTGCGTCAACGAAATCATTTCGTTATCGTCATCGTCAGTGTTGGTCAAGTTACTTGGAAATAGTAATTAGCAGGGACGTGCACAGGAATTTTGTGGGGCAGTTGCTCTGACCTGAAAAAAGGGCACTACCCCCAAAACTCACGGGCTATATATTAAGGAATATATTCAGTTGAATTTTGCCCATACAAATAGCCTTATCTGATCGTGTTTATGTCCAAACGCAATACCTCATATTATTATGGTCTTATTATTATTTATAAAGATTGCAAACGTCAAAGATGACAGGTTTATGATATACAACTTTGTAAACAGTATACAAAATGTATTAACAATATGTTAAATGTCACCAAAATACACATGAGAAAAAGAGTTCCTCATATTATTGTTTATTGTTTTAAAAAAATTTTTTTTTTTTTTTTTTTTTTTATAAATAATCTGGATTGAATTGACAGATGGGGAAAAACTCGCTTCTAATAAAAAAAAACAAAAAAACGCTTAGATTTCGGAAAAAATACAATCCTTTTTTAACCTTTTGGCTTCCCGTACATTCAATTGTGCTTTTTGCTCATCTGGGCAACTACGCATGATTTGTAGTATGATTGCGTAAAGGGAACAGGAATTCCGGTAAGGAACAGAATCGACTGCTACACCCAGTGCCAATCCTGACCTCCCTGGGGCCCTAAGCAAAATTCTGCTAAGGGGCCCTCTACCTGACCCGTGATGTCGTGAGCTATGTAAACCATTTGCCATTGCCACAGTCACACCTGACACTTCAGCGCTCCCATACAATCCTCCCTCCTTTAAACAAAACAGTCAAAGAATAAGTACAACAATATAGAACAGAATGAGGTTCAAACACACAATATTTATTGAATATTTAATGAGTATTTTCTATAGAATGTTAAGATAATAAGTGAATATTATTAAGTAAGTGAATATTAACGTAAACATAAATAAGAAGAAAATAATAAATTATAACCCTGAGCTTTGGCTTTTGGGATTAACTTTGGTTCTTTCTACAGCCTGGGCATTTTCGGCATCAGTATGATTTTTTAATTTTTTATTATGCATGTTGAAGCAATTCTTGATTTATGGTTTTTATTTACTGAGGGATGTGCATCCATATTGACCAGTATGTCCAGCTAATCAACATTTTAAATTCAATATAGCCTATAAATCAATAGTCAATCAATGTCAAATTGTCAATACATTGCTTTCTATCTTGCATAATTAGTGCAGTTGTTTAGAGTTTTTAACTACACTGAGACTAGATAATCAGTGTCTTGTTTTATAATGTGTACTTTGATTGGGAGTGCCATCATTCACGTGCATGTATTGTACAGTTACAGTCTGGTCTCTACATATTTCTGCTTGAAAAATGCGAGTTTCATGTCGTGCACGCGCATATGAACGCACGATAACACACGCGACGCGGTTATGTTTTCCGAGCTGCAGTAAACAACACCGTTGCACTTTGTCGTTTATCAAAATCAAACGTAATAAATAATTGTATTTTACTCTCACTTTTGTCAGCCACAAAGTGATGCAAGAGATGCACTGCCTGCCCAGCTAGGTTAGCAAGACCGAAAAACATCAAACTTTGCTGACATCAAACTTAGAGAGGAGAGAACACAAGTTTACCTGATTGTTGTTCCCGCAATTCACTCTCATGGTCTTTTTCTTCTTCCTCTTTTCGTGACCAGAAGGATAGTTTCGCTTCATTTTGTCGTGGATGTTGTAGCTACACATTTGACGGCGCGCTATGACAATGACACGAGATGGAGGCGTGGCCTTAAGTAATTTGCGTGGCCCTAGGCCGGTCGCGTGCAGTCTATGGTCTCGTGCAGCGTTTGCCCTTCATACTGACTTTCACTTTCGGTGCCCGAATGGAAGTGAATGAGGCTTTGCGATTTTTTTTTAATCTAGGCCTTGGTGAAATTCTGCATCCATTGTACGATTTAATTTTTTTCTCGGAAGGGCAACTTGAGTGAGAAGGGCATATGGGCAGTTGCCCGGGCAACCTGAGCAACCCCCCTGTGCACGTCCCTGGTAATTAGTTACTGATTACTTCTTCAAGAAAGTAATCCAGTTACTTTACTGATTACTTATTTTCAAAAGTAATTAGTTACTTTACTAAGTTACTTTTCAAAAACATGATGCACAACCTGAATACGCTATAAAGCAATAGACCTTTCAGCCTAATTCTATTCTTTCTGCATATTCCACCATCTAAAATTTAATCAAATTAAACACTCTTTTTTTAACTTGTTTTATTAGTTTCAATATTTTTACTTAATGCACATTGCATCAAGCAAAAATTTAATTAAATGCAACAGTCTCAGACTTTTGATGAACATTTAAAACTATTTTCTGCACATTCCACCATATTTTAATGAAATAAAGAAAGTCCTTCTTCTGTTAACTTATATTTCTGCATATTCCAGCATATAAAATAAATATATTTTTTTGTAAAATCCTTCATTCGAATAGATGTAAATAAAATACAGCAATAAAATAATTAAAATGAAAGTCTCTCCTGACTGTATTCCAAATTATTAACACATACGTCTTTTAACAGTAAGTGCAGAGAGGAGTAAAAATGAGTTTACCAAAACAGCCATGTCATGTCAGTTGGGGGTTCAGGTTTTTTTTCAGTAAGTTTCACATTCCTGTGCCGGCTTGCTAGGTGCTTGCTCAGATTTGAGGTGGAATTTTGACATTCTCCAACGGGGGTTCCTGTTTCTAGATCAGGATGATCTGCACACGCAAGGTCTCTCGCTCGCTCTCCCTCTCTGCGGGTGCGCGCGCGCTACGCGGTCTCTGTCTCGCATGCACGCTCGCTCTAGATTCCGGGAGATTTTAACTAATTTGCGGTATAACTAGTCGATCACGAGTGGCTCAACAGGTAGATCTATAGATAAACTCATCTTTCAGGCATTTGACCAACCGGGTTGACACTAGGCTTGGGCGGTATCCAAATTTTGATACCGTCAAACCTCCTCCCTATTTTACCGCGGTATACGGTATTACCGCGTGACTAATTAAAAATTATGACATAAGGCTCAGACGACATCACCAAACTGTTGGTTTGTGCAGGGATGAGTCACAATTTTCGCATATTCAATTATTTGATTTTATTATAGAATATGGAATAGGTTGTGGGATTATTGTCTATAAAAAATCCCCATGTTTTCCGTTCTGATGCGGTGGTGACACGTTCAACCAGAGGGTGGCGATGCCAATAATGCATCTAAAAGCTGTCAATCAACTCTCAGACAACAGGAGAAGATGCACATTGTGAGCGGAGCATGTGAGCGGAGTGGTAATATTTCCTCCAGAGCAGAGAGCGCATTTCTGAAGATCACGCGCCGCGTGCTCAGTCCACTCAGCGCCGCTCGCTCAGAATGCCCGCAGTGACATGCTGGTTAGAAAACATGTGAAGTAGGGCTGCCCGTGCACGACTAAAGGTTTTTTTTCTAGTTGACTAGTAGTAGTTGATTTAAGCCATTAGTCTAATCACATATTTATATTGATTAAATTACTTAAATATATCTAGGAGAGCAGTGGCGGCTCCTGCAAAATCTCTCAGGGGGGGCAAATGTTTGGATGATTGATAAGGATAAGGTCCAAGGTTTACAAATATTTTACCAATGGAAAGCATTAAAAGAGCTTGGAAATTATTTTGGGGAAAAAACAGGTTTTCTTTCGTTTCCTGAAAAGTAACAGTTTTGGACATACAAGGCTTCCGTCCGACAGCGCTGATGATGTGTGTGTGTGTGTGTGTGTGTGTGTGTGTGTGTGTGTTATTACGCTAATTAACATTTTACCAAAATTCAAGCTCAAATGGAGTTTGACAAGAGTTTGACCAGTAAATGTATTTTCAATCCACTCAGATAGTTTAAGTTATTTTATTAAAGATTCCACTAGGTGGCGACAAATAATATTGTTGACTGAATCGTTGACATGTAGGATAAAGATTGTGTTGGTGTTCGAATGGAAATGTACAAATTTCAAAGTACAATGCTAGGAGTAAAAAAGACTGCTACCATCCTTTCCTAAACTGATTGTAAAAACAAAGTGAGATTTTCCAACACTCGAGTATTAAAATGTTCAGCAATAAATACCTCTTTAGACAGCCTCTGCTTGTCTTCTTCTCCCAAGGCCCTCCTAGATCTTGTTGTTCCTGTTGCTACTTGCTCCTGCTCAATGTATGCTGATTACTACGACGGGCTGAATGGTATTTATTTTAATGACACGAGAAATGACTGCGTTATGAGTCATGACTGCGTTCGCCATGACGTTGTTCAAGTTCAACTGGTCCCAACAGTCTCTCTCGCTCTCGTTATTTTTTATTTTTATTTTTTGAATCACATTTGATAAAGATATTAGTGTTTCATTTTTTCTTGTTATTCAAATTCAAAATTGTTTTCAAATATTATTTGTCACTTAATCGTTTGTTCCCACCAATTGCTGCACAACTTAAGGATACGTATGATGACGTAAGCACGTCAGTGCGAGCCCTCCCGGAACCCATAGAGAATGCATTGCAGTGCCTGCAGTTAGAAAAAAAACATCTTTGAATGTAAGTCTATGGGAACACTCTGGGCGATTCTCAGCCATAGTGAAATCGCCCAAAAAGAGGCGGTACTCCACAGAACGTGACATGACGCTGATTGGACTATAGTGACGGCTAGCGTAACTCTGTGGTTGAATGAGATTGTGAATGTGATTGAAAAAGTCACTTTCACACTTTGGTGGTGCGTCGCCCAATCGCCCTAATGAAGAAACCGCCCCTGTAGGAGAGAATGCTAAACCATAATGAGCGTTTTCGTAATATATTGCCTATTCTGCATCTCAAAGCACGCATAAAGCTTGCCACAAAGAACCGGCAAAAGTAATTATTATGCATGAAACATTTGAATTGTTTATTAATAAAAAACTTTCTATGTCAGTGGCTGCACAGATAAAGTTTACGATGCAGACTCGCATCTTCGCAGTAGTGAACGCGCATAGAGAGAAATGCACACTTCATATGAATTAGCCTACAGAGAGCAGCCCATTTCTTTTATTTTTTAATTGTTTTGTTTAAAAGTAGACATTTCAAGCTTACTATATATATACACTTCTCAGATATTTAAGGCATCTATCTTATACGCCGAGTTTAGTTTTTTTTAGGAGACGCGCTCCAGTTCACGTGCCGGCTTATATTGTCTAATATATATGCTTCTTATTTATTAATCCGGGCAAATCGTTGATGAAACATTGATTAAAATGAAGATACAATTTATACAAAACGAAATTCACTTTTAAGAAAGGCTTTCTACAAAACAAAACGTAATAAGTGGTCAAAAATCATGTCTGACCCATTCCAAATGTTTTCCGATATTGGGCATCTTATGATCCTATCTTATTCATCTCATGCAGTTTCCTTTTCATATAACCAAAATAGATGAAAAAACAAACAAAAAAACATTATATTATTAAACATAAATATGAAAAGAAATAAGTTTTATTTTATTTTATTTTTTACTTATAGCCTATTTAAGTGTCACACCGCTCCGCTGTATAGCGGTGTAGCCTACATGCAAGTGTGCATGCATATGGTGGAGGGGTGCGATTTTCGAATAATAATCAAATACCAGGCGATCTTCAAATATTATTTTTGCTTGAAATGCCCATCCCTGCCAAACTGCAGAAGTCGTGTTCTTGTTCGAGACCAGGTCACTCGGTGCGCAACTTGCCATCTTTCCCCCTCTCTTTCTCCTCCACACTGTCACGTGATGACAACCACACATAAGCATTTTTAGCCATTAAATAAATTATATTTAATATTTAATCCTTGTCTCCTATATAAGTGCATTGGATTTTTTTTATGACGATATGACGATATTGAAACTGATACCGTTGCTATTTTTAGATCCCGCGGTATTAGGGGTGTGCGATATCACGATTTTTGATCGTGGACGATTAAAATGTCTCCACGATCTGCTTTTGAAGAAATATCGTAGTATCGTTACAGTGCATTCTATCAGTTCAGTTCTGGCGCCTCTTTCTCAAACGTACAACGCGACACATCACACGTTAATGAATAGGTACGGGACACTGCAATTCACAAAAGTTCATTATTTGCATAAGCCTTGCCGGTTAAACATTTAATTCACGTGCTGATGCGCTGTTCTAACATGCGCTTTCCTGAGCGCATACCCCCGACGCTCACAGGCACTAGAAGCCTGTCAAACAGCGCCTGAATAGTGGACTATCTTTCGAGTCTTATTATGCTAATACTGTGTTAAATACACACAATGTTTACATAAACAGAATTGGTTATGTCTAAAGTGAAAGCAAACATTTGAGAGAAAATCTGGTGTAATATGCGTCTATATTAAACACGTCGCGTGCTGGTCTAAAAGCGACAGTAGTAAATAGTACTGCCGCTTGTACTTAAAGGAATAGTTCACAAAATTTTTTTACATTTTTACTCATTATTTACTCACTCTAATGTTGTTCCAAACCTGTATTAATTTCTTTCTTGTGCTGAACACAAAAGAAGATATTTTTTTTTTGAATGTGGGTAACCAAACAGTTGCTGGTCCCCATTAACTTCCAGGAGAGAAAAAAAAAACTATACACTGGGGACCAGCAACTGTTCGGTTACCCACATTATTCAAAATAACTTTTATTTTCAACAGAAGAAAGAAAATTATTCGGGTTTAAAACATCTTGAGAGAGTAAATTAAGACAATTTTCATTTTTGAGGGAAATATCCCTTTAATGTTAATAAAACAACAAAACACAAGGAGAAAATCACTCACTGACTGAGAACTTTAATAGTAGCTTTAATAAGAATCAATAATTTATACAGTGAAGTCTATGTAGCGTTTTAATTTCATATTTGTTCATTTAATTACTTTCTTCAATGCTACTCCTAAATACACCTACTGTATCTGAAAAAATAAGACGGGAGACGCATCGCAGAGCGGAAGCTCGGGGAAACCCGAGGAGATGGCTATCTATGTCCCCGTGCATGATGCCGCGGACGAGCTATACCATTTCATATAGCAGTCAATGCTTCCCCGGTGGCTGGCGCCCAGCCCCCGCCGCAGCATTCACTGCCCTGTATGGCAATTCTGATTACTACACAGTGTGTATTCACAGTTGTTGCGCGATGCAACTGACGCTGTGTTACGTACACACCACACTGTTATGTGTAAGGATTTATGCCATTATATATTGCCCTGTGTCCTTCAGTGCAATGGCTATTCTGATTACTGCAAGTACGTGTTCACAGTTGGTGCGCGATGCAACTGACGCTGTGTTACGTACACACCACACTGTTATGTGTAAGGATTTATGCCATTATATATTGCCCTGTGTCCTTCAGTGCAATGGCTATTCTGATTACTGCAAGTACGTGTTCACAGTTGGTGCGCGATGCAACTGACGCTGTGTTACGTACACACCACACTGTTATGTGTAAGGATTTATGCCATTATATATTGCCCTGTGTCCTTCAGTGCAATGGCTATTCTGATTACTGCAAGTACGTGTTCACAGTTGGTGCGCGATGCAACTGACGCTGTGTTACGTACACACCACACTGTTATGTGTAAGGATTTATGCCATTATATATTGCCCTGTGTCCTTCAGTGCAATGGCTATTCTGATTACTACACCGTAAGTATTCACAGTTGTTGCGCGATGTAACTGACGCTGCGTTACGTACTCACTACACACTGTTGTGTGTAATGATTTATGCCATATATTGCCCTGTGTCCTTCAGTGCAAAGGCTATTCTGGTTACTACGCAGTACGTATTCACAGTTGTTGCGCGATGCAACTGACACTGTGTTTATGTACACACTGCACACTATATGAATTTGCCGTTGTATATTGCCCTGTATCCTTCAGTACAATGGCTATTCTAGTTACTACGCAGTACGTATTCACAGTTGTTGCGCGATGCAACTGACACTGTGTTTATGTACACACTGCACACTATATGAATTTGCCGTTGTATATTGCCCTGTATCCTTCAGTGGAATGGCTATTCTGATTACTACGCAGTACGTATTCACAGTTGTCGTGCGATGCAACTGACGCTGTACACACTGCACACTGATATGTGTAATGATTTATGCCTTCTATATTGCCCTGTGTCATTCAGTGCAAATGGCTATTCTGATTACTACGTATTCACAGTTCGTGCGCGATGCATCTGACGCTGTGTTACGTACACACTGCACTCTGTTATGTGTAATGTTTTATGCCATTATATATTGCCCTGTGTCATTCAGTGCAAATGGCTATCCTGATTACTACGCAGTGCGTATTCATAGTTGTCGTGCGATGCAACTAACGCTGTGTTTGTGCACACTACATACTGATATGTGTTATGATTTATGCCTTATATATTGCCCTGTGTCATTCAGTGCAAATGGCTATTCTGATTACTGCGTATTCATAGTTGTCGTGCGATGCAACTGACGCTGTGTTTGTGCACACCGCACTCTGTTATGTGTAATGATTTATGCCATTATATATTGCCCTGTGTCATTCAGTGCAAATGGCCAGCCTGATTACTACGCAGTGCGTATTCATAGTTGTCGTGCGATGCAACTAACGCTGTGTTTGTGCACACTACACACTGATATGTGTTATGATCTATGCCGTCATATTTTGCCCTATCCTTCAGTGCAAATGGCTATTCTGATCACTACGTATTCACAATTGTTGTACGATGCAACTGACGCTGTGTACACACAACGCACTGATATGTGTAACTATTACGCCGCTATATATTGCCCTGTATCCTTCAGTGCAACTGGCTACTCTTTTACTGTGTAGTCACAGTTGTTGCGCGATGCCACAGACGCTGTGTTATGTACATTGATATGTGTCTATGATTTATGCCGTTATATGTTGCCCTGTATCCTCAGTGCAGCCGGCTATTCCGATTAACTACGTATTTACAGTCGATGTCGCTATGCCTCTGACGCTGTGTTTTTTGTACACAAAAATTTAACTATGCTTGTGCACAGTCTCAGTCGTCGCTACGGCGACTTGCATTGCATCTGTGTAGATATTGAAGCGTTATGCTGCCCTTCAATGTAATGGACCATTGTGTACGCATATTCATGCAGTTTCGGTCGCTTCAGCAACTTGAGCTGCATTATACACACAGATGTTTAAAATGTGCACACTGATGTGTTATGCTGTTATGTTGCCCTCTATCATTCAGTGCAACAACCAGCTATCCTATCTAGCTGCATATTCAGTTTGTCGCTACAGCGACTACACTGCACTTATGTACGTATAAGGACGCGTGTTGCTATTTTGTTGCTCTGTTTCTTTCAGTGCAAAACTAGCTATCTTAATCTACTGTGCATACTCAGTTTCTGAATGTATGTACGTACACGGATGTGCAATTTACCATGTGTTATGCTGTAATGCTGCCCCGTTTCCGTGCAGCTAGCCATCCTGATCGAACTGTACATCTCAGTTTCTGTCTCTACGCAGTTCTGTCGCTACGGCGACTTATGCTGCGTTATGTACATGCATGGATGCGCTACAGCGACCGATGCTGTTACGTACATGTGCTATGCTGTTATGTTGTCCCGTTTCCTTCAGTACAACTGGCTATTCTGTGCTAACTCGTCTACTCACAGTTGTAGCTACGGCTATGTGTTTGTTGTTTACTGAGGTGCTATGCTATTATGGGGCTATTATCTACTGCGTGTATTCATCAGAGCCCAGGTGGTTGCAATTCCAGCATTTTGCCTGGATGAGGTCAGTGTTTCAGAGTCTCAGAAGTACGCTTGTGCCCCATGCGTGCCCTGCGTGCTTATGTGAACAGAACTAGCCAGTTTCGAACTTCAGAGCAGCTCTTCGTCTGCTACGCGGGTGCTAAGAGGCGGCGCGCTGTCGAAACGGAGGCTATCTCACTGGATAGTGGAGGCTGTGCACTGGCTGGCTTATGCTTCACGGGAAGCCGTTTCCCTATAGGGGTGCACGCCCACTCCATTAGGAGTTTGGCGTCATCATGGGCGTGGGCGAAAGGCATGTCTATTCAAGACATTTGTTTCGCGGCAGGTTGGTCGTCTCGTAATACCTTCGCGAGATTCTATAACTTGAATATCCCTTCATTCGCACCACATGTCTGTCAGTGCAGGGAGAGAAAGCTGAGCTGTCGTTGGACTAGGCTAGACTGCCCCGATGGCGCGCGCTCTAGCCACGGTTCGACTAGTCGTCAGACAGTGCGAGTTATTATTAGCATAGCTATCATGTTCACTATATTGTGCCCTTTGTTATGTCCGCATTCATAGCCGGCAGTATTTTCCTAAGCACCAATCACTTGCTGCAATCTCCCTCCATTCAGTTCAGCGTGCTTAGCTTGATGGGAGGGGCCTTCGTTGGTGCAGATGCCGAGTTGGCTCTGTGCCAATAGATGTTTCAACCAGGTCCGGTGTCTGTTCCTGAGAGCTGGGCGGGGTTTCTCCCACGCGGCGGGGGTTTTATTGTTCCCCATACGTAATGTCGAGAGACCGACTCGATAAGGGAACGTCTCTGGTTACTCACGTAACCGTAGTTCCCTGAGAGGAGGGAACGAGACATTACGTAACCTGCCGTGTGGGAGGGACTCTCAGTCTCCTTACTCTCGTTCAGCTAAGATTCTGAGGTTTTTGGCGCCCGCCGTCACCTATATTGAGCAGTGTCAGCCAATCAGGTGATGGCGGGACCGCCATTGGCTATTTGCAAGCAAAAGAGTTATTCTATCAGACTTCATGATTCGAGGAAAATGGATTTCCCCATACGTAATGTCTCGTTCCCTCCTCTCAGGGAACTACGGTTACGTGAGTAACCAGAGACGTTTCTGTCGGCTGCATGAACATATCAATGTCGAGAAAGCAATCACGTCACTAGTTTTAAATATGCAAGTTCGTCGGCTAATGAATGCATAAAAATGACCAGCCGGATAAAAATAATGCAAATAGATGGTAACAATTGCGCCATAAAACATTTGGGTCAGGTCTGCGTGTGTTTTTGTCACATTGCATTAACGGTTGACTGAGGTAATGTTAGAGTCCTCACAGCCTCGACGGCAAACTACTGATCTTTCTCTGCTGATTCAGCATCTAGTCAACAAATGAATTAATTTGTAATGATATGGCAATATGTAGCTACTTTAGTGTTATGTATTCATACCGTTTCGCTGTCGGTGTTTTAAATGTCAGCGCTCTCGCTGCGTGTTCTCTCCGTGCTGCGCGCTCCTTCACGTGTTAACGTAAACAACTCAGCCGAGTAGCCCCAGAGTGCAGTCTGGACGATGGGGCGGGGCGACACTTTTAGGTGGGGCGACACGTGTCGCTCCGCCCACACCCGATTTTATTGGTTTATAATCTGTTTATAATACAGCAATCTTATTGGCATAGACGCTTGAGGCACGAGCATGCGCATTCCTTTATGTACGAGTTTATGAATTATCTATGACGCTGTTTGGCCGTAGGCCTACTATATTAAGTGATAACCATTGCGATTTCAGTAACGATCAATTGGATAATGTTTTGATGAACTTACGAATCAAGTTAGATGAAGTTACTGTCAAAATGTATTCACAATTCACATCGTTTCAAAGCAGCTTTACAAAAAGTCATATTGTAAGCTTTAATATTGAGCAGTTTTAAGGCTTGGCGATATCATATGTTGCTGATAAATAATACACTGTTTGAGATTTAGCCTAGCTATACTATATTAATTTACCCTGCAGATAAGTCAGTGCCACTTTTGGTGGGCAATGAGCATGACTGCATGAAATTACTGGCAGATCAAAGGAGAGATCATTTCTATGTGGGCTGATTTAGACAATATTTTTCCGCATGTCATGCAGAGCTCCTTAATTTTACATCATTCGTTTATGCTTCTTCGTTTTTCCATTAGGATCAGTGAATAAACACAAACTCGGGATTTTACACAAATTATGATAATTCCCTGTATTTCAGTAAAACAAAGGATAAATCCGAAAGTGTGTTTTATTTTATTTTAAAGCAAAACCACGGTGACAAATTAGACAGGCTACCAAATAGCAAGCCCTGGCCATTGGGTTATGTGCGTACAATGGGAATAAAATCCGTGCAGCGCTGCAATGTGAAAAAAAAGAAGAAGATAAAAAAGTTTTTTTTTAGTTTTTTTTTTTTTCCTAAAACAGATGTTATGTTGATCTATAGCAAATATTATAATGTAGGCTATGTGCTCAAGAGCGTATTTAAGCAATTGGCCTACATGTTCATATCACTTCTCTGCTGGGTGTTTTAGTTATTTTATTACAGCCTATAATAGCACAGATTTATAGCAGTGTGTTTTTGTATGGTTATGCAGCTAGCCTATATGTGAGTATTAATATTTGTAACCATTTTTATACTGCATGAACATGAACACGCAATGCGATGGTGGATGAATAAACAATTGGATTTTTAATATACCTGATGTCACAGTCCCAGATAGACAGTCGTACATAACCGGTTGACACTTATTAGAAAACATAAATCTTTAAAAAATATAACATAGGGCTTTACAGAACCAATAGGCCCTCATATTGTATGATCAGGTAATCAACCAGGAAACGTGTTTGCCATTAAACATTTTATTTGCACTTTGTACCAAATAATGCAAGCATTGGACAATCTCGTTAAAAAAAAATGACAACAAAAAACGGTCATGCTTTAGAATTTAAAATCAGCTGCTTACATTCTTACAGTCAATTATCATCATTTGCGTAAAATCCCGAGTTTGTGCTGATCCACCGATCCTGATAGAAATATGAAGAAGCCAAGTGAATGACGCACTAATCTAATGTAAAACATCTCCCTGAAGTACAAGTAACGTCACCAAGCGTTCGTTTTTAAACAATAACTTAATCTATACTGTGTCTTAAGTATAGTAAAGTATTAGCCAATAGATATTAACAAAAATTACCATGGTAAACTGATAATAAGATACGATTAAAGTTAGCATTTAATATTTCTTTGATACGGCCAAATCATTCACAAAATCGTACATAAAGGAATGCGCATGCTCAGACCTGAATCGTTTACACCAATAAGATTGCGGTATTATAAACCAATTAAATTGGGGGTGGGCGGAGCGACACGTGTCGCCCCGCCTAAAAGTGTCGCCCCGCCCCATCGTCCAGACTGCACTCTGGGGTACTACACTCAGCCAGTGATAGTTTGTTATTTGTCCTCTAGAGGCCACTCTCACTCTGTAGGCTATAATGCCAGCAGTCTCTTCTGTTCTGAGCGCTCTCGTGCTGTGTAATGACCGCGCGCACTTCTCAGCCGCTCCAGCAACGGACGCAACCCGGAAAAACTATCGGTGTGGATTTTTGCCGATAACGATAGTTCCACCAAACAACTATCGGTGCCGATTAATCGGCAAAACCGATGAATCGGTCGACCTCTAGTTACTGCCCATCAGTGGTCATCGTTGACGAAAACAACATTGCAGCATTACGAGACACTCATGGTGGAGGTCAAATCCCCACCAGAAAGGGGCGTCGCTCAACCTCAACCATTTTTCTGCACCCTCAGGTATGCTTTTAATTATTATTATTTTTTTTTTGCAGTAGATGACCAGGTATGATATTTCAGTTATCACATACAAATGAGATGAAAGGGCTCTATATAGGACCTTAAAGGGTTTCTTTCAGGGGTTCCAACCATGGGATCATTTTATGGATTTTTTTTGTTTTGATTCATTTTTATAATAATAACATTTTATGAATTAAACAGTGCGTAAACATACTTTATCAATAGGAAACATTGAAATAACCCGTTAAATATGAAAATGCAATCATTTAAGACATTTCTCCTTATATAAAACCATATTAGCATAAAGGGTTCTTTAAAATTGAGCCGAGAAGAGTATTATTATCATATATCATTATATCAATCAACATAAGAGTCATTATGGCACATTAGATTCTATTTTTTATTAGATCCCATTAGTATTTTCCTTTGAGAATGTTAGATCTACTAAAACACTTTGTCGTAACAGGCTTTAAAATTGTGCTCTGGAATATGCATAAATATGTAAAGATCACCGTTTGTATGTTAAAATATTCCACCAAGAGCTCACCATTTTCCCATGCAGATAGGAAATGGAAATTTTAAGCTCAGTTACTTACCATGCTCTCAGGGTAAAAGTGTACCCTAGGTTTTATCGTATTCCTCCAAACTGTACTGCACCCCGTGTCCTTAGCCCCCATTGACCTTGGTGACAGAAGTGATTACGACCACCTTCTAAACCCACAGGATTAAAACCAGTAGCCTGGTTGTGTAGTAAATCACTTCACCCAGGGTCCATAAAGCTCTCTGTGTGCTTTTTCAGTGCACAGAGTGCCTTGCTAATGCCAACTGCATCGCATAGCACTTACTATCCATACGAAAAATGACCCAGCCTCTCGCTAATGCATCATTAACATTCCTGGATGCATAAATTGTGAAAGGTTTACGATTTATGCGCTTGCAGTGTGTGAAGAGGGACAGGATATTTGATGTTGCACAGATAAAGCGATTGCGAATGTTTCACAAAGAGAATGATTGTTGTATGTCCTCAAACTGTTAAAATGCCATTAATGAGAATGCTTTAGTTGTTTATGTTTACCGTGATTTTCATTTTATTTGATTTTAGCTGTTATATTTGAAACATCTATTTGACCCACAAAAATTGGCTTCTGCCAAACATTTCTCAATTATGTATATGCAATATAAATCTGCATTTGCTATAATTTATAACCAGAGAGGCTTCATTGTTTTTCCTTTGAATGACTTTGTACATGAATAATTACTGAAAACATGACATGGTTACAATTTATTTTACAGTACGTGTACTTACAGTGTAGGCTACTTACCCAAGAAAGTACTGGTAATATAAGTTAACTACATGGGTTAAGGTTAGGTTTAGGGGTAGGTTCAGGGTTAATAACTAGTTATTGTAATTGCTATAATAAGTATTCTCATTCACGGTTCCATGCTGGTGGAATGATCTCCCCACCCTCGTCCGTAATGCAGAATCCCTGACAGCATTCAAAAGACAACTGAAAACTCATCTCTTCCGGGAGTAGCCTACTTAACATAAAAAAAAAAAAAAAAAAAAAAAAAAAAAAAATTCTCTTTTAAATCTTTCCTTCCCTTTTAAATCTTCCCTTGTCTGGCTTTTGCTACTCTGAGCAATGCCGGAACTTTGTATTTTGAGCACTTCTTGTGTCGTTCTTCCCTCTTCACGATGACTCGCTTGCTTTAGTCCTCAGATGTAAGTCGCTTTGGATAAAAGCGTCTGCTAAATGACTAAATGTAAATGTAAAATGTAAGTATATAGTATGTACATGCAGAACAGGACTGTAAAATAAAGTGCTACCCATGAAATGATTTGCCCTCAAAAGTCAGTGACGTATAGTGCCATCCATATTGGGGTTTTTTTTGTCGTAAAATGAACCATTTTACAGAATTGCGACCAAGTGATTGGTTTGTATATCCTCATGACCTCCTTCAAGACTCGACCTTTGGTTATCATAATGAATCCTTGTGCAGTTTTCCCTCCATACTAGACTAGAATGCCAAAGAGTAGATGCCACCAAGCTGGCGTGGTAGCCGTCCCACCTGTAGCCATTGCCAGCCTCTGGCGAGGCACAAGGAGCTGCCATCTGACGGGCCTGGCACTGCCCCTCTCCCCTCTCAAACCCAGTTAAACCCTCTAGTGTCTGTGCCATCGCAACACTGTCCTCATAGTGTACAGCCATCTGGGCCTGTACAGCCGCTTTAGGGGAGAAACATCGATTTCCATGTCTGCCTCTGAACTTGTGCGTTTTCCACCTTTAAATGAATGTAATCAGACAGTCCTTAGTGTACTTCTGATCTTACTTTGAATTGATGCACACAATTGATGTTATTAAATTGATGTTATTATTAGAATATCTATCTATCTATCTATCTATCTATCTATCTATCTATCTATCTATCTATCTATCTATCTATCTATCTATCTATCTATCTATCTATCTATCTATCTATCTATCTATCTATCTATCTATCTATCTGTCTGTCTATCTGTCTGTCTGTCTGTCTGTCTGTCTGTCTGTCTGTCTGTCTGTCTGTCTGTCTGTCTGTCTGTCTGTCTGTCTGTCTGTCTGTCTGTCTGTCTGTCTGTCTGTCTGTCTGTCTATAGTCTATCGTTCTATCATGCTGTCGTTCCTTCTGTTATTTTGATCATTCTGTTGAATGTCGTTCTTTGTCTATCTGTCAGTCAAACGTTCGTTCGATTGTTTTATCTAGATCAGGGGTCTCAAACTCAACTTAACTGGGGGCCGCTGTAGGTAGAGTCGGGGTCAGGCTGGGCCGCATCAAGTATTCCACAAAAAAATAGTATTCAAGTATTCCAAAAAAGGAACACAACTGATCCAATCTTCTCAATATTTATTATTAACATTTCTTCTGAACTGTTCCTCTGAATTTGAACATTCCTTTCTGTACATTATTGGTTCTTCATGAGCTGTCCTTCTGACAGTTGAAGTTCATTTTACAAACTTTCTTTGTCTATAACACATATTTGTGATATTTATATTTGCTTATGTCCTTTTTATTTTCTTTATACAACACATTAATGATATTGAATGTTTTTTTTGGAAGGCACATTTCCTTTTATTATACTTAGAAAAACAATTATTACTTTTGAAATACAAATTTTTGCAGTCATGTCTGCCCGTCTTATTGAATTCTTTTTACACATGTATAGTGTCTCAAATTACTGACTGCACAAATCAAAGCAAACCTTCTTATCAACCTGTTGGACACATATTACAAGCTCAAAATGATTATTCTCACATTGTTTTAGAGCAGGGTCTCTCTCCAACACGTCGCTCGCGAGCTGCCAGTAGCTCGTGGCCTGATTGGTGGTAGCTCGCCAAGGGGCCGTTCACATATCGCGCTCACATATTTTGCGCGCTCAAGTTCGCTATTTCAAATGTAGGCGCGCGGCAAGTGCGCTCATAATTGAAGCGACGCGCTCATTTTTTCCAGGCGCAGTATGTTTGTACTTCGCGGTTATCTATGACAACTATTGACAACAAACCCACCGTAAGCTGTCACGAGACTATCTATGGTAGCCCGTAAGGGATAAAAAAAAAAAAATTAAAACGCGGCACACGCAAACGACGGGCCGCACTAACATTCAACTTTAATGTCAAGTAGGGGGCCACAAAATATCACCCCGCGGGCCGCAAATGGCCCGCGGGCCGCGAGTTTGAGACCACTGATCTAGATCATTCTATCATTCTATTTATCATTCTTGCATTCTATCATTACTTATATCCTTCCATTCTAACGTTCTAGCTATCGTTCTTTGTCATTCTGTCGATTGTTCTTTGTCCATCTATTTGTTGATCGATCGATCTATGTACAGTATCTTTTCATTGTTCTACCTATCATTTTATCTATAGTTCAATCAATTATTCTAGCTATCATTCTATGACAAAATTTCAATGTTTTTGAGCATTACACACTATTAAGTTCTTGTTGGTATTTTCCCATTTTTAAGTGCAACGAGTACGCCACTTTTCGCGATCCAATCAATTCCCAAAGAATACTAATCATGGTTCAGCCCTATAATTTTTTTTCTAGTTGAATATCATGTTTCATTCTGAAATATGTCATCATATGGTGGAGAAGTGGATTGCAAACAGTGTTACGTGCTGTCTTTAAGCTGTACCATGCCATTGTTCACCACAAAAAGCCCTTTTTTAGTCTGTGGAAAAGAGGAAAATATGACACATTAATGGCACCATTACAGTTAATAGAGGAAAAAGTCTAATCTATGATTGGTAAACACATCACTGCTAGGCTCTGTGTACTATAATTGAAATGAGAGAATCATTCATAACAGCAGCATTTTACTTCTATTTCTCAGCATCCTGATAAGATCAGAGGAAGTGGTTGAAAAACCTGTTTGTTTCAGCCTCCTTTATCAATTTAATTTTCTGCAGTACTGACATGTAGCAAATAATGTGTTTATAGTATCTTTCAATGCTTTTAATATAAATGTTATGCTTCATATAGATATCATGCATTTTTTATGACTATATACTGTATGATCATTGTTTTAAGTTATTGCTTGAGTTGATCTCATAATTGCCCATACAATGCATTAAAATTTACATTAAATGATGTTTTATTAACAAAGTTCGGGAGGAGCACGTTCGGATAACTAACACGGGTGGAGAGCACTCAGAAATCAATGATAAGAGGTGTATAAAGATTCAGCAGTCTCACCTCAATCCATTGACCGTTTTGCAGCACCCCTCCACCACCCCTTCTCCACACTTCTAGTCCTAACCATTTACATACGGGGGAGTACTCTGGGTTCGGGCCGAATTCCGAGCTTGGAGCCCTCCCCCCTAGCAGCACGCCAAATACGCATTAAACTTTACTCCCTCTAATTGTATGTAAGTGTGAACTCGTGAATTACATTTAAAGTCACACAGCAAGGACTTTTCTGAATACCATATTCATTTAGCTTTTGATTGGCTGGTAATAAGAGGTTGATGATAATCTGAAGACATACATTTATCTGATTTCAAGAGGAGAATTATGTTGTTGAATGTGATATTCTGAAGATTTTTACGTATCATTGTGTAATGATGGGCTCTTTCATCTATATGGCAACTTTTTTTCGGTTATTGTTTTTAAAACTTCTATTACGAATATATTGCATTGAGTATATTGAGTTTTTTTTTTTCATGAAGCTGTGAGTACTATCATTGCAAAAAACATTCAGAATTGATCTTGCATTATTCAGAAGGCATTTTTAGGGGTGTCGCATTTATGAAAAGTGAAGTGTTCAGTTACTGACAAGTCAGACTTCATCCATTAGCTTTTTAACATTCAGCTGAGCCATTTGTTCCCAGTTGAAAGTCATGCAAGCCGATCTTAAAATCATTCTGTTTTATGATTATCCCACCACTGATAGCTCATATCAGATTAAACGTAGGTGTCTGCATCTTACACTGATGGCGCCAAACAAGACATCCACAGAGAGACTTAACATTAAGAGGTCTATTAAGAGTGTCAGGAAGCTTTGAATATGTGTGGATGATTGTTACATGAAATTTTATACTGCCATTAAAGTCTTTCAAGTGCATTAATACTTCATGATGGCAAAATGACAAAAATCTATTCAATATTCCAGCTAGATTCTAGTTTTGCATTTATTGTGTGTGTACATACATAAATGCACATATATATATATATATATATATATATAAACAAAAAAAAAATATGTGTTTATATATATTTAAAATATATATTATTGTAGTGTCTGTGTAATATATATATATATATATATATATATATACACACACACACATATACATTTATTTTTGACCTACCGTCGACAATCGTTATTTTCTGAATGATAAGAACTTCTTTTCAATGACCATTTGTTGACAAATATATTTTTTAAAAGTTTCGAACTGTATTTTGAAACAATTTAATCTGTAAATGGCATTTTCAGCACAAAATTATATCTAATCAATACACAAGTGTGGAAAGAGTCTCACCAATTATATGGTCATTCTGCCTCGCTTCCAGAGTTGACTGGCATGTCTCTCTCTCTCTCTCTCTCTCTCTCTCTCTCTCTCTCTCTCTCTCTCTCTCTCTCTCTCTCTCTCTCTCTCTCTCTCTCTCTCTCTCTCTCTCTCTCTCTCTCTCTCTCTCTCCTCTCTCTCTCTCTCTCTCTCTCTCTCTCTCTCTCTCTTTATCTGTCTTTCACCATTTCTTTGAGCAACGTTCTCATGACAGCCATGTAGCTGAAGCTCTATTTGTGGACGCTGCATGTGTGTTTTTGTAATATATAGGGCTTATGCACCGGGCTGCAAGGGCTGGGAGTGTGTGGAGGAGATAGGAGAATAAGAAAGGAGACCCACTGTTCGTGTCCTCCGCACCTCTACCAGGAACTAACGGCTGCCTCGAGCTTAGCAATGGCATTTTTTTTTATTGGCTCATGACGGATTTGGTAGGGATGTTGGGAATAGGCCTGGCAGACCTCAGTAAACACGTGGGGGTCAGCTGCATGATTTAGCAGTGATAAGAGCATTGGGAACGGCAGGATTAGTGAACAAGGAGGACGCCAATGAGACCAAGAACACTTGTCTGCTGAGATTTCTGCCTCAACTTCACACGTATAAATCTCTGGACTGCACTGATATATTGCCTCCAGGCCTGCATTGTTTACAACATGCTGGCTGTCCAAATGAGTTGTTTATGCCAAAGAAAGGAGGCAACAGCTATAAATCTGATGTGCAAGATGGGATGTTTGGGTTGGGTGGCACAAGGTTGCTACATGGTGCACACCTGTTGTGCTAAATAGCCTGAGGTAGAAAAACGGTGGCGTCCGGCGGACATTCTATCATCTGCAGATGCTTGCGGAGGAAATTAGCTGTTATACATCAATAAGACAACATGAGCACAAACAGGATCACATTAGCAAGTTGTTTTCATTATCATTAGCAGGCGTTGTCTTAGCGCAAACACATCTATTTGCATTGGTTGGCCGCTGTAAAGTTACTCTCGGTAGCGTTTGTCACCTTCGTACAAATCGAGCCTCTGATAGTTTAATTACGGTGTCGCCTCCACCTGCGTAAATACCCCCTAAACCATCAAAGTACAGACGCTAACGATTGCTCACGGGTAGATAATTTCAGTAGGACGGCTAATAGGAAATGAAGCCTGACACATTTATTTACAATGGGGATGCACAGTCTGTGGTTCCCATTAGCAATGTAAATATTTTTAGAGGACGTATTTAAATCAAAAGTAATTTCCTCAAGGAAATCTGAGCAGCATGTGCTAATTGGTTTGACTTTGAATGAGACAAAATGTTAAAGTTCCTGAGTGTGCAGTGAAGTATGTGTGTGCGCGTGCAGCAGAAGTTACATGCAAATGCAGCTTTCGAGTGCTTGTATAATCTCTCAGTTCTACAACTTTTCAGATCTAGCCTCCCGTAGTCGCTCTTTTAGAGCTTCTCCCAAAAGAACTCATTTTATTGCCAGGCCAGGAAATGGCTTGATACACTATCCAGAGGGAGACGTCTAATTTCAAAGACCATTTTTGAGAAGATTTGTAATAATGGCCTCTTGAGTATCTGACAAACATTAGTGAAATGGATTTGAACAGAACAACTCTTATAGGATCTCTCAAAGTCATATAATTACAGTCTTCTTACTAAATGTCTATCTATCGTTCTATCTATCATTCTATCTATCGTTCTATCGATCTATCGATCTACCAATCTATCAGCCCGTCCGTCCATCGCTCCCTCGTTTGCTTAATCCCTCTATTGTGTAGCTGAGCCATTCCACCGAAAGGGTGACATTTCTGTCCCCAGGACATTATATGTATAAAATTGCATGAAAATTAACTCTAAAATACATTTTATTATTAAGCAAAATGTCATGCATATTAAGCTAACTACAAATTTAAAATGTATAATTAAAAAAATTAATAAAAACTGCATAGAACACTAAAAAATAGCATTTTCTGCATGTCCCCACTCTCTATCTCTAAACTTTACCATGAAATATAATGATTAAAATACTTCAGAAATCTGATTTCTTTTGCATTGTTGTGTAACTTTATATCCAATCTGCTTTAAAATTAAAGAGAATTAAATTTTAAAATTAAATTTTTTAGATAAAATACATATTTTAGTCATGTCCCCGGGTTTACACTCAGTCCTGTTACCCTATTACATCCCGCCTCTGAAAAACGTAGAATATTCCACAAGACACATTTTCAACAGTAAGTTGCATCATTTGGATCTTCTGAAGGCAATGGGGCGACCATAAGTAAGTCCTCTCATTTTAATTTCTGTATATTTGATGAAATTGTAACTATGACTGAGAAGGTCAATCTCAACATACGGTCCTGTTACCTAAACTTTTTCTTAGATTTACATTTTTTATTTTACAAATATTAACTTTTGGTAAGGCACTAGAAATGGCTCAGTGTCCTCATGTTATTTGCATCTATGCTATGTGGCCATATGCATGTATTTGATAACTTTTTGCTTAAAAACTCAATCCTGTTACTTTCAGTCCTGTTACTATTTTTTTCTTTTTCTAAAAAAATAAAATTAAACCACTATTTTTATCAGTTTTGTTTGGCCCATAATTTATACAATTATTTAATAAATTAAAAAAATATATATATATAAACTTGAGGCTTCGGTCTTATTTAAAATTAAAAAATGGCTTTGTGTTTTTTTATTAAAATACACCTTGCCTTAATAGTGATTTTATTGTAACAAATATCAATTTTTTGAACATATAACCAACAATTTCTTTAAAATAAACACTTTCTTGTGGGGAAAACAAAGAAATTAATTGACATGCTTTTAAACTTGCTTTTTAAATGGGACATGATTTTCGGTAACAGGATTGAGAAAACATGCGCCCATCTTCTGCTTAAACCTTGTAAAAAATAAATAAAGTTGCCTGAGATTGACCAATACACATTTTGAATAGTTAAATATGTGTAGTATTAGATTCAATGTTGAAAAAGATAAAAAATAAAGTTTAATTTTGAAGAGTTACAACAAGCAAATGTCACCCATTCGGTGGAATGGCCCAGCTATAGTGTAGCTAACATTTTTTTTCTGTAAGGTATTTTGACTGTAGTTTGATACTTTCAACTATTTTTTTTATCTTGCCCCAAGTTATAGTTTCAAATGAATTTCCCCTATACTGGTTATTCAGCTGTTACATAGTAAAGGGCTCCAGACAAACATTTTTTAATAGGAGCGCAAGCAGAAAATTTAGGGGCACACCTTAAATCAGCTTGCAATGCAGTTATTCACATTTTGCCCCACAGTAACTGTATTACTGACAAATGCTTTGAAAATAAATAGACTTAACATACAGAAATGTTGCAACAATGTGCAGTTTTATTTTAAGTTCACAGGGCTCCTAACTAACATTTTGAGGGCAGCAGCACCGGAGCCAAGTATTTGGTAGCACTGCAGGGCTGACAATAAAGCACTGAGCTTTAATTATTATGATTTATAATGTCTTAATATTAATTCAAAAGCAAAACGAGTGAACAAAAATAGATATTAGGGAGTCTGGAGCTCTGATAGTAAAAGCTGTGATATCACATCAGTTTTGCATATTGAATCTTTACCTTTATTGCGTTGCATCTATGCATAGTGACATTTTTGTGCGTGTTGGTGTTGTTTTCCAGCTGAATACCCCCTTGAGGTTCAATAAAGTATTTCAGTCTTTCTATCCAAACTTGGCAGAAGGAGTTTCATTCATCCAGATGGAGAGAGAGAGAGAGAGAGAGAGAGAGAGAGAGAGAGAGAGAGAGAGAGAGAGAGAGAGAGAGAGAGAGAGAGTGAGAGAGAGTGAGAGAGAGAGAGAGAGAGAGAGAGAGAGAGAGAGAGAGAGAGAGAGAGAGAGAGAGAGAGAGAGAGAGAGAGAGAGAGAGAGAGAGAGAGAGAGAGAGAGAGAGAGAGGTGGGCCCAGCAGATGGTGGACTTAAGTGGTGGGGAACGGATAGGTGTTATAATAGTACAGGTGAAGGAGAGAGCATACTCAGAATCACTTCACTCTAAGAAAAAAATACAAACTGATCACACGCATATCACAGCTAGTCATTCTTTCCAATCCTGATCCCATGATTTCATTAGTTATATTCAGTCCACATAATCATTGTTTCAAACACAAGATTATTGTAATATGTAATGAGAACATTTGGTTTAATCACGAAACACAACAGTATGATCTTATTTCAATTAGTACTTTTAACAATCAGTTTATTCAGTTCATGCAAACAATGCAAGAAACATGTTTCAAATCAGCCTTGTTGCTGAAATAATTACAGCAATACAGGCTAAAGTTTAGAAACATTAGAAAATACACTTACATTACCTAACTTATGTAATTGAATCCATAATGTTTGTAGTAGTATCTATCTTGTGTGTTATTGTCAAAAGGTGTGAGTTATGAAACTGCCATGAGGTTTTGTGCTAGAACAGAGATTGCTGGCAATACAGTAAATGTTCTCACAGTGCCATATGACTGAATCTGTACTGTAGTTGACCTTTACAGATGAAGGGTGAGTTACAGTAATGTGACAGTCTCTATCATGGTAAACTGTTTACAGTATCACATGGCATACACATACTGTAATGTAAAATGCTGTGTTTGATGCTATCTGCCTCCCTTACTGATGCATCTCTGATCAATCTGATGTTATAGTCATTGACTTTTTCCTCTCCCTTGTACTCTATCCTGCTCTGTTCACAAATTGCAAATTTCCCACACACACACACACACACACACACACACACACACACACACACACACACACACACACACACACACACACACACACACACACTTTGAATATAGGGGTGGTTATTATCTATAAATCACTTATGTAAAATAATTCATTACATTTGGTTATATACATATCGGAAATTGCAAACAAGTTATATAGAAACTGGCTTAGGGCTGGGCGGTATGATGGTAGAAAATGTCAACCGTAACAGATTTTTTTATTCCGTGTATTCACCTTATTTTCCACGACAACAAGGGTGACGCCATTGCGTTCGTTTTGTCATCTTAGATATTAGCACTAAGAGTTTTGAAAATATACACCTTACTTGTGAAAATAGCACCAAAGCGAATAAAAAAAACTGTAATATGAAAGAATTTCAATTGATTTTTCACAGGTGTTTTACCCATATTTTGAGTTACGCTTTGCATTGTATTGTGTTTGTATTGGAAAAAGGCACTGGTCATTTTCTGCAAGGACATTATCAATTTTTCTTTTTTTTCTTTTTTTTTCTTACAATGTTGAAGGGAGACTAGTTATATGCCATAAGTCACATATGCATGTGTATAACATTATTGTAATTATAATATCTGAGGCTAGGGCCAAGTGACATGATGGTACAGCATACAATAAAAATACTAAATGAAAAAAATTATAATTAGATAATTACATTTTTATTATCACAATATGCTGAATATTCAATGTCATAATGGTTTCTATTTTTTGATAATCCAGTGAATTATATACCAATAAAAATGCTGGGTTGTTTCAGTCCATGTTTGGGTCAAATATGGACAAAGTAAACCCAGTCGTTGGTTTTGTCGCAGTTATCTGGACTTATTTATCTTTAGTTTCACTTTTAATGGACTTTCAGTTTGTTTTAATTCATCACATGTGTTCCTTTGTTTGATTTTCCCACCATTCATCAGTTGTCATGGACACTCATCACAGCTGTTTGTCATCTCCTCATTATCACTGTGTATTTAAGTTCCTCTCACCTTCACTCTGCTGTTGTTTGTGTGGGCATGTTACACACACCAACTTTCTCTTCGTCATTGTGGATTACCTGTGTTTGTTTTCATTAAAGAACCGTTTTGTTTATAGAAACCTTTTTTTTTAACTCTCCTTCGTCTTCATCATCTTCATCCTAGTGACCGGTTTACATTTTTTTAATAAAATTTTTAACCCAACGTTTAGGTTTGTCCATATTTGTCCCAAACATGGGTTGAAACAATCCAGCATTTTTTAGAGTGTATGTTGTAATTTTCAGCAACTATAATAATATACTTTATACACTATAATTATTAGGGGTGTAACAATAGATCGATATGGTTTGATGCATTGATCAAACGTCTTAACGATACGATGCATCGATGCCACACGTAAAATATCGATATGAGGTACCTTTATTTTGACTCTCCACATCCTTACGTAACGTCCGTCTAAGCATTTATCGACAAAGTGTGCATTTTTGTTTACTCCACCATACTGTCTGCCGGTGTGTCTATGTAACGTTAATCTCCTCAGCTGAAATAGACGCCTGACAAGATTGAACGAACCTTAAACACGTTTTAGCACAAAAGCCGGTATTGTCCGCGGTCAAGGCATCGCAAGTTCATGTTTTACAGCAGAAACCGACAAGCACCCTTGTTGTTTGTGAACACAACCCGATAAGTCCATTTTTTAGCGAATCAGCGCACAGTATAATTCAGGTCAGGTGACAAGACCACTAGTCACTTCGAAAAGACGCGCTTGCTAAGGGGTGTTTCGTCATAGTTGACAAAGTGATCGAGGATGGATAATTTCAACGAACTTGATGAACCTGTGATATCTTCTACGGGGCATAAAAGGAAAATAAAAGCTGAAACTTTTTCACAAAGCCTTGCTAAAGCAGCACATGGTTCAGTGGTGAGGGAAAAGCTCCCTGTATTGTGTGTAATCGCAACAAAAAGGTTTTTGTCAGCTGAGGAGATTAACGTTACAAAGATTGACTGAGTGTTTTATATTATATATCGTAGCAGTTACTTGGTTTTGTTTAACTCTGAAACATGAAATGTGGAGTTATCTGCTTTTGCCAAAAAACGACTGTTGGAGTTATCTGCTTTGATAATATGAAAAAACATTTTCAATGAACTTTAATTTTGTAACTTACCTGTATTTTTTGAGTTATGATTACTTAAGTATCTGTTAAAAGTTATCTATTTTTGCAAATTAACTCTTCTGTTGTAAAATGTCCCAATTGGGAGAGGGTGTGCAATTTTCAAAGAGTTTAATAAACATTCATGTTATATATTTTGGTTGCATTTGTGAGTTACATTTTTTTTAACTGGTTGTGTAAACTTGGCACATAATATCTAAATATTGATAAATCAATCGATATAGCCCTGAATCAAATCGTAATCGTATCGCATAATTTTTTGAGGTATCAGCAAATAGCGTATCGCTGGCTGATAGAACCGATATCATATCGTGATGAACTGTCCGATTTACACCCCTAATACCGGTAATTATGATTATATACTACAACTATATATTCCCTGTTACCATGGTATAAAGTTAGTCATACTATGAATTTAGTCATAACACCCACTCCTAACTGATACTGGCAATAGGTAAAGCAAGTAGTCATTACTGTGATTATGGTGTGGTTTAACCAACTTAAGTTATGCTATTGAATAACCACGGCTTTGAAACAAGTCTCAAAGACTTTAATCTTTAAGATAAATACTATTTCAATCTAATCTGAATCTCCAGACTATTTTTAACATTTGTATTGATATCCTACTTACCAGAATATTACATGTCTTACACTGGCCATCGAATCAGTTGCGAATCACTGGGCTTTCATTGGGGGCCCTTGCAATTAAGGGTCGTAATTGCTAAATTAACATGTATTATTAATATTTCAACCGAGGTTTGATTAATGGACTGCAGTTTAAATATGTGCCCTTCCATCACTGAACTCAGTAATTAGTTGCCTGGAAGAAGTATGAGGGAGCGATGTGGAGTTTAAATGTATGAGTGAACATCAGTGATATTTCTAAGGCAGGAAGAGTGACCAGCCAAATGCGTCACGGGCAGAGATTAATATTTCAAAAGTTTCTGGGAAATTTCCCTAGAAGTGTGGTAAATTGATTAATACGGTCTTTATCTTCAGACACAGAGAAGCAATGCGAGGCCTAGGGATGTGTTAAAGAAGAGTTGTGTGCTGAGAAATCTGAAATGGGATCAATAATTTGAGATATAGCCTAGCCTACTGTAAAGTCAATATTTTCTTCAAGTCAGTATTGGCAGGTAATCTTGGTAAATGACTCTAAGTTGACACAACATTTTCCAGTAGGACTCTTCTAAATTGTTTCTTGACAATTTTTTTATGCATATTATTTTGACCAGATCTGAGATTTAGATGAAAATGATAATAATCGAGCAGCCGAATACCTTAGTTACATTTTTCAGACTATGTTAAAGTCCACCAAAAATGTTTTAAAGTCCCTGTAAAGTCAAAATTAAGTATGTGTTTTGAGTTTGTCACACCACAGAAAAATTTGTTATTAGTCACCCAGCCAAATTTGAATGATAAAAAAAGCCAGCAAGTACATAAAATAAGCTATCAAAATCTTGAAAAAATGAGCAGTAATCTCTGCTCTCAAACGCTGGGGGCGTGTCCACTGGCTGCGCTGAAACCACGCCCACTCGCGGGAAAGCTGCCGTCGACTCGCCACACTCAACTCTACAGCCGGAATGGATGCTCGCACGGTGGGCACGCACTGCCGATGATGGCACCAGTTGTCGGCGCGACGGGAGGATGAAGGCTGAGGCGGGAGTCGGTTCGGCCCCATTCACCAGTAACAGCGGATTATCAGTGAATCACAGACAGTTATCTCTGACGAAAGTTTATAAAACTATCCCGTGTAAAATGATCACCGGGTTTTGGCGGTGATCCTCAGCTCTCCATCAAGGTGGCTCTTCACAAAATTAATCCACTTCTTCTTGATGTAATCGTTTTTCGGAAATTTAAACAAGGACACCGATCTGTTTTGTACGTGATCCGGTGATCGCATCCAGGTAGTACGCATTTCCGTGACGAAGGCATAGTAGAAGGCATAGTAGTACTTGTTGACGAAGGCATAGTAGCTAGCAATCTGTAGGCTGTGTTACTAATAATAGTACTGACAGTAACTCGCGATTGAGCGGCAAACTGATGTGAATGTGCTCTATAATATTGTTAGGAGCGGCCAGCCTCAGGGGCTCCAGTGCGTCATCAAGTAGGGGCGTGTCCAGGAGCTCAAGGGCTCCAGTGCGTCATCGAGCCCTGTTTTAGCCCCGCCCAGAAAATCCGGAAAATAGTAATGGTGAAAAACTGTTTAACGGTCTAACTCCACAATTCAGTACTTCACAGTTCACAGTCTTTGTAATATGTTTTAGCAATACATTTCTAACATTTATAATGTGTTTAGAATTTTTTTTTGAAATTGCCTTTACAGGGACTTTAAGTGCTCTTCTGAACACCAGACATTTATGACAAAAGCCTCTGTTCTTAAAAGTCCTTGAAACCTAGCATTTTATTTCTGCTAATTTGATGCTTTTGTTAAAATATTTGAATTAAAGCAGGGTGAACTTGAATGACATCATTTATGTGTCCAAAAATGCATTTTAGTGGACAAGGCAGGAATTTAGCATGAAATCACACAGGTCTTTTACTGCCCTCACACTAAGTCATGCAGTAAACATTTACAGCAGTCCTCAGTTCAATGCTGTTAAAAAGACCAATTGAAACTCACAGAAAAGACATTTGTAATGGTGCACAACATAAATAGTTAGTTTATTTATTTTTCTTCTATCATCAGTGGCTGGAGTGGGCACCAGTGACAAGTTGGCACACTTCATGTCCTCTAGATGAAAAAAAAAACACTTTTAATGAACTACTTAGTCATTCTGTACATAAGTGTAAGATGGTATAGAGTCGTGGTATAGTTTTTGTTTAGCATATAGAGGACCCAGGTTCAAATCCAAACTTAATATGTTTTTTAATAAACCAAGCAAACAATTTTTTTAAATGGGGGGCACCAAATCAGCATATTTTCTGAAGTATCATGGAAAAATTCTGCTTTGTCATCACAGGATTAAATTATATTAAAAAATATATTAGAAAAACTAAAAAAACTTTTTACAGTGTTTTTGATCAAATAAATGCAGCTTTGTTGAGCATAAGAGACCACCGGTACTTTCAAACACACAAATCTTACTGACCCCAAACTTTTGTATTGGCTGAAAAGATTTGCTTATTGCTAACTCTAAACGGCACTTGACAGCCAGCGATATACCATGCATTTTTGCTTCGAGAAAAGAGCATTTTGTTTCAAAGTTATATGACAGCTCCACTTTTCTATACAGTATGTTACATTGGCAATCTTTAGAAATTCACTTAATGTCTTGCCATTCCTTGATGGCTTTAGCATGACATACGCTCAACGCACAACAGAGCTCATGAATGAGTGCCCCCACTTCATAAAGCATCAGTTGTGATTTGGGCTTGTTTGTTGTGCACAGTGTAATTAGCTGAGGCCATGAAGGGCACAGGCAGACGGAGGGACATCACTTGATTACGCCCATTAATCATGTCTCAGCGAGACAACCGTAGGAGGATTTGGGAGCTGAAATGGACTGTGTCATTTTCTTAATGCTCCATTTCAGCTTTAGCTTTCGTCTTCAAACCTCCGCTTACAAAAAACTCCTTGCTTATACTCCACAAAACCGTCTGCTGAGTCATATCTATCACAGAAGTGGCCCTTTATCCAATACTATTATCATAAGTTCTACAGCGGACTTTTCCAGCACCTCATGTCCTTAAAGTGTATGCCTGCTATTTGGTGTATAATTTGGAGTTGATGGGGCTTCTTTTTTTTTATGCAGCAAAATAATGCACTTCTTCCTATGTAAGAAAAAGGGCATAAACCCGCATCTCTCAAACTCGCCCTGAGAGAACGTCGAAAGCCTTTATGGCGCCGTGAGGCGTGTTTCTCCTCTAAGGGGTTCAGTTTTTTTTTCTCACTGAATGCAGACTTCCATTAGTCTGCATTCAGAGCGAATGTGAAAGCAATACCTGACCTGCATAACAGAGCTAAAGAGGTGTGATGCTGGAGTTTTGTACTGGTGTTTAGAAAACAACAATCATAGCTTGCATGAGCAACACATTATGTTAGGTTTAAAATCAACATCTACACCCATTTACGCATGGGTGACCCGAACGGGACACCAATTTGGGCGTATTGCGTAGTGCGTAACGTTTAGCGTAATGTTTAGCGGCACGCAGTTCTTGTTTCTTTCAAACATAGACCATAGACCCCAGAATTTGGGACAAACAAGGAGAACTAAAATGAGGATCAATATCAGCGTGGCGTTTTTTAGATGCCGAGAGCTAGCGTCCGTAACTAACTTGGACATGACAGAGCTTCACGAGTCATGACTTAACAGCTTAATTAGACAGGTGAGCAAATGTACATAAAACAAATCAATGTTATATAACGTTAGCTCAACATGATGAAATGTTAGAATATGGTCAGTATGTTATTCTAATGTTGATCTAGCTTACTGCTAGTTTCGTATAGCAAACGAACTAACACGTAGTATAACATTATAACTTTCAACACACATTTAAAAGCCGTTTAGTGTGATAGTGTAACGTTAGACCAAGTGAAGCAGCGCTGCGTTACAAGTTTAATTCGTCTAATAAACTGATCTGTGTGAGTAATCCAGCACTTGCGAGTAGTTCGGTAGAATTAAATGTCCTTATTCCTTTATATCCGCGGGACTCGCGTGTGATATCTGTCTCTTTAGCAATCGCGACCTGCTTCATACCACTGTAATGTTAAAAAACATGAATGTTTGCACTCATCCATAAACATTATTAGATCCATCAGCTTGACAGCAAGTCCCATCATTCAGCTCATCACTGCGTCATAAACCTACGCCTTTGTTATTGTTGGAAACTGCGCCCTCTTGTGGTGAAAAAATCTTACATATTGTGCCTTTTAATATTTAGTCATATGAACAACAGGTCAGTAACTACACTGATGTAAGTCTCAAAGTAAGTTTTAAGCTGTATGTGTTTGATTTACTCAAAATAATCGACTAATCAGAGTCAAATGTTTGGAAATGACTGCATTGTTGTCAGTATAATTTCATAAAATTCATTATTACACTGCTCTGTTTTGGGGTTAACAATTTAGTAGCATGAATAATAGTGAAGGAAACTGTCAGTATCTTAGTATTGTGTGAGATTTCATTATCATTTGATATATTTATTGTTAATTTATTTTATAAAAAAAATAAAATAATGATCTTATTCAGAACAGGTTCTTGTTTCCCAAGCCTACACTTCACCTTTAAAGAAACAACCTCTACTTTAGCGACACGGTTGAGACAATTAGAAATGCTTGACAAAACTCCATGTAGAAGCTGTGAATTTCCTCAGTCCTTCTGTAACTATATGGTCACCTTGAATGTAGGTAGGCAGTCATGTGTTTCGTTTCTTTTCTTTTTTTAGCAGGCTTTTGACATGCAGGAGACAGACTCAATGTCTCAACATGGCAATGAGCCTCACAAGTGAATTACTCCTTGCACATTAATCAGTAATACTCACGAGGTGTACCTCTAAACATTTCTTACACATGATATGTCAACATAGCTTGTCAGAAGCACCGTCAGTTATCGTTTTAATTAGGGTTCTAATTGTTCACTGTGTCTTATCTGTATGGTCCATACTATATCTCGGAGCAGGCGGGGGCAGCGGTGGACACTTTACGCATGAATCCAGCAGCAGGTCTGAGATTATTAATTGAGAGCATCAATAACGGCGAGCTTTGTTCTTCTTTGCCCCGAAGAGCACATTTATCATATGAGGTCAGTGCAGTCAGGCCGGGGAAAATGGGACAGCTTTGGCCACTAGGAGCCCAGATTCACTCCACAGTAAATCTCGCTGGCCTCGCGGCACTGACAAAGTGCCATAGCAGCTGAGACGCTTGGTGTGAGATTACTAAAGCATGTTTCTGCCTGTGGTCGTGTGCTGGGGATGATAAATCCAACCCGGTATTTGGCTCACTTGAATGAAGAACTGATGCTAGATGCATAGAATTGCTTTGACAAGCTTGATTAGGGTGACTGGATGTCCCTGTTTTGGGGGGAAAGTCCTCAGAAACCAGGGCTCTGAACCGGTTCAAGGAACGGAAACAAAAACCGGAAACGAACAAAATTTTAACATAAACGAAAATGAGTTTAACAAGTTTAAAGATCCTGAATAGAAACGTTTATTTGAAATTATCATTAAGCGGTTAATAACGTTATCTTATCGTTCTGTTTAAGATTTTATTTTGGCAGTCAATCAATCATGAATTCAAATAGTACAGCCTATGCAAATGTAGTCTCGCGTAGCCATACCTTCATTGGCCTTGGACCGGTCAAGAGGATGTTTGACTAACATGTAACACAACCAATCACAGTTCGTTTTGTTCTGCGTCATGTTTAGGGGAGTGAAAATGAAAAGTCGATGTCCCTACGATAACAGACCGTCATGATTCATTCAAGAACGTTGTGGAAGTTTCCTGCAACAATGGAGCCTCGATCTTCACATACTTTTGAAAATCCAGTGATTAGTTGATCCTGTAAGCAATCATTGTCCCCGTTGTAAACACGACGGCTTTCTTCTTCTACAAGGGGGTTTGGCATCACGATGACTTTGTTTCCAGGCGGACCGTTAAAGAACGCAACACAAACGTTTCCCAAATCCTGTAGAATTCAACCAATCAGATGTCGACTTTGAAAATCCTGAAGTGTTTCCAGTTAAGTGTGCTATATGCATAAGACGTTCAGTCAACGGTCCGTGGCGTCTGAGGCTGAGACTACTGCAAATGTAACGTTGAAGCATTCGACATGACAATTTGACATGCTCTTGTCACTGGATAGTTTTACATGTCTACTGACATCATCAAGCATTAGTTTGAGGAGAGCAAGTTGTTATAATTACGCTGTGAAATTGTTTGACTGAATGTGATAGACCATACTTCATTTCTACTTTTACCATGGTTAAAATACTCAACTGAAATTATCACTTTTTTTATTTATAAATAGCAAGTTTCAATTGTGACCACTGAAATATATATATATCAGAAATCTGGTCACATGGAATTGAAACTAGGTAAAAATATTAAGAGATCTTAAGATCATTAAAGCAACACCAAGTAACTTTTCCTCTGCGGTCGCCCTACAGGTTGGAAACGGAATTGTCCATTACCGCTGTCGTAAACAATTTAGCCTACCGCAGCCTACTGTCGCACGCACGCTCGCTGTTTATCTAGCACCGGCTTTGGAATGAACGATGTCCACAGACAAGGTAGAGTATGTTGCATGATTTCATGAAAGTTGGATGTATTGCGACATCAGAAACGAAGAAAAACAAAATAATGACTATTGTAACGCTTGACGTAAAGCAAGTCAAATTTGTAGTTTTATTATGTCTCATTACAGAAACGCGACCCGATCTGGCAATCTTACATAGCGTGGTTATAGCAGATATAACCGCAAAGCGAATCCAGAAGTGACTTTCACCCTGTTACGACTTAATGAACCACTGAAATGATTTTGGAAACATTATTTTTAGGTAAAAAATCTTACTTAGTGTTGCTTTAAGATTACACATGACCTTTTAATTTAGAATTTTCAAATCCAGAACAAATGTACATAAAAATGCAGAATGGACTTTTTTTTCACACCACAGGACCATTTTTAAATGGAAAAAGTGAAGATGTGAAGGTAATTATTAATGTTGATTACAGTAAATTAAAAAAAGTGTCCAGTCACCTAAAATAGATACCTTCCCTTATTCATTTGTATGATGATTCAAAAGCTCATAGAAAGTTATGTATCAAGTACTCACATCAAGTACTTCATACAAATGTCTTTCAATCTGCTTTGATCTCATCTGTAAATACATAAGCTTGTGCTTCTTTTGCGGTTTTGTTTTTATTGGTTTTCTCTCTAGCCTTGGAAGGGGAATTTTTTTAAATGCTTCAAAATTGAACTGGATTTTTTCTTTATGATTGGTATGTTCAATTCATGCACCATCAGTACATATGAAATAAATACCATAAAATAAATAAATGAAATAGCAGCCGCACAGTTGAGCCTAGAGTACTGAATCATGTGACTGGAGCATCAAGGGGTGTGTTTGTCTGAAAGGACAGCTAGTGGACGTGGAGGAATTGTTTACATGTCTCGATGGACCAGAATGCTTTATGAACTACATTGAAAAGGGGATGACCAAGCATGAAGGGGCTCACAGGTGATGTTTTGTGATTTTTTTTTTTTTTTTTTACAGACAATCACATGCACAGACTTTGAGGATACAAAACCTTTTTTGGCCTTTCTCAACGTAGAATAATTTAGAATAATTTGCAGTAAACAGTTTCAAAACCAAGAACAAAGAAACCACTTACAAGCAATAGAACAAAGTGTAAACAGTGCTTGAAGTTTTTCAGGTATCTAACAGTGGCTTAACAAGTGTTTTTATTATTGAATGAATTATGTTTGTTTTTGATAGAACAATTCTCTCGCCTCTTCCCTAGTTTTGGATATTTATTTATTTCAGTGCATTTTGAGAGATTTGTTTAGGAGAAAATAATTAAAAGCCTACCTTTTGGAACAACTTTTTCATCAAGAGTGCAGTATAATGCCACAGGCAGCTTACTATCTACTGGATTTTAGTTTTGGAACAGAATATGTATGGCTATGGGTTTTTCTTGTGACTAATTTTTCCAACTTATCCAAGCACTTAGAAACTGGCCAGATTTATTTGGACTTTTAAAGATATGTCAAATAGAAACCAACTCATTCATTCAAATCCTAGGACATGACATGTTATGTCTAGACAGTGCGATGCACTTTATGTACTAATACTAGTAGATAGGCTGGTCGTCATTAGCTAATTGAATAAACTCATTAGAAACATAGCTAAGGGAAATTTCTCTTTCCATAGCATGAAAGAGACTGTAAAAAGGATTTTAATGTTAAATGGATTTGAGTGAATTTGGGGGTATATCTGTTTCTAAGAGAGCTAACATGTTTAGATACCTCTCCTGAGCATTACACAGCTTGGGGGTTGAAAAAAGTGGAAAGAGTCAAGAGTAAAATCTGACAAATAAATGTCCTAGCACTAGTGCCTGGGGTGTCAACATGAGGGGGAAAAAAACTCCACCATGTGGAACACTCAGCTCTATCTGAACTCTAATGTGATTTTAAACAACTAAAAGGATTAAGAAGGCCATTGCATAATCCAGATTTCAAAGTGGGGTGAATTATGTTTTGCATCTAGTTCCTGTGCTTGTGTGCCAGTTTTAATCCTCTGGAATGAGTGATTCCCAACCAGGGGTACGTATACTCCAGGGGGTTCCATTGGGCACCCTGAAATAATTCTTTTTTTGCGTTGTTAAACCTAAAAAAATTAATGAAGAAAAAAAAAACATCTGTTAATGCAGAAAGTTTATAAGGCTAGGGGACAGGCCACTCATAGGCAAATACATGGGAGAAATTATGACACTCATTATGGCTGCTGTAGGAATGGAAATCACGTCTTTTGGTTAATCAGAGTTTGTTTACTCTAGACGGTCCGTGTGAAATGAACTGGATCAGCCTAAAACATACAGTTTTTGAGCATGATTTGAAGAAGCTATTCTATGCTGCTGTCAGGTCTTACTGCTGATATGAAATATGTTTTGAATTTATTAAGGAGTTGTGGAGATTTCAGTCTTTCTCCATTCAAGTAGATAGGGACGGTACTTGTAGGCCTGTTGCCCACACATAAAACAGCTGTTCAGGAGCCTTAAAATTATTTTGTTTTCATTTTTAAGAAATAAAATTATTTTATGTGTATTATGTTTGTAGTAATATTAACGACAACCTGAAATTAAATACAGCAGAAAAGTGTTTTCACATTTCACATTTCACAAAAGTCCTGTTACATTTACCCATCAATTTCTTTTGCTCTACAGGAGTGTGTAGAGATGCATGATGTCTGTGTGCAATGAAGTGAACTGGAAAAGAAGCATCCGTTTGCTGTGTCAGGTGTAGAGACATTCTACCAGGCTTTTATGAAATGGAATGCATAAGTAAGGGAGAAATCCAGTTTCTTTGTGAGGAGAAATTTCAGCTCATCAGTTTTATTGCTGATCAAGTGGACATTGAATGGGTACATCACTGTCAAAACCATCTAATTGACCCAACCTTCACCTTCCCCTGACCATGTTAGTGATGTATATAAACTGAAATGTATATGACATATATAAAATGAATGTTTGACAGTACTGAGGCTATTGGATGAGAACTGAACTGAGCTGGATGACGACATCACTGTTTTCTCCAGAGCTGCTTGTAAGCTGAATTGAACTCATTCCATAATTGATTCACTTTATACATGTAGCAACTGGCTCGATTCTTAGCGACTACACCACCCCGAAATAAAGGGGAAAAACAACCCAACAAGCATTTAAAACTGGAAGTCACACTCAAATATGCATTTGGTCGAATGAAACCGAATAAAAGGAAAATTAACAATCGTTGCAGGGGCTGAGGCTTCCTCTGTGAGAGCGGGCAAGTTCGACAGCACCAGGTACACAAAAGAACCCCGCCAATCAGAATCACACCCTCAAAGTTCACTGCAAATAATGACACGGCAATTGGGACAGCCATAATGACAACCCTTGGTGAAGTATAGCCCAATGTGCAGCAAAGAACCAGCCCGCATCAGGAAGCACTCAGCTTCTACAAAAAGAAAAGAAACAAAGAAAGATCACATTTGAAAGAACATAAATCAAACTAAATCAAAATGTAACAAAACAAAAACCAAGAAGAACACAATATACTCAAAATAAACAAAATAAATCAATATTACAGAACCGTACACTTTAAAGACAAAAACAAAGAATTACATTGTCACAAAAGTATAAAGATCACCCCGAATTCTAATTACAGCTAATTACAGATCATAATATTGCAAAATAGCCCGAAACCACTAACTCTTACTACTGCATGGCGGTAATCGATACAATTGATGGAGACTGAAACAAATAAACAAAGAAATAATACCAACACAACCAAGCCCACTTGGGCATTAGACGAGGATGTGACTGGACCCCAAAAGCAGCAGCGTGGCTCAAAGAGCGAAGGGTTGGGTGAGAGCTGCGTTAAGGTGACTGCTTTCACTCTGCCTCCCTTAACGCATGCAAAGAGGACCGTGATCCGATGACATAATACTCACGACGGCACATACAGAGATCATATAGTAGCTTCTTTAGTGACTATAACAGCAACAGTTGGTGCTCCGACCTGGCTAGGTTACACTGCAATGCCGCACAGATGGGGGCCCTGAAGGCCCTGAAGGCACACCACAACGAGACCAAACAGCGCACCACACACCGCCAGCCTTAGCCCAAACATTTTATAATTATTTTTTATCCCTGTAAAGCTGCTTTAAAACTATCTCTATTGTATAAAGCGCTATATAAATAAAAGTGAAATGGTTGCAGTTCATGAACCTTTTGGACTTCAGCCATAATTATTTTAAATTATAGTAGTCTTTTGGTTTCTTTTGAAAGTAGTCATAGTTTGTCCATTTGTAGTCATATATTATGTTCTCTATTCAGATAAGACCAAATATTTCTGAATGTCCCTCATACCTATTTAGAGGAATATTACATTGAATATATGCCAGATACATTCAAAGTTCAATTTCAAGGCAGTCTTGTGAACACACACAGCTTTTTTCAGTCATGCAAGTATAAGTTAGATCTCAACGAATGGGGAAATACCAAAATATCAAAAACTATGTGTCATACTTACACTTCAGTTGCATAATTCAAATCAGCAATAAAATCTGACATGAATCATATCGTAAATGTTGTTTCTTTCTCTCAAATGACACACACACACTGTGCATGTGCAGTGTAAGGCTGAGTGCAATTTTCACGTAAAAGCCATGCAGTGATTTTGTCGATTAATGATTGACTCTTTTATTCGGAAGGCAGAGATTATTTTAGTAGAGCTGCAATATTGGGCATTTCAGTTTCTCTCATTCATTGTAACATCAGGGTTCCATCCCAGCGATATACAGTTTCTAATATAGTTACAATAATTATAATTAGGTTACCTTTGTAAATTAGTTCAGAAATGGCATATATCTGGCACCATTGGGTGATACTTTTTGATTTATAGTAATTAGTGTAAATCTTACTGCTCTAAACCTGAAGTTTGGTGACATGTAACAAAGAAAAGGCTGGGAGAGGTAGAGTTAAATGGCATCATTAGCTCTTGCACATATCTCAGCCTGACAATCAACCACCATTGTTCTCTTGAACACTTTCCTTAGGCCACCATTTTAGTCACTGCTTTGACCTCATGACATTGCTTTCTCTCCAGCAAGAGTGGCCATTATTGAGCTTGCCCTCACAAACACACTCTAACAGACCCTTACATCACCCAGCCATTGAATGCCTGTTTCTGCTGTTCACAGAGAGAGTGAGGGGGTATAATTCTGGTTTTACCTGTCAGAGAGGAAAAAAATGAAGGCTCTCTGAGCCTTTTAGGGTGGAAAAAGTGAACAGCATTATTTGTGTCTGGAATAGCTGAAGTGACATGACTCTTTTTCGGTGACAGGCTTCGTCACAGGTATTTTTGGCTGCTATTTTAGATCCACTTTGGAAGCTTGAAGCAGTGCAGTGTATTTTGTATTGAGTCTTCTGGAAAAATTATTTGATTCCACTATAAGCAAAATGAATAAGCCTCAAATGAATAGGCTGAAATGAGCTTGAAAGTGTTTTTTATTAAATTTAGTGTTGAAATGTTTGAGGTTAGTCAGCATCTCTAAGGATGTGCAGTCAAAATACTTACTAACCTTCATAGAAATGTTCTAACCTTTTTAAATTATCCCATAAAACAATTACTAGGAAATGCAGCACCAAATTTATGTTGTGAATGTGTAGCACTAGACATTTAATAAAGACCATTGAGGTTAGAGGACATTACCCGCAAGATCTGATTAGTATAAATTAGGGGTGTAACGATACCCTCATGTCACGATTCGATTAGTATAAATCACGATCCCGAACTCACGATACAATATTATTTTGATACTCCAAGACATATGGTAAAAGGTTAACACAAAATTAACTGTTGATTAAAATGCTAAATTTGGCATTACATTTGGGGTGTAAATGAATAGGCTTGGACTTGGTGCTGGTAACCCAATTCACAGGACAATGGTGACACCAGAATACAAATATTCATGATTCTGAAGCTGAAAATACAGAATATTTCAGCTCCAGAATCTTTCACTCTTTCACTGACTAGATATATTTAAAATAAGGTAAGCCACTTTTTACTGGTAACATAAGACATTTGGCATTATCAGGACCCACAAATATTCCCCCATTGCATTATTCTACATTATATTTAACATTATATATAGTAGTTTAATGGAGTGCTGACACTACAACTCTGGAAACGTGAATTTTTTCACAGTCATTTTCATTTTGGGTGAACTATACACAATACATATTGTCACTATCCACAATACATATTTTTGCTTTTTTGTATTGTGATATATTGTGATATGATATATTGTTACACCCCTAGTATAAAGCGAAGATCAGAAATTTAGGTTTATATGCAATGATTGGTGAAGTCTAGGTTTATACAAAGTGCATTAGATAATAAAGGGTAGAGGAAGTTGTTCTTAAAATACCAAACAATTCTGTGCCTTTTTAACGATGTTCCCATGATGACTTAGCATAACTTACATTTAGATCTCATTTTATTTCTCTCTTCTTTTTTTTTGAGATCCGAGACATTTGGTATTTTAGTCCTTCAGGCATTTTCAGAGTTAATAATGAATGTTAGAAAATGGACTGTATGTCAGTCCAGAAACCACAAAAATAATCTTTCTCTGTAACTGTTGTTTTAAATATTATAAACTGAAGTTTGAAAGCGTTCCCAAATGTCACATTCGTAAATAATACGTGTAAACTTAGAAAGGAAATATGCTCAGAATGAGATGCCGAGGGTGGGAATTAAGCAAAACTGGCACAATGGGAACAAAATGGAAAACATTGGTGAAGCAAATGTGTGCTGAATGAAAAGACAAGTTGGCTACTGACACTAGTTGAAAAGGACATATATTTCCTTTCCTGTGTACAGCTTTATCCACACATCTAAGTTTCCCAGGAGATTTCAAAACCCTTTCCCTGGCCTTTAATGACTACACCATCACTGTAGCACCCGGGCTGTCACCACTTCACACACAGTTTGAATACAGATTCATTTGAAGGCCCAAAAAGACATATTACAGAAACTGAATAATATGAATTGTGAGGTTGTGAGGTTCAACATTGTTTAACATTGTCTGTGATTTCAATATTACTAATATGCTCTTGTTTACTTAAACAATAATGTACCAAGTAAATGCATGCATAGTTATACCAAATATATCAGCTGGCAATATATCTTGCACCTCTAAATCATTTATCCTGATTTATGGCATTTCATCATTCACTCATAATTCAAAAACATCAATGCTTTGTCTCTGACTGTTGTATTCCCCAAGTATTATTGTAATCTTCCGTGGTGTGAATGCATTATGATTAACAGATTTATTTGCCTGCATAATGAAACAATTAAATTTCAAAGCTCTTTATGTCAGTAAGTTATGAATCATCTTTCAGTGAAGCTCTACCTCCCTGACAATGGAGCTAGATTTCTTCATAATGCATAGCTGTTGCTGTATGTATTAGATGCTATACCTGCTATTACGTGCTATATCTATGATGAACGGCTTGTCTGGATATTATCCTTTTTCCACAATGCACAGTGCTGCTAACAACATTGTTAACTGGCTGTATGAATAAGGTCACATGTCAAGTAATGAGTCCGACCACTGTAATTAGATACCATTTCTGCTTATTGTAAATAGCCAATTTTCCAATTTATAGCCCATCATTGTTTGTATAATGTTTTTTTATTACTGGTTTAGTTTTCTGGACTGACAGAGCCTGTATTTGCATGCATTTGAATCTTTGAAAACTTCAGTAAGAGATATTCTGAGATATTTAAGTTGCTTTTATCTTACCTCGGGCTGTTGAAGATGGATAATTTGAAATGGGCTGTTGTGTGAGTGTTCATTGTGTGTGAAAATCAAAAGCTAGCGGGATCAATACTGAGCCCAGAGGTTCAAGATTGTGTGAAATCAATTCAGCCAATTGCCATTCAGCATGACAGGGCCTTTATGACCCTTAACCCTCACATGCTCCATACGCGCACCGTTTTGACGAATCATGCTTGTGCATATGACCGTCTTATCTTAACACAGCCTCCCATATTACTTTATTTCCTCTATAGTTAATGCCAGGTCAAACTTTACTGCTCTCTAGAGGTCTTTCACAGCAGATTCTTGTATGTCCTCCATTCTTCTACCTGCAGAAGCAGATATACAGTAGCTAATTGATTGAATCATTTGCAGCCTTAAGGCTGATTTATAGTTCTGCGTCGGACCTACGTCGGAGCTTCTACGCCAGGGATGGGCAACTTCGGTCCTGGAGGGCCACTGTCCTACAGAGTTTAGCTCCAACCCTGAAAAAAACACCTGCCTGTAACTTTCTAGTAATCCTGAAGACCTTGATTAGCTTGTTCAGGTGTGTTTGATTAGGGTTGAAGCTAAACTCTGTAGGACAGTGGCCCTCCAGGACCGAAGTTGCCCATCCCTGTTCTACGCTGTAGACTATGCGTTGGTTTTAATTTATACCTCTGCGTCGTTGTCAGCGTTGACGCACGCAGAAACCCGAGGGCAGACCAATCACAGCGCTTGCGTCCGCGTAGAATTGACGCGTTGTTACATTTTTGGAGAGGTGCACGTCAGGGTACGCCGAAGGGTATGCGTGCTACACACAGCCTACGACGTAAGTTCGACGCAGAAGTATAAATTGGGCTTTAGATGCGCCATACCCTCTCTCCGTTCTCACAATTTATAAGGCTTTTAAAAAACGTTGATCGACTCACATGATGGATTTAAATGAAACATTCAGGCCTCGTTTTGCTCTTCTACTTGTTTATTAGAGTCTAACCGGACCCATATAACAGTAAAGCTAATATTGATTTTGTTGAAAAAAATCTTTGGCTCCTTGTCACTATTAAGGGTTTTCAAAACAGTTTGGACTTTCTGATAGCATACTTTCATTTCGAATCTGACATCAGGCTTCAAAAACATCTCTTTTACGAGCTTTTGAAATAGTTTTAATCTTTTGTCAAAAGTTCTAAGCTGTTATCATAGACAATAGTGCACTTAAAGCATCTGTCAATAAGCTTTGAAGCAATGTTTTATTTATTTTTATCTTTCACACTGTTTCTGGAGGTTATATTGATTTTTCCCTTTTTAGACTTCAGAACAAACTTAGGTTTCCTTTTCAATGTATCCTTTTCTTTTGCTCAAAGCATGTCAATGAGCTGCTAAAAAGCAGTTTAGGTAATTACAAATAGAAGCCATCCTTTAAGCCCATGGGAAGAAAACTTCTCACACTCAGCCCAGTGTAATGTTTCTTTAGTTTGTTCATCATTTCCTTATCTCATTGAGCTTCTAGACCTGCGGCAATGACTGTACCAGCCCAGCCCTTGCTTGGAAATCAAGGGCTTCATAATTCAAAAGCGATGTGCTTTTTTTTGCAGTTTATCTAATCATTTATGGATTTAATAGTGACTGAATTTGCTCTAGTTTTTGTATGGTCTTATAAAAAGTGGAAAAAAGCCTTAGTTTAAATGCATGCCAATAGATGAAGCGGTTATGTTAATTGTTCCCGCGGTAAGAGCGGACATCTCTAAAGTCTCTGGAGAATGTCAGGGTCTGTTGATAATTGCGGTATCCTGGGTTTATGCAAATGAGCTAAGTGACTTTTTCTCCATTAGGACCGTGAATCCAAATAAAGACATAAATATGGAAAGATGCAAATAGAAAAACTGAATAGTCAGAGTTTTAACCTCCTGTTCTGCCTCTGGGGATAAACCCTTACTGTACAGAACACCTGAGAGTACAAACAGCGGTTTAATTCAGCAATTCCCAACCACCCACATTATACTGCAGCATTTCAAATGATTTCAGCATACGGAGCAACACTTTATAAGATTAGCCCATTCAGCCGTACCACCCACATGCATGATAATGATTACATACATATTAACTTCAGCCAAAACATCAGTTATAACCCATTATTTTTGACCTCAGATTCAGGATCATTAGCAGCTTTAGGCTCCAACTTGATATTGTTACGCTAACTTTGCATTTAGATATGACATGCGCTTCCCTGATTTTAGTGGAATGAGACTAATCAGATCTTCTGAAGGAGATTTCCTGCTGCGTGAACCCGCTGATTTCATCGGCAGATAAACTGTAAAGCTGCTATATCAGAAGAGTTTGGGCATCTTAAACACAGCCCCTCTCTGCTGCTTCCCACACAGCGGGAGACTCCTACTGGAAATAATGGTCTAAAGTGGATAAAAAAAAAGTCTTTGTCAAGTGCTCATTTGAGTAAAAGGCTCTTATCTCTTTCTTAAAAATGGGTAATATGGATTTCAAGGAACTAAAAAAAAAACATCTATTAATTGTGCAAATTTAAATATTATAGTGTATTGTTTGAGTGCTTTTTTCTGTTATCAGTGCTTCAGAGGCAATCTTTCTTGGCTGTAATGAAACAATGATGTTGAGAGAATAGAACCCTTCACGGCTACCTCAGGAAGACATGTTGTTTAGGGAACCTTGACTGGTGTTTCACCTCATGGAGTGACTGAGATACTGCCTGCTTCAGTGCCCATTATCTTCCCTGATTGATAATCATGGCATGAGAAGGGATATAAACACATAAATGAGACTCAGCATTGTTAAGAATGCCAGCTGTCAATATGACCTTGAGTGGAGGAAAGAGATTTCGCACAATTCTGATGTTTGATAAATACAGAGGTCACTAGATGCAAATGAGGTCATGGGAGATTTATATGAACTGTCTTATTTATAGCATAATTTCTACAGCTATAAAATATTAGCTCATTTAAATTTTTCTTTAACCTTCTTTTTGGATTTATCTCTGTTCACAGCTTGGAATATGTCTTGTACTCTAAGTTTTGCAATGAACATTAACTGAGGCGGATTGAGTAGTGTACACTCCTTCTGTGAGAAACAATTTTTACTTAAAATAAGTGTCACTGACTGAGTGCCCTCAAATTGTCTATTTTTCACACTTTAAGTCAATAATAATTAAATAACTAAATAGTAAAATGGGTTGGTTTTCTTAAGAATGCTGCCACTTAGGAGCGTGTTGCTTAATTCTTTTTAGACAGGCGCAGTATTATGTCACAAAATGTTTCAGACGTGTTTAAAAGGTTGAGAACCCTTGCAGTATAGCTTTTGATGCATCTGCTTTTGTATTTGCACTGTATACATAACTCTGAAACATGCACATAGTCGCCTATAATGTATTGTGAGTTTAAATCCATCTGATGTGTACAGAGAATCAGATTGTGCCTTTATTTGTCTTGCATCAAGCAACACAATGAAAGGAAGAATATCTTGTGAGGACTGTACATTTAAAGTCACACTCATGAATAATTCATTGTTTACAAGGTAGATTATACCAAGGAGTCGGCTACTCTGGCAATGGCTGTTAAAAATCTGACTGCGTTCCCTTTGATAATTTGTTGACATGCCCCCGCTGTTGTTTCGAAAATAAAAATGACCTCACTGGAAAAGTGAAGGTCAGGCAGAGCTTAATGAAGGCCCTGTTGTCCTTTCCCATTGATTTCTCTGCTAGCCTGGCTACACACAGTCCGACTGACTCAGAGTTGCCATGGTAAAGGTCTTTTGGCAGAGGATGTGTTTCCTGGATGGAGTGCCTTGTGGAATTTGTAAATGTGCGGCACCTTCGAGCATCATTATCCCCTCCCCCCCCCCTCGAATTCAGCTGGTCAGCCGCACATCGGCACTAACTGGAGCCCTAAGCGTGGTCTCTATGAACCCCATTTAATGTGCTTTTTCGGTGTATACGCAGATCAATATGAATGAAAAGTGAAGCAGAACAAACATTTTGGCTCTGACATTCACTGGTGTTATATGGGTGAATCTTGCTGCCGAATGACATTCTCAAGACATTTATGTAATAGGTGTCAGATGATATTAATGTTAATCACGGTTTTCTGATAAAAACTGAGGCAGCTGACATTTAGATCAAAATACCATGTAGTATATGTCAAGGTGAGAATTAAACCGTTCATTGGCCATCTTGGATTGCATAGCTGAAAAACAGAAGCGGATGACGGTTGGATGTGTTTGTGTTAGACGCAAGGTTTACGATGCAGCATTTTTATCCGTTCACAAGTGTCCGAGAAGCATTATATGGATCATAACTAATCTCAAAGGATTTTCACAGCCTTAGAGTGACTTAGAACAAGATTTCCTATGAAATCCAACTAGGAGAATGTCACATATTACTATGGACATTGACCTTCACATGAAAATGCAGCTTTAGTTACATGTTCTAATAACTTTTTGATGCAAGGTAAGTGGATCGTTCCATGCTGTTGACACAATTCTTCCCTGTCAGCTCGGTTTTAATTGACACTAATGATCTCTGTGGCTCAGTAGACTTTCTTGAGTTTGGAAATTGGGAGGTTGTCTTTTTTTATTATAGCTGCGATCAGAAAGCATGGCACGGTAGGTTGTCAAGGTAAGGAAACGGTCTAGGCCGCGTTGCATGACAGAGAACAGTTGGAAAGATAATGAGACTGAAGCGGCTTGAACAGCTGTTGAGCATCCGGTTTGAATTAAATGTGAAGCAATTCATTTTGAAGGTTATACTGGAGCTTCATTGATTCAGGCTCATTAATGGTCCTCACAATTGTAGATAAGTAAATTAAAACAGTTGTTTCCTTGTTTTCTTCTCTTTGGCTTTATCTCTGTTTACAGCTCAGAATCTGTCTTTTCCCAGATGGCAAAAAAATGAATCCATACAAATAAGAATTAAAAATATTGACGTATATCTTGCAAAAATATATATTTTATGCTAATGTTTAAGTTTGAATTTACATAAATATAGTTTGGACACAAATTGGCAATATAAATATAATTTGTCCAAGACATAAAAAAATCTGAATATATATATTATTGACAATTTAAATATAATTAAGTCGACATTTATGTGATGAAAGTCGAGTCGACGTCGACGTCATTAATGAACAAATAACCCTGAACCTCAAGCTGAGACTCGAACACGGGTTGCCTTGTGCACTGCGCACAGGGCTATTACTCCTATAGAACAGCTAATTTTTATCAGTTCTTTTGTCTTTGGGTCGTTATAGTTCTCACAGATTTCTGCTCGCTCTACATCATACAGATAAAGTAGGACAGCAAAGATTACATTTATATGAATGCATTAGTGAGAGTGTGATTGCATGAGAATTAATTCTACCTGACAGCGTCTCTCTACTAATATTGAAGCAGTGGGTTTTAGTTACTAGGAAATATATGCTAGAACGTTTCAGTTTCTAAGCTATTTTATTGATAAATCACAGAATTGATTGATTGTTTCTGTGTGCGTGCGATCTGCACGTGATGTGTGAGTTACTGTCTGTATGTGTGTGCGTTACAATGCAGCAGTGCATTAGTTTAGAATGGCGATTAACTTATGTGTACAGTAAGCTTTTTAAAATGTGCATTCTCCCGATCAATTTTGAGCATCCAGATGGTATAATCAAACGTAGCTGTTGGAGCGCTCTCTGAGTATGCATTTATTTGTCATTTTAACTGTTGGAAACGGAGCGTAAAAGGAGACTTTGAATATTTCTTATCCGGTTGCTCCCTCTATAGGCCATGATCAGCGACTAGTCGACGTCAAGTTTAAAGCGTCATAGCAGAGCATTAAAGTCGACTAGTCTCTGCAACATCTAACATAAAGGCCTATATATATTTTCCCACATTATATTGTAAGATTAGAAATGTATTTTTCTCGCCCCTTATCTTGAACAATATTTTTTCTCACGCAGTGCATTTATTTAGCATATATTTGAAATATATATAAAAATATGATTTATAGCTGTATATTTTTGCATTGAACAACAATATCATGTAAATGATTTCAGCTAATATGTGGCGTAGGCACTTAGCATCAGACAACTGTTCTCATAATCAAACAAGTTTGGCAGAGCATCCATCCAGAGTTCTGAAGGCCATCTCTTCTGTTCAACAGCTCCCTGTCACAGTGTTGCGTATTGAAAGCTGACGGAACACAAAGGCTGAGGAGCTTTAATGAGCCAAAGTTCTCTTCTCATCGAGGTGGCAGCTTGTGTCAGAAATGAAGCTCATAATAGAATGCCAGTCCAGGCTCCACTGAACATTTCCTACTGTTATGGTAATGGGTTACCGCTACCTCATCAAAGAGTTGGGCCGATTTTGCTCCATTGTTATTTTTATCTTCCTCCCTCATGTCTTCAAAATTATCTCCGAATGACCGCAACATTTAGCAGTTCGGTGTAGCATTTGCTCCTTTCAGATGTAAATTCTGTTTTTGCCTCCGAAAACAAATGATGCAAGATTTTATTCTTTGACAGGCTTGAAGTGTTTTCTTGCAGTTTTTCTGTCTGTGTGTTTTGAACTGTCTGAGGAGAATCTATTGAAACAGGGAGCTTTGGAAGCATCAAACACTTGAGTCAAGAAGTGAAGGCCTCTTGAGGTAAGAGGGAAGGTAAAGTGGTCACTGGTCATTCCAATAATTCAAATTGGGCTAAGCTTTAAAGGGCATCCCTACATGAAAGCAGGTACACATCAGTGGACAGATGCCACTCCGGGGTTCTGCTGCTTGCAAAAGAAACTATCCTCAGCTAAAAGGAATTTTTTTTTTTTAAATGGTAACCAATTCAGCTGCAAAGGTGCCTTCAGTTCAAACTGGACTTGGGAAATCTTCTATCGAGAGACCTGACTGTGTAGCCAAACGTTTTCTATTTTTCCTCCAGTTGAACTTGATTCAAGTGAACTTTTTTTTTTAACTGTCAGTCAACATTTTACTGCAAAATATGAAGCCAGGCATACTGTACTAGGCAATAAGTTTGGCTTGAAATCCGTTTCAATAACCACTCATCCGAAAATATAGACACATCTTTTTAAAGCCACTACAACAATCAAATCACTGTCACTATTCATTGGGGGCCGCAGAATTGCTGTTGTTTTTGTTAGTAAGAATGAAGGACAGAGGGCAGCCATCATCATATTCCCTGTAATTGCTTTTTGACTGATGTGCAGCTGCCATTGAATTGAATCAGGCCAGATTACCAGCCGAGTTTCAGAGCCACTGTGCCTCTAAAGAAACTGAATCAATTGTAGAAGAACCCACCTCTTGAACAATTTGCTAGATCCATTCTTCCCCATAGAACTAATCTTCAGTCATGCTGGAGAGAGGTGCAGCGGTGCCTCTTATTGTAAGATGTGCAATAATTTTTTTGGGGGCATTTTCAAATTATGTGCGATGAGCTTGTGAAATCGGTTGTCTTATGCTGAATTCCCATGTTGCTGCATCTGAAGATGTGTGTCTGTATATTTCTAACAAAACACCAGTTTAAAACACATATGCATGTTCAATAGGACCTGTGCTTTGTTCAGTTCCTATTTGTAAGTGAGACATTAAAGGCATAGTTCAACCATAAAAATGAAAATTCTGTCATAATTTACTCACCCTCATGTCATTTCAAACCTGTATTACTGCAGAACACAAAGATGTGTTGAAGAATGTTGGGGTCCAAACACCATTGAACCTGTCATGATTCTGCCTTAGCATTCTTGATTTTCCTAGTCGTGAGGAAGGGATCATGACAGATTCATGTTTTATGTACAAGCGCATGGTCTGTTATTTGGACCATGTGCTTGTGTTGTCTCGTTACCCCGCCCCCTTGTTATCCTCGTCTTGTGATTATTGTCTAGTCAGTTTCACCTGTCCTCGTCATTAGTGTTCCCTATTTAATCCTCTTGTATCTGCTGTCTTCTGTCGGTTCATTGTGATTGTTACCTGAGTGTTAATCCTTGGTCAGAGTCTGTGAGTATCTTGTCAAGAGTTTTAGTCCTGTTGCGCTATTGCCTGTAAGGGTTATTTGTGTCCCTATAGTTATCTGTCTCAGTCTTGTTAGTCTTCATAGTCCAGTCTTGTTTTGCCCCCTCGTGGGCTTTGTTTTCCCTGTTTTTGTATCAATAAATCCTGTGTTCATTGCATCTGCTGTCTGCGCCTGGGTTCACCTTCCCCCTCATAACAGAATGAACCGACCAACAAGGAACCCAGCAGACAGTATGTCCTCTTTTGTTGAGCATAACCCGGATGACCTTGCACAATGGTGGCGGAGGACTATTTCTGATGCAAGTAATGGCAAGCTGCCAATTCCTCCCCAGGGAGACCGGTCCCTGAGGGAGTACGCCCAGGTTGCAAACGAGAGGAGGCTTTTCCTACCTGATATCATCCTCAACCGCTACCTCATTGCGGGTCTCAACGCTCCTCCACCCCTGGCTGAACGGGAGAAGCTGGTCTGCTGCCCGTTTGGTGAGATGGTGGATTGTTTGTCACGGAGGGAGTCGCGGGGTTCCACCTTGTCGTCACCATCACCCAAGCTGTCAGTGATCCCGGAGGGTCGTGTTATAGGCGTCGCGACGCTTGGGGACCAGGCTGGCTCCCTCACGACTCCCGAGGTTTCATCCACACCCGCAAGTCTCCGTGGAAAACGAGGGAGACGGATTTCCTGGGAGTCTGCTTCGGAGTCTTCAGCGACCGAGTCTTCCCTGCCTGAGACAGCCCTCCCACTTCCAGTCATGGACCCTGCTGCGCTTCTCCTGCCGATCTCCAGTCCAGCTGTGACATCAGCTCCGCGTCCCAGAAGGAAGAGGAGGAGGAAGGGACCCTCTTGTCCTCCGTCTCTGTCTTCCCATGAGCCCGCTCCAGCAAGCGCCGTCCATGAGCCCGCTCCAGCAAGCGCTGTCCCAGAGCCCGCCTCAGCAAGCGCTGTCCCAGAGCCCGCCTCAGCAAGCGCTGTCCCAGAGCCCGCCTCAGCAAGCGCTGTCCCAGAGCCCGCTGAGAGAGTTGCGGCCGATCTAGCCGCTAAGGAGGTTCTGCGAGCAGTTTCAGCTCGTCAGGAGATGCCCGTCATCATTGCGGCCAAGACCCTTTCCGATTACCTGTCTCGTCTCGTCGCTATTCTTGAACCCCCTGTCTGTCCTGCCTTGTCCTCAGCTCCCAAGCCTGTCTCTGTGAGCGCTGCACCTGATCCTATCCCGGTGAGCGCTGCACCCGAGCCTGCCGCTGTTATTGCTGCACCCTGTCCTGCCCCTTTGCCTGCTATGTCTCACGTCAGGAGTCCCGGTTCCGCATCCTCTGTGTCCTCGTCTGAATCTGTTGCTGCTAATTCCCGGTCTGTTTCCCCGTTCGTCCCTGTCTCCACCAGCCCCCGGACTGTTTCCCCATCTGTCCCTGTTTCCACTAGCCCCCGGACTGTTTCCCCGTTTGTTCCTGTCTCCACTAGTCCCCGGACTGTTTCACCATTCGTTCCTGTCTCCACTTGTCCCCGGACTGTTTCCCCTGTCACCATTAAACCCCGGACTGTTTCTCCCAAGACCTCTACTCATGTGTCCCCGTCCAAGCCTGCCCGGAGTTCTCGTCCTCAGCCCTCCTCCCGTGGACCCAAGACCCCCAGTCCTCCCATCCACCCTGGACCTCCCCCCATGAACTCTGTGTTTCCTCCACCTCCTTTGCCTTGTATGTTGTTTTTGATTTTTCACCCGAACCCTGTTCTTGTTTATTCCTGTTTGCCATTGTTAGTGTTTTCCATGTTTTGTTGGTTCGTGTCTTTGTCACAGTCTGTCATGTCCCGTGTTTAATGTCCCCTTGAGGAGCGTCTGGTAGCCGCTCCTTAAGGTGGGGGTTCTGTCATGATTCTGCCTCACGACTAGGAAAATCAAGAATACTTAGTCGTGAGGCAGGATCATGACAGAATCATGTTTTATGTACAAGCGCATGGTCTGTTATTTGGACCATGTGCTTGTGTTGTCTCGTTACCCCGCCCCCTTGTTATCCTCGTCTTGTGATTATTGTCTAGTCAGTTTCACCTGTCCTCGTCATTAGTGTTCCCTATTTAATCCTCTTGTATCTGCTGTCTTCTGTCGGTTCATTGTGATTGTTACCTGAGTGTTAATCCTTGGTCAGAGTCTGTGAGTATCTTGTCAAGAGTTTTAGTCCTGTTGCGCTATTGCCTGTAAGGGTTATTTGTGTCCCTATAGTTATCTGTCTCAGTCTTGTTAGTCTTCATAGTCCAGTCTTGTTTTGCCCCCTCGTGGGCTTTGTTTTTCCTGTTTTTGTATCAATAAATCCTGTGTTCATTGCATCTGCTGTCTGCGCCTGGGTTCACCTTCCCCCTCATAACAGAACCCCTTTGATTTGTATTGTTTGAACAAAAACAGCACTAAGTATGGTGGCCGAGAAAGCTCAACGCGCTACAAATGATGAAAACGCATGCAAATAGAAGAAAACGTATGCAAAAAAAAAAAAAAAGCGCATGTAAATTGAAAAAAAACACCCGCAAATTAAGAAAACATCTTCATCAGTTTCACAACACACGTGAGCTCCAAATACTCACAACACCACCCAAATACAGAAACGCGCTGCAAAAGCTCACAACACAAATACAGAAACGCGCTGCAAATAACACAGACCACAACGGAAATGTTTCCAGGGGAACCAAATAAGTGACGAACCCAGCTGGGACGTGCTGGTGCTTACAGCTTAAAATTCTACTTTATGTATTTATTTATTTTTGCAAAACATACAGAGATTACATTTTTATGACATACAACTTGTATACAATATACAAAATGTATTAACAATATGTTCAATGTCATCACAATACAAATGAGAAAAGAACAATGAGCTGAAAACTAAAATAAAAAAAATAAAAAAGATAGAGAACGAAGAAGAACATGAAGGAAAGATATTTATCTTTCATCAGTTACACTGTACAAATTGTTTCATGTTATGTTTAAATTTTCATAAAGTTTCATAAGAAATGTTAGGTAACGTAGGGTCCAAAGTTTTAAAGTTGAGAGACACACATACACGCATATTTTAAAAGCTTTTTTGTAAAGTAAAAATAAAAATGTATTTGCAACCGTTATGTTAACAGCATTATATTTCTGTCGTAAGACCAGCTCTTCAGCTGATGGACACCGTGCTGCGTTGTCATGGGAACATCCCTTGTGAACATAATGAGGAATGTCTCCCTTCATCAAGTGGGTTCCACACGGCTACATGTTGGCACGCTAGAGCCCTGCTCACTCCAAAGTCCCACTTTAAGGGCTCTGCCGTCTGCCCTTCGAGGGGAGTATGGCATAGGGAAGCTCACGAGCAATAAGCACGTCCCAGCCGGGTTCGTCACTTATTTGGTTCCCCTGGAAACATTTCCGTTGTGGTCTGTGTTATTTGGAGCGCGTTTCTGTATTTGGTTGTGTTGTGAACTTTTGCAGTGCGTTTCTGTATTTGGAGCACACGTGTGTTGTGAAACTGATGATGATGTTTTTTTAATTTGCAGGTGTTTTTTTCTATTTGCACGCGTTTTTTTCTGTTTCCACAAGGGATGCAAATTATCGATTAATTCATTAATCATTAGTTGATCGACCTTATCGATCGATTAATGATTAACTGATAAGCGGCTATTTTCCTGAGAATGTAAATTTCTCACGGTATCAATAGTGTCTTTAACATAAAAAGCTAAATATTGCTTATATACTGAATAAAAATGCATGTTATATTGCTCAATTGATGTTTTATTGTAACAGTTGGGATACGGTACAGATAATGGCATTTATGTAGTTTAACAAAATAAATGATGTACAGAAAATTAAAATACATAAAAAATAATTGTGCACTGGCTCACCTGTTGCATGTGAAACATTAAGCAACATAAAATACATTTTAAATAAAAAATCTGTATGGGTAGGCTTAGGCTACACTATATTAAGCCTACATATAGTAATCTATCTGATAAACTTATATTAAAAACTTGAAACATTAGCAGCAGCACTTATAATCCCTCTTCGTCTGAGAAAGGTAACAGTAAGATTACTAGACCTGGAAACTTCAAATATAGAACTGAACACAACTTAAATCATCCCTGAGGAAGCTGACAGTAAAATTAGAGGGCAGAGTTCCCCATACGTTCATTTATTTGTGGCGGCCCGCCACAATATCAACGCTGATCGCCACACATTGATTCTCGATTTTTTTTTTTTTTTACTAAGCCTATTTAAAATCGTATTTGATTGCAGAGCGCCAGCCCGTAGCGCATTCGCGCAGAACTACCTCTCGCTCGTCTCTCTCTCTCTCTCTCTCTCTCTCTCTCTCTCTCTCTCTCTCTCTCTCTCTCTCTCTCACCCGTACCTTTCGCGCTCTCTCTCGCTCTCTCTCCCTCATGGAACACCGCTGCACAAATCTGTCCAACACAGCGCTGTCAATGTTGGAGGCCCAGCTTTAAAAAAAAGTTTTTAGCCAGCATGCAAGGAGCCTATCTAATAAGGAGAGCTAAGTTATTGTTAGAATACAGGTACATGAATTTTCGAAGTTAGCACGCTGTATATAGCTGGTAGTCCACTCCGTTTTGATCGCCTCATGTTTGGTTTCTTTTTTGCCGCCTCAAGTTTTTGTCTGGTCTCTCGCGTGAGAATCTCGTGTCACGTTCGCAATGTTCAATTAGCCGACAATAATTTAATTTAATCGAGTAAATTCTTGTCGACAATTAATCGATAATCGATTAACCGTTTACATCCCTAGTTTGTACGCGTTTTTTTCTATTTGCATGTGTTTGCTTCAGTTGCAGCGCGTTGAGCTCTCTCGGCCACCGTAACTAAGCCATTTTTAAACAACATGAAGGTAAATGAAAGATTTTTCAATACTGGTACATCCACTTCATGCATCGATTTTTCAGTTTCTTTAAAAGCGAAATACTTCACTGTAGATTTATTGTGCTGTAGATTAGTAAATTACTATTTAATTTTTCTTCCTCAAGATAACAATTGTTGTTTTTTGTAAAAATGTATTATAATTAAGTGACTTTGTTTCAAACACTCTGCAAAACCGGCCCTTTAAATTAAAGTAAATTTTTTTTTACCACACTGGCAGATTAAAAAAATATATATTTTAAGCATGAAGTTTAAAAAAAAAACTAAATCAAGACTTAATATCTTGCGTGATTTTGCTTCTCAAGTAAATGTATCAAGAAAGATTTAAGAATGTTTAGATATTTGTAAAGGTAAACAAGACAAAAAAAAAACTGAGGAAATTATTATTATTATTTTTTTTTCAGTGTGAACAAGGTATTATTCCTGCAGAGGTATATATAATATATTAACACTATTTATCATTAATCATTGGCATTTAGCAGTGGACTTCTGTCGTAATATGTGGAAATGGGAACCATTCTATATACACACAAGCTCCAAAATGGACCACTATCAGCACTAAACATAGAGGTGTAGTGTGAAATTCTGTCCATATACAGTAGGTCGTGGCCTAATTTTGAGGCTTGCAGCTTGAAAGAGATAGAGAGTTTGAGAAAGACATAGAGGGAGAAACCGGGAGGAAGATGAAACCGTTTGACATTTATAATTCTGTCCCTTGATAGTGAATTTGCTCAGCGGGTATTGTGTGTGTGTGTAGTAATGTGGTGCTGGTCCACAAGGACAGAGAGCAGTGATGCATAGAATTATTGCTAGCATTCCTGCCTCAACATTTTGGAACTGGAATTGGAATTGGAGCATTTTGGATAATAATCATTTTGATATGTTTATAAATTATGCAGTTTGGATATTCAGGGATTTAGAAGTGAAATGCAAGGCCCATTTGAGTGATACCTGAAACTTGATGATCTGACAAATAGTCATATTTTTCTTGTAAATATTGTTGGGCATCATTGCAAGACTGATGTACTCATAACAAAAGAGAATGGAGAAAAAATGTTCTTGTGATGGAAAGAAGTTGCTTCCAAAACTGAAACAGCTCTTAAAGGGATAGGTTTCCCAAAAATGCTGTCATCATTTACTTACCCTCAAGTTGTTCTAAACCTGTATGAATTTCTTTCTTCTGTTGAACACAAAAAAATATATTTTGAAAATGTCAGTAACCAATGGGCGCCATTGACTTCCATAGTATTTTTTCCCCACATACTATAGAAGTTCATGGCTACCGTCAAACGTCAACTGTTTGATTACCCATATTCTTAAAAATATCTTCTTTTGTGTTCAGAAGAAATAAATTCAAATGCAAATCTGAACAAATTATAAAATGAAGGAGCTACATAAATGTCATCTCCGAGAGAGGGTGAGAGAGAAAAATCGTGTTGCCTATCATATAAGGTTCAAAACATTTAAATAGACATATCAAGTTAGCCTGGGAAAACCCAGACAACTTCCGGCAAATTTAGATTTGCTCTGAAAGTTAGTCTGGCAAAGAGCTCATTCAAGCTCATTTCCGATCTGCCGAAATCGCGGCACCAATCAGAAACGCTGGGGCGGGCTTTACACGATGACGACAGCGCTGGGATTTTGAAGCAGATTTTGTAGCCTACATTACAAAGATGGATGCCGCCGTCGAACATCACTCGTTCGAATCAGCTATCGCGTCTGTTTTAAGCGATTTGAACGTTTCCTTTTTGTTAAAAACCGAGCAAACAACAACACTCATATCGTAGGTTACAAGGTTTAAATAATTTAAATATACATATAAAATAGTACAATGTGTATGATGTAGTATTTTAGTTGATATTAGGCTACTCTTGCCAAGCTCTGATTTCTGAGAGACTCACGAAGATGGTAACGCGGCTATTTGATTTGCACTCAATTCATTTATAAAGTTTACACTCATTCACTTCACACACTCATAATTACGTAGTGATGATAGAGGTTTATGTATAATATTGTGCTTTCCCCTGGCTCACCTCTTATCCAGAAAACACGAGGAGTGACTGTCAGCTGAATATTTTTTCTATTATTTGGCAGAATTATTCGTTATTTGTTTAGAAGCCATTATTCGTGCCTTTTCGAATAAGGTATTCGGCTTCAGACACATCCAGATTATTCCTGCCTGGCTGTTCAGTCAAATTAATTGTCATTACATTCATGTCACTATAATGAATCATTGTATGACTTCATGCATTTCACATCTACTTACTAATCATTATATTTATTAAACAATCATGTAATTTAGACATTTAATGACTGTATTGCACCTCATTCCATACTCCATTTCTGTCTCCACCCCCCTTCTCTCATTAGAGCCCATTTTGTGTGACGTTGGAGAGTTTCTGTGCGGAGACCAGCTGACCTGTGTGTCCGAGAACTGGCTTTGTGATGGGGAACCAGACTGCCCTGATGGTTCTGATGAAGTTCTGGACAAATGTAAGTAACCATTACACCAATCCACAATGCATCTCTACATTCCCATGTGTCCATTCGCCAAAAATCAGCATTACCCTGCACATGATTATGTTCCTTGCCTTGTTTAATTCCAGGTTGCACTTCACATGCAAAGTGCGAGGAATGATAGCTGGGCATTTTAGGGTGATGAAAGTGTCCTGATTTTAATATTTAATTGTATTCACGAAAAGATTGATCAGTTTATGCTAAAGCCGTGTGCCCAATTGCTTCCTGTTGATGCAGGGCATTTCCAGAAGAGCTTAATTTATAACAGATTCCAGGCACAGTGGGTCAACTATTCTCACCACTGGTATTCTATTATCATTTAGATTAATCATGTTCACTCTGTTTTGTTTATAATGCTTTAGAATGGATTCCGGGTGTATTTATCGTGGGGATTTTGTGGAGCTCATTACCATAGATTACGTATCGATAGGAAATGCATTACAATCTGCATTTCACAACAAAATGTGCAGTGGAATTTAATGTGTTTTGGAAGCCAGCACAGACTACTATCGCAAGAGTGTACTAACATCACTCCACTGACATGGGTAATTTTATTCATGTGTTTGTCTGTGCATATTGGGCACCCTGAGGTTACCGTGTTGCTTCCGATAGTGGGGTAAAATCAGTGAGTAAACTGTGCAGTCTTAATCCAGAAATCTATGCACAATTTTTGTCATGTCATTTATTTATGCATGTATCTATCTATGTATTTAGAACGGGCCAATCATATACAGTTGCCAAGGATTGAAACGTGCGCATAAGAAAAAAGTCAAGGTAAATTGTTTTGATAAAGATTACCCATTAATGATTGAACAAAAAAAGTTCCCAAAATATTAGCTGTGGGGTAATGTGCCATCTGCTTCAACTAATGTTTATAATAAGCTTTGCATCTAAATGCAGGAAATACTTTGGAAATACACTGGTCTTTTTGAAGTGGTAGCCAATATATTTTCCAAAGGTCTGAGGGAGCACTGGCAAAGCAAAATCCACCTTTCAAAGAAAACAATAAAAAATTTGGTTCCCACATGAATTTATGCACTCGAGAAGCTACCTCAGCCACATAAAAGTCTGATCAACTACTAGGACATAGTAGTTGATATTTCATTTTCAAATACTTCATATTTTCCTGCAGACATGATGGTTGGAATGTGGTATAATAAAATCTTAGTTCTGGGATATTTTTTATTTTACTTTAATTTTTTGTTTGTTTATTTTTTTTTTGCTTTATTTTTTGTTTTAACTTAATTTTAATAAACAACTCATTATTGTACATGGTTTTACTTGAAGTGTAAATTGCTCACATATTCCCCAATTATTCAACTTACCCCTCGACATTGCTTTATATAAAAGCTTGTTTCTGCCACAGAAAAAAAAGGTAATTGCGTATTTTTATCTCGCAATTCGGACTTTTTTTTTTTCAGAAAAAGTCAGTCTTTTTCCCCCCTCAGAATTGGACTTTATAACTTGCAATTGAGCGTTTACACTACCGTTCAAAAGTTTGGGGTCGGTACGATTTTAAATACTTTTAAAAGAATTCTCTTCTGCTAACCATGGCTGCGCTTATTTGATTAAAAATACAACAAAAATCAGTTATAGTATTAAATATTATTCCAGTGTAAATCAGCTGTTTTCTGTGTGAATATATAGTAAAGTGTAATTTATTCCTGTGATCAAAGCTGAATTTTCAGCATCACCAGTGTCAGTGTCTTCAGTGTCAAATGATCCTTCACAAATCAGTATAATATGAGGATTTGATGCTCAAGAAACGTTTATTATTATTATCAATGTTGAAACAGTTGTTGGTCTGTCAGTTGTACAGTTTTTTTTTTTTTTTTTTAGGATTCTTTGATGAGTAGGAAGTTCAAAAGACTTTTGTAACATTATAAATGTCTTTACTGTCACTTTCGATCAAATTAATTATTCCTTGATAAATAAAAGTATTGATTTCTTTCCTCCAAAAAATAAAAATAAAATTCTCACTGACCCCAAACTTTTGAACGGTAGTGTATATCTCACAATTCTGAGGGAAAAAAAGAATTGCATGATATAAATTTGCAGTTGCGAGAAAAAAAGTCAGAATGGCAAGATATAAACTCGTAATTCTGACCTTTTTTCTCGCAACTGCAAGTTTATGTCTTGCAATTCTGAAGATTTGCAAAGTCAGAATTGTGAGATAAAAAGTCGCAATTATTTTTTAATTGTTTTATTCATATTTTTTTTATTTACACTTTCTTCTAATCTGATTTGATAGTGGATATCCTAATACATAATTTGATGCATTAATTTCACCTCTATCTTTCTCCTTGACCAGAGGTTAACGTAATAATAAAAAAAAGTGGCACTTTCTGTTTTGACTGCTTTAATTTATCCTCACCTTTTTATGCTAAGACACTTCATTAGTTTTGACTCTTCATAGAAAGGACTACATTTATTTAAAGTCTTCGTTCTGAGACAGAGCTGGCATTTTTCTTCATTGGTTCATTATAATCTTCAAATTAATTGAAATTTTCAAGCATCCTATTGCTTCAAAATTTATGAAAACTATTTTAATTGTCAAGTACAGCTCTAACTAATGTATCCCTCACAGTGGGACTGTTTGTATTATACTTTGTCGCTTCTAATATAAGTAAAACTTGCTTGAGAACAACTTAAATGACTGTCTACTTGTTCTCATGAAACTGAATCTAATGATATAGTCATACTGTAGAAGCGTTCGTCTCTCCACACGTCTCCAGTTGCTTCATAACATTATGTTCAACTCTTAATCCTCTTAGTTTTATAATAAGATTAACCTAGACTGTTTTCAATTTCTGAGCCTATCTGTTACCTGATATTAAGTCCTTGGTTTTTTATTTTATAGTTATTGTTTTTGCTGTTCCAGTTTCTGGACTGTGCATATTTCTAGTTTTGGCGTGCCCAAGTTCTGCCACCACAGAGAAATGTAATCACCACATTCCCAGGGCCTCCAGGGAAGGGCAGCTGCACGTTTTCAGTGCCACATGGCCAGCGGGAACCTGGATAGGCTGGCCATCCAGCTTCCCTATGGGACCAGCTCGACATCTTGGGTTATCAGGGGAACTGGGAGACAGCCCGCTTTCCTGTAATGAAGAAAAACGTATTGCAATGACAGTCTTGGAGCGTTCGAGGTACATCGTGCTGCTACTTATATTGGTCAGTGGAGTATGTACAGTGAAAGTTTTGACATGAGTTATGAGTAGAATGACCATACGGCCTAAATAATCTCTGTATCGCCGAAAGGAATTGCGGAAAGATTGAAAGCTCACTGAAGAACAGCTTTTTAGGATTTTAACAAAAAGATATGGGTCATTTCAGTGCTCCTGACTCTGTTCCATATGCTCTCGCCTTTTGTCTTGAGTGCGATGTTCTTTATCAGGAAATACAAAGACATGCTTCAGTGACAAATTGCTCTACTATTCCCCCCACCTCCACCCCTCCCTGAAGTTTGAATTGAACAGAGAGAGTAAGAGAGATTGATTTTTGTTTTGTTCTCATTTTTGTTCTGGGCAAAGCATTAACTCACAACACTCGGAAAGCAATGCAGACTGTGATCCACAAGGTGAGCACATGATGTTCTTGTTTTTGAAAAGATGACAGCTGTTTTCTTTAGACATCTGTCAAGTTAAGTATACATTACTGGCCCTTAAATCCTTCTTTGATCAACTATACTTAATAGTACCTGGGTTAAACTTTAACAAGAAGCTCTATGTAAAATGTATTTACTCGGGACACAAGAAATGCCATTGTTTTCCCCATTCATTTATTTTAGTAATGTTTTTATTTTCATTTTCATATTTTTTGTTTAGAGTTATTCTCTATATCAGTGAGCACTTTTTCTGGTCTCCCTGAAACACCTTGATTGTAGTCTTGCGTTTTCTTCTGGGAACGTATCACAATATCCCTCATTTAAATGGGGAATAATCCCTCATCCCTCATTGGACATTCAAGCATAAAAACCTATTCTAATTGACCCCAAAAACAAAATCAAGAAAATATGGCATACAATATGGCATAATATGGCCTCTATAAAAAAAAAAAAAAAAAAAAAAAAAAAACACATTAAAATATTCAGTAGACAAACGTTTAACCAGAGCTAAAGAAGCTGAATGTTTCACTGTCCTTTTCACATTAATGTATATTTAGTAAAATTAAAATATACAATATACAACTATATGAACATCAATAATGATTATTTGAATGGCATTGTAAATATCATAACAAAATATGTACATTAATATTGTACAATGCATGTCATTTTAGGCTTTGATTAAAATGCAACATTCAGTTTTATACAACATGTAACGGGGTCCGTTGTCTTTCTTTGCACTGAGGGCCCTAGCCTTGAAAATGATTGACCCCAAAGCTAAAGAGCATATCTCACAATATAGCAAAATTGGATGGGGAGTTGCGTAGAATTAAAGGGCAGTCTTGCAAAAATAGCTAGTTGTCGCTTTCCATCTAAGATGCATAGAAATGCGTATGGATTTTATGAGCACACCTCTCAGGGCAGTTTCTTATGGCCCCTCTCATACTGAAATAAATGGAGAGTAATGTGCCTATTCCACAGGAGAACTGACACCTGCAGGAAAGAGGTTTGAGAGGTAATGTTGCATAGCATCTTGTTATTGAGCTGAGGGACAGGCATTCTGCATTATGCAATATTTACCTCAATGCCCGCCTCTGAGCACAGACTGAAATGCTTGAAAAATAGACTGTGCGGGGGACATTTATGAGATCATCAGATGACATTTAACTTGATTAACATCTTTTGAGCTCTGTGTTTTATGAGGGCATGTACAGTACATTTTGGAAAAGAAAATACACTGGAATTGCATTAGATAGAAGCATTAGATCTCTTACCTAAATGGTAACAATACATCAGCCCTGGACTTTGGTTTTAGAAGAGAGTGTTGTGCAATAGTTTGGGACAATTTGTCATCTGGACATGAGCAGAATGCTGTTTAAGCTCAGAGCACAAGCTGCTGATATTTTTTACTTGTGATTTTTATATTGTCTCACATCATCAAGCCAAGAGCTAAATCAAAGCAGCTTATTAAAAGGACAGTTAAAAATGAAAGGGAATTTGATTATGCTGGTATTTTTTTCATTTCATTTTCTTAGTTGTTAGATACAGTTACAGCCCACATATATGGACACAAAATGCTACAATTTCTGTGTTTAGGCCTATATGCATCCATACCGGCTGATTTTAAAATGTCCCTACCAATTTTGAAACCAAATCTGTGTCGTTAAATTCGTGACAAATTGCCCACAGGCAACAGAACTCCAAAAGCAGCAAGTGGTATGTGATTAAAGAGTAAACTATGTTTTCATCACCTTATTGTGGCTATCAAAATATATGAAATATATGCGTGTGAGTGTGTATAGCATATATATCATAACTCCAGACATCCAGGGGGTTTGGCATGTAAGCAGGGAGCTTTGGAGATGATCCTTTTAATTTAGTGGGAGCCTCTGTGCTGTGAAAGCCAAGCTGATTCACTTCCTGTGGATGATGCCATCTGCTTGGGGGCAGCAAACAAACAGACAGACCAAACAAAGGCAAAGCTTTCTTCACTGTCTGTGCGTGAAGCATGCAGAGTTGGGTGCAGCTTAAATGAGGTTGAGACTTTATTCTATTTTCTAAATTGAGAGGTAGTCAGATGTGAAGGTTTTACCCAGTGCATATGTATTTTAGCTCATAAAATCATAGCTGGGTCATTTCTACTATGCAATGTTTTATATGTTTTAATGTTCTGGACAAAACATTAAAATATTTTTAATGTAAATGATATAAATATAAGTTAGTTGTCTTTTACCAAAATGCCACAATTAAGTGATTATGACTTCCCTGGTTACAATGCAGTAAAAAAAAAAAATTAAAGGGGTCATCGAATTGGATTATTATTATTATTATTATTATTTAGTGCTGTCAATTGATTAAAAAAAATCACACATTTTTTTTCTGTAATTATTGGCAATTAAAAATATCGAAGTTTTTAATATTTTTATATTGCAATAAATTCAGTTACTCTCCAAATTCATGTAGAAACAACCTAAAGACAGTATATTTAAAATATTTGTTGTAATGGCATTTTTTTATGAATGAAGGCCAGTATCACTGATACTAATACAAATGATGTCTCATTAGAGACACTATCTATTAAATTGATAGCTTTCAATTATACTGTAATGTTGAATGTTTTAAAAAAAATCTATTTCAAAATTTTTTAGGCTTTAAAAAATACTTTAAAAAGGCTTAACTTAAAACAATCTTCACATTAACTCATTATAATAAATGTTATATTTACCTGTGGCCTTCCTACCTGTCTAACAGGTAGGACATATACAGAAATTTTATAAAGTTATCAAACACTTTACAGTCTTGACTGCATAAATTATAAATGAAATATAGAATAATCCTTATTAAAGCTACAATTTTCTTTGTTGTTGTTCTTTGATTAACATTAATGACAGACATCACAGTTGATTAGACTGGTTTATTAGACTGCTGTCACTTTAAGATCTGCTGCTGTCCCATATGACTCAGATCTGACGCGAATTTCATTTTCTCACAATTCTCGCATTTCAGGGACATTGTGTAGGAATTTCTCCCATCTAGCGGTGAAATTGTATTTTGCATTCAAACGAATTGTGCTCTCCAGCGCCTAGCTTTTTCAAATGCGTGTTGTATCTACGGTAGCCGTTATGTACCAAAAAGCTATGACAGGATGTCTTCTAATAGCACTTCGTCGAGTGTTCCCTCGGGTGAACAGGTTTGTTATTTCAAACAAACTGCAACTTGACACAACGAACAAACGAATGTTACAGTATGAATTACTGACTGTGAAACTTGCCGGGGCAGTGACAAGCGCCTCTCACTGCTCTGCTCCACCGTTTCTACTGCTTTCAGTTACGTCACGCTGGCTCTGAACGAAGACGCGTTGTGGAAACGTGTTGGCCTAGTACTTTTTGTCCCTCTCTGCTATTATAGTTTTTCAAGATGGCGGAACTACATGGAAGCCTCCGTGGACCTACCCGTCCCATGTATATAAAGATAATAAATTCTTCATTTAGCAGATAATTAGCAGAGGTATTTGTACACCATTGAGGACGTATTTATGAATAAAAATATTGATTTTAGATAATAAAATACCTAAAAAAGTACACATTGTCCCTTTAAGTTAATTTAAGTTGTTATTAAACTCATTTAAGACTGCTCTTATGAGATTACGCGACAAAACATGCATTTTGTGCACAATACCTGGACGCCGTTTGTGTCACATAAACAGGACATTCACAGAAAGCGAGTTCTCTTTTGTCTTGTCACGCTTGAATGGTTTAAAAGCATTTGCTGAGGTTTATGGTTTGAAAAGCAAAAAAAAAAACAGACGCTGTGTTAAAATGAAACTGAAAAAATTAATTGCATGCGTTAACACACTATTGTTGATAGCACTATTATTATTATTATTATTATTAATAATAATAATTATTATTGTTGCAATATAATCCTTGAAGGTCACTTATAACGTTCCTAAAGTTTTTTTGCACAAAAAAAAAAAATGAGGGGAAAAGAATACTTTTAACCTTCATTCTGACCCTCTGTCTGAAATTATACATTTTTAAGGGGCGGATCCTTTAAGGCTGGTCAGTAAACGTCCACTGTTATGATTGACTAATGTAATTTCATAGGAAACAGTATCGACAACGCCCTCTCGCTATTGCATGTGAGTGTTTTGAAAACATTATCCATATAAAACCATCATTTACAGATGAAGCATATGAAATCAGATCCAATACAGCAGACTGCTTCCTCTGTCAACAAAAGTTTTTTTTTTTTGCAAACTCTCCATTACACTGTGCCTCGTTTACAAAACAATCTGCAGTCAAATTCTCTGAACAAACATATAATCATCCAATGTGATTCAGGACACCATTAAAAATTAACTAGCCACTTTTTCCTGATGCTGGTGTCCCTCTGAAGTCTGTACAGGGACTCAAACGAGCTGTTTAAACAGGACGTGTCAAAGCGAACGTTCCTTTACGCTTCTATTTACTCTTCCATTTGTCCTCTTGTCGGCAGACTCAAGCGCGTGGAGTAAAGTGAACGGGCATCTGTATACTGTATCCAGTGTAGACAGCGTCAGTGATTATAATTGGTTCTATTTGCTTTTGACGCGGAGGCATCCGGTGTAGGCAAGTGTCAGCTGTTAAGTGACTGATCACCAGTGGGCTATGGTGCAATGATGTGAAATTATTCGTCGATGTCTTGCTCCAGAGTCAGGCATATGCAAATGCATTTGCCCGTGTGATGTCACAAGTCCCCAAATATCCAAACAAGCTGTTTCTATCTCTGTCTATCTGTCTATCAATCAATCTATCTATCTGTCTGTCTATCTATCTGTCTGTCCGTCCGTCCGTCCGTCCGTGAATTTCCTTTGATTCCCACACTTAAACATAATGATAGTGGCCGTTCTTTCTGTTTATTCACTCATCACTATAATGCTGTATCAGGTCTGGTTACATTGAGTTTGTAAAGATTTGATCATACTATGTTTTGAAATGCACAATTTTTCTTGGCAGTTATTGTGCTTCCATAGTTAGAGATTCTCATTTTTTTCTTGACAGATCTTTGACTTTCACTGCCGTCTTCTCTTTCACTCCTCCGCTTCTTTTGTTAGGGACAAAATCACTAGCTTGTCACCAGCAGCCTTGTGAAAAGAGCATATTTTAACACCTTGACAGCTTTGCTGTCACGATACCTCTGGATGACATCAAACTACTAAAGCCTACATTAGCCCCCTGCTGTTGTCGAAGAGAACTCTGTTGGTATAAGCTAAGCTTAGAGGCAGGAGAGCAAACAGATGGTTTTCATTCAGTGAAGAAATTGTCTACTGTGAGGCACAATAGCATAGGGACCTTCACCTTCCGCAGTAATGATGAAACTAACACCTCGTCTTTGTAAATAATTTGTGCCTGTATGTTATGTGGTGGCAGTTTAAAACCCTTTCAAATAAATTCTCAGTTAGACAAATAGAAAACTAAATACAGGTGCATTATAAGATTATTCTAGACATGTTCAACTGATCATCTATCACTAGTACATTTCCTACTCAACATTGCCTTTGCCAGAGCTACTGTATCTGCATGTCAGATAGCTTTCTAATCTCTAGTATCTAGTATCACAGACTTTCATTGTTAATTTCATATATGTAAATTAACAATGTTTACTCATTCTCCGTATTATCTGGAGCAGTTATTATCTGTCAATTAACAGAAGAGTTATTGTATTGGTAGGTTTATAACTGAAAATTGTATTGTACTATGTCTACTTTAAACAGCATTATGGTAAAAATGGAACACCATGGCAACAGTTTTCTTACCTGTACGTGACAATGTTTTGGTTCTGACAGAACTGACAGAATGGCAGTTTCTTTCAGTTTTTCCACTCCGTTTGCCCTAAAACACTGTGGAACAATACAGGTCTACACCATTATAACTAAAAGTTTGCTAAGTAGTATTTCCTACTAAAACAAGGAGGTATTTGACTCTGGTTAGTGTTATCCCAGTGCATTATGGGTGTTGAAGGTTTCCAATATATTTGGCCAAAGGGAAGACAACAGCCCTTTTTTTTCCCACTAGTCAGGTAGCGCTGATTATTTTTTCCCCCTGCCTTTCTGCTGTAGAGGTATCCAAGTTTTATTGAAAGCCTATTTTGCCAGCTGTAAAGTAATGTGAAGTATCAATCTGCCTTTGTCACCACAAGACAGTCTGATCTCATTAATATTTGTTGGTATTCATTCGTAATGTTTACAATTTTCTACATTTGGACATAGTGTATAAATATGTTCATAACGCATGTACCTACAATGAGATCACATTGCACAAGACCATATGAGTTTTGTTGGAAAAATCTACCTACCAATCAGCTTAATTAGGGGTTCAAGCACAAAGTGCTGAAACCCTATTGTAATTGTAAGGATTTGTAAAACTGATCGTGCAGACCAAACCGTAAGTGCTAGAGACTTGAAACCTGGCCAGATGGTAGGCCTCAATTTGGGGAGAACCTATCAGAGTATGACCCCGATTGGCCCATAGGTGGCGCTACAGCAACCAAAAGTACTAAATCGCTCATAACTCCTAGACCGTTTGACTTAGAATCCATTTTTACACCACTGTGATCCTTGGCTCAAGACGGACAAAATGTATATCTCCAATTTCGATTTAGGCAGCGAAAATGTTCTGCTATGTCAAATTTTGTCCAAAACCTACTTTTTTGAACTAGTCCTAGGTTTTTAACCTGATCAGAACCAAACCAGTGCAGTACAATTCTCTGGACTCTCTAGATCAATAATTATCAAAAAAAATGGAACTTTTGCATTTGGATGGCTATAACAGGGTAATTTAGAAAATGTGACTTTGGAAAGTAAAAAAATAAAGAGAAATCTTCACCAATTTTTACAGCACAGGGCTTGTTCTAACCATTTAGATGCACTCTATCAGCGGTATGAATTTCAGGCATTTTTGTTGAGATTTCGCCGAGTTATTAGTGAAAAACCACCGGGCGCGATTCAAAATGACGGTTGATGACGTGACCGCCATTGACGGTCACGCCGCCTTGTACAAATTCACTCATAACTCGAAAACGGAAACTCCCTGCTTGCTCAAATTTGGATGGTAAGGACCTCTATGGGGCCTTGATCGAAATCTATCGTAGCGGGCCTCATCATTAATTACATCATTAGATCCTGTTAAGTGTCTATTTTTTTGTGGATACTCACAATAAAAACAAAGTGTTGTGCTTTTCGTCAAATAAAGAAAAAAAAACATGATGTGAGTTCTGCGTTCTCTCTGTCAGTGAAGTCCATTCTGAAACGCGTCCGAAAATGAACTGTAACTCAGCGAATACTCAATCAAGCAGGAATACAGGCTCACAGGCATGAAGCTTGAATTCTCGTCTTTTAAATGAAATAATTTATTTAAAAAAACAAATATTCTCAGTTTATGTAATCTGTATGAAAAGAGAGAGAAGTTTTAATGTGACCACGCCCACAGAGAGCACGCGCTATTCAAACGCAAATAATCGGAGGCAAGCCATGTAGACGTGTCAATGCCCACAACAACTGGATAAAACACATCAAGTTTAATAAGAATCATTTACTTTACGCTGTCTTGTTACACTGAATAATACTATCCTGGAAAAACTTACCTCAGAAGTGCTGGTAGTTTCATTTCGAGGAGCAACGGATCAAGCTGATGTGAATAGTAGTAAGTTATTTATTCTTAAATGCTTTGTTCTAATAGCGTTATGGAATAGTGTCTGTAAACCGCAAAAGACTGTTTAAATATGAATCGCATGTCTGTGTGTGAATGAATGCATGAACGGCACAGGCACGCGCTGTTGTTTACTACGTCTGTGCCGTTCATTCACACTCGACCAAGCTTTGACCAAACTATATTGCTATAGTCTACTGAGATGAGTAAAAATAGACTGAAATATGTTGAAATAAAATGTCTTTGTATAAGCAACAAACTGCAAATTAACATTTATATGCTAATATACAATACACACGATATGTTACAGACTAAATATGAATGTTTAGACAATATTTTGTTGATTAGCTTTTGGATAGATTATAAAGTTTTTACTGTAAAAAAAAGACCACTGCCACATCAAATAAGCTTTTGTTCGCTAATTTCTGCTCATATGTTAAATATATAGAATGGGATGTTTTGTCAAAAATTAAGTAGGTATATTGAATTATCAACTAAGATGTTATTATAGTGTTTGTTCCAATATTCAAACTAATGAATCCTTACCTTTGAAATATGCATGATAAAATATATACTTTTAACAAAGAAAGATTACACGAAACATTAGTAAAATTGCAATGGTTGTTGTAATTGTAACTTTATTTTTAGTGTTTTATTAGTGACAATTTTGTGGAGAGGATACATATTCCAAAACTTTCTGAAAATACAGTATGAGAATTAACTACACAATTACTAGAAATGTTTACCTTGGATATTATACAATTTGCATGCATACAAAATTTGTGAAAAAAGACACATTTTTTCAAGACGTTTCCAACTCTAACTTTGAACCAATTCTATAGAATACATATACTGTATATATTGGTATCCAGTGACACACTTGTGTGAAAGGCTCATTATGCAGCTCATTATGCGGCTCATTATGCAGGTCATTGTTTTCTCAGGTGTGAATCAGATCATTATTCATGATCCTCACAATCATTCTCGCCCCCACGCATATTGCCTTTCCAGACAAAAAGTGTCTTAAAAAATTTAAATTAATTTATTGTTTTGTGTAAATGATTAGGTGATTTTCAGATCATTTTGAAGAAAAAAACTCTAGGCGACAACCTCCATTAGTCAAAAGTCTTGTGGACACATATTTAGTATGTGTTTTGTGGCCTTATTTCAGAAACTTTAAGTTTTAGTTTTTTCAATAACCATGCATAAACAATATTCTCTCAAAAATACAAACATGTACATACCATACATGTTGCTCACATATTATGGTAGCCCTGTTTGTGCTAAATAGAGTGCAATTACACCTTTGCCATTAATATGTTTTGGCAACTGAAGCAACTGAAAAAAGCACAAATGTCAGTGCATGTCAAAACATCTCAAGGACCCCAAAAACACCTTAGACCCCAGAGGGTTAACATTATCTTTGTAGGCCTCTCTTGTAGGCCTCTCTTTCTTCATCCCCATCATCCTGTGAAGATGAGCATTTGATTGAGTAAACCTTATAATACTATTCGTCATAATTTTTGGTGTATTGAGTACTTACAACTGCCTGGGGTTCTTTTGGGACAGCAGGCTCCAAAAGACATACACTACCGTTCAAAAGTTTGGGGTCGGTACGATTTTAAATACTTTTAAAAGAATTCTCTTCTGCTAACCATGGCTGTGCTTATTTGATTAAAAATACAACAAAAATCAGTTATAGTATTAAATATTATTCCAGTGTAAATCAGCTGTTTTCTGTGTGAATATATAGTAAAGTGTAATTTATTCCTGTGATCAAAGCTGAATTTTCAGCATCACCAGTGTCAGTGTCTTCAGTGTCAAATGATCCTTCACAAATCAGTATAATATGAGGATTTGATGCTCAAGAAACATTTATTATTATTATCAATGTTGAAACAGTTGTTGGTCTGTCAGTTGTACAGTTTTTTTTTTTTTTTTTTTAGGATTCTTTGATGAATAGGAAGTTCAAAAGACTTTTGTAACATTATAAATGTCTTTACTGTCACTTTCGATCAAATTAATTATTCCTTGATAAATAAAAGTATTGATTTCTTTCCTCCAAAAAATAAAAATAAAATTCTCACTGACCCCAAACTTTTGAACGGTAGTGTATATTACCATCAGAATCTGTTGGGTGAACAAAAAACCCAACCCAAAGTAAAATAATGGAAATATCAAAAATAGCCTATATTAAAAATATAGATAAAATTGGACCCCATTGACTTTCTTTGTGAACATTTTAACATTGAAAAAAGTTCAAACAACATCTTTAAGATGGCAGGATGTGGTAGACAATTTATTTGGACAACAGTCATATTGTATTCAATGAAAGTCACCAAAGAACATGCATTTCATCATCCATTCAGCGGTTTGGGTGACCAACATCCCCTGAAGGCAAGTCTGCATAACAGCATGGTGGAAAGCACAAACAGTAGCCTATTTTCTTTAAAGGACAGGATGCGAATTGTATCTTTACAATTATTAATATCACAGAATCATTTCCTGTATGTGGATCCTCTCTAGTATATCTGTGCATCTCTGTACCCCGTGTGGAGCTCAAAACTGTGTTCTCCTGTGATTTTATTGAGTTGGGAACAGGCCAAGGGTTATTCTGTGTTCATGAGTACAGTACATTTATTCCCAGAGTAATGGACTGGCAGACTTGAAAACAATGCAGTAAAATATGTCCTTTGCAAATAATTGTTTGCAGAGATTTTTTTTTTCTTTTTGGCTCGGTTTCTCAAAAGAAGCTATGCATTATGTGAATGACATTAATACTAAGGTGTTTCCCCTGGAATAGAGCCCATACTGTGATCTACATAACAACAGACATCAAAAGATTGGGGTATATAAATTCTATCAGCTTTACTATGGATCCAAACACAAAGCCTTCTGAATGCATCGGGATTTTGAAAGGGACTGAACAGCAGTGTTTAAAAATGCATGGAAGTGTGAATGTGCCGATTCTCCTGCAGGGGCTTTGGTGTGATGTATGGACACTTTATTGAGCAGTGAGTGGTTTTGAATGTGATGTATTAACATGCGGTGTATTGGAAGGCATAGCCCGGCGGAGGAAGTGATGGCTCCATTTCATAGGATGTTGATTACATTACTCCGTGATGATGAATTAGTTTAATTAAAGCCAGCCAATGATTTACAGAGGATACATGCCAATACATGGTGAGAAACAATGGACTCTGTGCATGTTACTGCCCCGTGGACTTTCTTATTGAAGTTTCTGTTCTTAATAGGGAGGGATGCTATGGTGTAGTAGTTAAGGTTCAGGTGCTGGTCACTTGAAGGTTGCTGGTGCTACTGTTCAGGTGCTGGTCACATGCATTGTTGTGTGCATAGTTATTTTGTAAACAGTTTGAACACTTGTACATACTTGTATACTATACCAGTGTGTGTATATATATATGTATATCAGGGTTTCCGTTGTCCGGTAATTACCGGACATTGGCCGGGAAAAAAATGAAATGTGCGACAAAATTAAATCTCTCCAGTCAAATTGTCCGATTAAAATGGCCTAATAATCCCGCCCCCCTAACACAATCTGAATTTGAGAATAAGCCTAAAATGTATAAAGCAAAAATACACTGACCGATCAGAAGGATTATTTGCCATTTTACAAGCATTGAGTCCGCGGACACCGCTCCTCTTATCGATGCCGTAAGCCTGCGATGTGATGCCCTCGCTGTCATGACAGCGCTCCGTGGCTATGGAGGATTGCATTTCTCCACAGCCTGCGAAGTCCTCATATGTGATTTCAACGAAATGTATCCAGTAGGGATGGTCATTTCGGTTAATTTTCCCGACCGACAACCACCGCTCGTTAATCGATTATTAACCGCTAACTGATAAGATTATAATATTGAATTGGCATTAAATAAAAATAAAATTGACGCGTATCTGTGACCCGTTAAAAATAAAAACATTTTTTTATTTATCAAAGGGTTTATTTTAACGTGCAAAGTGCAAACAGCAGCATACAGAACAGATCAACAACAGAACCTGGATTCAGATCAAATTTCCACGCACCTGCAGCATTTCTGACAGTGACAACAGAGAAAAACAGAATAAAATAATACAAATAAAAAACATAAAATTGGCCAACACTAAATATTTTTTTTTAACTTAAATAATTAACAAATTAAGATGACAAAAAGAAAACACTGAATCCGTTTGAACGAAGCTTTCAAAAACCGGCAATTTTTTTCTGTTAAGATTTCCGCTAAGATTTTCGTTAAATAAAAATAGCAGCCCTACCTCAATCCACACCGAGATGTTTTTATCTCGATGCGGCTTGGAAAAAAAGACTGCGTCGCTTCCATTATGAGCGCGCATACCGCGCGCCTACATTTGAAATAACAAACTTGAGCGCGCAAAAGACGCGATATGTGAACAGACCCTTACGCGGCTTATGCGCATTGCAAGTTGTGGAGAGACACTGGGAAGTTTTGATTTTAAGTCAGCAGCTGCACAATTCAGCACTGCAAAACAGCGCAAAAAGTAGCCTAAAATGACGCGAGACAATGTTATAGGCCTAGTCATTTGTTTGTTCCAGTTCATTTGACAAGGAGTCATTTCACGGTGGCCAATTTAAATGTTACCAGCTAAATGATACATGCTGAGAGTGTATAATTAAGTTTCCTTGAGAAAAAATAATAGGCTACTATTCAGATATTTTATGTGGGGAAGGGGGATTGGTTTGTTAAACTATGAATGTGAAACCATAGTAAAACAATTGCCGTTGATTGACGCCAATCGGACTTTCATGTTTTTTTTTCCGTCTATTTGAAAGTTAGGCTAATAAACATGTTGCATTCAATACGGCCTGATTATGTAATTTTTTAAGTTACATAGCCTGCCTCCAGTTTTCCTCAACTTGACTAATTAAGAGGCGATATTTGACCGGCATATCATCAAAATGTCCGTCACTTTGACCGGCACCATTTTTTCTAGCGGAAACTCTGATGTATATGTATATATATATATATATACACTCACCTAAAGGATTATTAGGAACACCATACTAATACTGTGTTTGACCCCCTTTCGCCTTCAGAACTGCCTTAATTCTACGTGGCATTGATTCAACAAGGTGCTGAAAGCATTCTTTAGAAATGTTGGCCCATATTGGATAGCATCTTGCCGTTGATGGAGATTTGTGGGATGCACATCCAGGGCACGAAGCTCCCGTTCCACCACATACCAAAGATGCTCTATTGGGTTGAGATCTGGTGACTGCGGGGGCCATTTTAGTACAGTGAACTCACTGTCATGTTCAAGAAACCAATTTGAAATGATTCGAGCTTTGTGACATGGTGCATTATCGTGCTGGAAGTAGCCATCAGAGGATGGGTACATGGTGGCCATAAAGGGATGGACATGGTCAGAAACAATGTTCAGGTAGGCCGTGGCATTTAAACGATGCCCAATTGGCACTAAGGGGCCTAAAGTGTGCCAAGAAAACATCCCCCACACCATTACACCACCACCACCAGCCTGCACAGTGGTAACAAAGCATGATGGATCCATGTTCTCATTCTGTTTACGCCAAATTCTGACTCTACCATCTGAATGTCTCAACAGAAATCAAGACTCATCAGACCAGGCAACATTTTTCCAGTCTTCAACTGTCCAATTTTGGTGAGCTCTTGCAAATTGTAGCCTCTTTTTCCTATTTGTAGTGGAGATGAGTGGTACCCGGTGGAGTCTTCTGCTGTTGTAGCCCATCCGCCTCAAGGTTGTGCGTGTTGTGGCTTCACAAATGCTTTGCTGCATACCTCGGTTGTAACGAGTGGTTATTTCAGTCAAAGTTACTCTTCTATCAGCTTGAATCAGTTGGCCCATTCTCCTCTGACCTCTAGCATTAACAAGGCATTTTCGCCCACAGGACTGCCGCATACTGGATGTTTTTCCCTTTTCACACCATTCTTTGTAAACCCTAGAAATGGTTGTGCGTAGAAATCCCAGTAACTGAGCAGATTGTGAAATACTCAGACCGGCCCATCTGGCACCAACAACCATGCCATGCTCAAAATTGCTTAAATCACCTTTCTTTCCCATTCTGACATTCAGTTTGGAGTTCAGGAGATTGTCTTGACCAGGACCACACCCCTAAATGCATTGAAGCAACTGCCATGTGATTGGTTGATTAGATAATTGCATTAATGAGAAATTGAACAGGTGTTCCTAATAATCCTTTAGGTGAGTGTGTGTATATATATATATTACAAGTATGTACTTATAAGTATTGTACTTATAAACATTTCAACAGTGATGTATATTATTGATTGATTGATTGATTGATTGATTAGCTGATAGATTGATTGATTGTTGATTGACTGATAGGTTGATTGATTGATTGACTGATTGACTGATTGACTGATTGATTGATTGATTGATTGATTGATTGATTGATTGATTGATTGATTTATTGATTTATTGATTGATTGACTGACTGACTGACTTACTTCCTGATTGATTGACTGACTGATTGATTGATTGATTGATTGGTTGATTGATTTGATTGATTGATTGATTGACTGACTGACTTTCTGATTGATTGATTTACTGACTGATTGACTGACTGACTGACTGTCAGGACTGACTGACTGACTGATTGATTGATTGATTGACTGACTTTCTGATTTGATTGATTGACTGATTGACTAACTGATGTATTGATATTGTAATTGATGTATTAAGGAATTAAGATAAGTGAACATCAATCAAACAATAGCACATTATTTGGTTAGTGAGTCATCTAGAATGGCTTGTAAGTAAAGAGAAAAACATACCTGGGCAAATTTCTGAAATGTGAGTGTTTAATTCACCCTTCGCAGGGAGTTTGATTGACATGCGATCTGACTAATCCACCATCCACCGAATCCGGCATTTTTGTCCGACAAAGCAGTCAGGAGAGTTAGTAGATTAACGTCGGTGGATTTAAACTTGCAAAATGGTGTGTACTGACGTCTTTCCGCGGTTGAAACAACATTCCTTGCGATGTTCATTCATGTTTATTTGATGCTATAAATTAAATAAAAGGAAGAAATGATTGGTTCACGAGCAGCTTTAATTGAGGCTCTACAGCGATCTGTCACGACACATTAAAGAGCCACACAACGGGATTTATTGTTTACATTGTTTACATTTGAAAGTTAAGACTTTGTTTCATATTAAAAGTAACCTGCTCTGTCCTGTCTGTCAGTGCGTTGTCAGTGTCCTCTTTGCTCCGCAATGTATTTTTCTCTGCGTGAGAACCATGGTGTGGTGTGAGAGCGGCATGGCTTGTTGGACATAGTAACAGTAACTAAAGGGGGCGGGTCTTTGCCAACGGTCAATTGGGCAAAGCCACAAAATCATCATCGTCATCCAACCTTAATAAGGCTGTCAGCTGTGCCATTAAAAATCAAACGCATCCTCATCAGAAATTACCACCTAGTCTTTAAAATCCAATAAATCGAAGTTTTTCATTAGAGCCCCACATATGGACGTGGAAGGGGAGGCATGTGAAAAGTGTCCTAATGTAGAAATAACAAATGCGGACAGTGTGGCCTGAAGCTAATCTCTTTGACATTTGAAGATAAACCCAGGTGGACATGGGAATGAATGCCACTGCCTCTCGGAACCAATTTTAAGAACACAAACTCTGCACCCAATGTCAATGGCGTATGCAGTTTCTTAGAGTAAAAGGAGGGAAATCACAATGCTTCTCTCTTAGGATAGGGAAAAATACACAATGCCACTACACATGCAACAGCTTGACAGATTGCTGTACTGTTGCCAAGAGCATCAACAAGAGGCTGATAGCTAAAAGAGCTAATAAACAGCAAGAAAGAAGGAATTCAAGTGACATTTTGTACATAACCACAAGTGTTGTGGCTGCTCAGTCAAAGGTGTTACATTTTCAGAGTATTTCAATCCTTGTTTGTATGAGTGAATTTAAACTAGATTTGTGTATCCTGAAGGAAATAACTAATGTTTACAAGTCAGGGAAAAAAAATAATAATATTGTTGTGGTTTTCTGTAAGTTTTAGGTTTTCAGCTTTGGTTCTGTTTTAATGAAAGCCAGCGGTCACGACACTAAGCACATTCCATGTCGTATTATTTTGCAAAATGCCTTTGAGATTCTAATTAAAAAAAATATGTGCAGAAGAAAGAAAGCCATATAGGTTATAAATTACATGAGGGTGAAAAATTGATGATAGAATTTACATTTTTGACTGAACTATCACTTTAAGTGTGATTCCAAATCGTAGAGTGTAGCAGGGTTTCCGTTGTCCGGTAATTACCAGACATTGGCCGGGGAAAAAATTAAATGTCCGACAAAATTAAATCTTTCCGGTCAAATTGTCCGATTAAAATGGCCTAATAATCCCGCCCCCCCTAACACAATCTGAATTTGAGAATAAGCCTAAAATGTATGAAGCAAAAATACACTGAATCAGAAGGATTATTTGCCATTTTACAAGCATTGAGTCTGCGGACACCGCTCCTCTTATCGATGCCGTAAGCCTGCGACGTGATGCCCTCGCTGTCATGACAGCGCTCCGTGGCTATGGAGGATTGCATTTCTCCACAGCCTGCGAAGTCCTCATATGTGATTTCAACGAAATGTATCCAATAGGGATGCACATTTCGGTTAATTTTCCCGACTGACAACCGCCGCTCGTTAATCGATTATTAACCGTTAACTGATAAGATTATAATATTGAATTGGCATTAAATAAAAATAAAATTGACGCGTATCTGTGACCCGTTAAAAATCCAATTTTTTTATTTATTTATCAAAGGGTTTATTTTAACGTGCAAAGTGCAAACAGCTAGCCTCGTGAGACCATCCTGATCTCGCGAGCTTTCAAGGTTTCACTCGCAGATCAGTCTGGATACTTTCCGTTAAAGAAAATTTGGGAGCAGTTCACCAAACGAACGTCCAATCAGCGTTGGCTTTGAGGCGGGTTGAGGTGTGACGCAACGAGAAGCGCGACAGTTCAGTCTAAAGAACATGTCGGCTTCAGCGGATGAAACTAGCATCAGCGTGGCTATCGAGCAAGTTTTATCGGAATTACAGAGTATTTCTTCACTGAAAGAAGAGCAAAACACTGCTCTGGAGGCTTTTCTCAGAGGAAAAGATACGCTCTGTTAGTACGTCAAATGCTTCGTTGATCTGATTGGTTGATTTGGCCCGTCTATCACCAACATAGGCCAATCAGCTAACCAGTATTTTTGCCCCTTACCAAAACTACTTCAACGGAAGGTTTCCAGATGGATATGCGGAGCAAATCCATCTGGCGGAGTCAGGTTAGCAAACAGCAGCATACAGATCAGATCAACAACAGAACCTGGATTCAGATCAAATTTTCACGTACCTGCAGCATTTCTGACAGTGACAACAGAGAAAAACAGAATAAAATAATACAAATAAAAAACATAAAATTGGCCAACACTAAATATATTTTTTTAACTTAAATAATTAACAAATTAAGATGACAAAAAGAAAACACTGAATCCGTTTGAACGAAGCTTTAAAAAAAACTGCATTTTTTTCCCCGTTAGACTAAGATTTTCGTTAAATAAAAATAGCAGCCCTACCTCAATCCAAACCGAGATGTTTTTATCTCGATGCGGCTCGGACGCACTTGGAAAAAACGAGCGCGTTGCACCGCGACCGCGTCGCTTCCATTATGAGCGCGCATTTGAAATAACGAACTTGAGTGCGCAAAAGACGCGATATGTGAACAGGCCCTTACGCGGCTTATGCGCATTGCAAGTTGTGGAGAGACACTGGAAAGTTTTGATTTTAAGTCGGCAGCTGCACAATTCAGCACTGCAAAACAGCGTAAAAAGTAGCCTAAAATGACGCGAGACAATGTTATAGGCCTAGTCATTTGTTTGTTCCAGTTGATTTGACAAGGAGTCATTTCACGGTGGCCAATTTAAATGTTACCAGCTAAATGATACATGCTGAGAGTGTATAATTAAGTTTGCTTGAGTAAAAACAATAGGCTACTATTCAGATATTTTATGTGGGGAAGGGGGATTGGTTTGTTAAACTATGAATGTGAAACCATAGTAAAAACAATTGGCGTTGATTGACGCCAATCGGACTTTCATGTTTTTTTTCCGTCTATTTGAAAGTTAGGCTAATAAACATGTTGCATTCAATACGGCCTGATTATGTCATTTTTTAAGTTACATAGCCTGCCTCCAGTTTTCCTCAACTTGACTAATTAAGAGGCGACATTAGGCATATCATCAAAATGTCCGTAAAATGAAAACTCTGCTAGTCACTTTGACCGGCACCATTTTTTTTAGCGGAAACTCTGGAGTGTAGGCCTATACTTTCAGTCTGAATCCCAGGGACCATTCTGGCAAGGTTCTCAAGTTATGTACAATCAATCTGCCAGTAACTTTAATGAAATGTTTGTTCAGAGTTATCTGGTCTTTAATAATGTTATCTTAACGTTAGCACAAAAATATTATTGATACATTGCTCATGGAATCTTTTTTTAAAAACATTTTAGTTGGCCGTTCGTTTAAAGCTTTTTAATGGTTACTAACTTTCAGAGAACATTCAAAGGTAACGTTCCCATAATGCAAATTGCAGAATGATCCATAATGTTTGTATAACCAAGAAAAAAGATAGAAAATGGGAAAGGTAGAACAATTTTCTTAGAACATAATTTTGTTAGCATTGGAACTTGGTACTGCAAACAGCATCTGTATATATTACTACATACGAAGTAGAGAGGGAAATTTGCTCAATAGTCAAGGCGAACCACCTACATGAGTACTACATGAAGTGTGGCTAAAATAAACAGTGAAAAAGAGTTGAGGGTCAGCTGTAGCCTAAATGGTTGAATATATGCGACGTATACTAAAGTCAGCTAAAAATGGGAAGAAAGGCAAGAAAGGAATGTTTTTTCCCTAGCTGCTAAGAAGATGACCAGCAAGATTGTGTTGAGATTTTCTCATTTTCTTCCAAGCTTTTATGAGGAGATATGTTCTTTCAAATCACTTTAAAGTGTTGCAGCACAGATATTAGTCTTATTTGCATATATATGAACATTGCATCTAGGGGCATGTGCTCTTGTGCTGTATGATGTATTAAATAACCATATTGAGACCTCAAATTCTGAAAACCCCATATGTAGGCCCATATGATCATCCCTTTTGAAAACGAGACGGCACGTATACCATGGATGGAGCTATATTGGGTGGTTTTGTCTTCTAACTGTTGTAGAGCTGTCTTTTAGCTTGTGTTTTTATTGGACCTGAGGCCTTTCTTTGGTTCTTAGAGATATTGGTGAAAGTGGTGCTCAAAAGACATGCCCAGGGACCTCATGTACTGCGGACAGTTTGCTTTTCTGTCCAAGGTCAGTTTTAACCTGGCTTTTTTGTCTCAAATGCCAGTGCACTGAACATTTCAAATGTCAATGACCTAAAGCAAGGGAGGGAAAAAAACATCAATGTGTAGGAGAGAAAATGGAGATAGCAGAAAGGATAAAGGGAAACCTTACAGTAAACAAGAAATGACTTTAGGAGTGTTTAATGTGGGAGTTTATTATACAATGTCAGCGATGTTAGACAAATATTGGTAGAGCCGTACACATAATCATGTGAGAATTACTGGTTATTTACAGTATGTTTGTGACCTTAGAAAAGGACCATCATATACAGTTGCTTGTTATTAAGACTTAAGAGATGTACATGTTTTATGTTTCTTTTATGATACAAAATCAGATTAGTCTCAGATGCACATTAGGTGCATTGTAAATGCTCGTCTTTGTCAATTATTTTGGTAAAGTACAACATTTTCGGAAAAAAAATAAAACAGACTTCTCTTACATTAAAGGGTCATGAAACCCCCTGTTTCTGCAGCAGTCAGTTCTCACCACAGGTTTGAAAAAATGCTACAACGGCTTCAATTCAGACAGTTTTGTTTCTCTCATTGAAAGCATCAAAACTTCACACAAGTGCACACTGAAAATTACCATTACACACAACACAATATACACATGGTTTAATGGTCTTCTATGATGTTCTACACACATAACTATTAGGGTTTCATGACCCTTTAAATCTTTTGTTGAAGAATAAAGAAATGAAAAATTTTAAATTAAATGTTATGCTTTTATTTATTTATCTATTCATATTAACATGTAATCATATACATTTTTGCTGTGTTAACAACATTGGTTTTGAGATTGAAATTTCGCAGGTATTGGTATTGACTACTGAAATGTTGGCATTGCGTCAACCCTTGTGCTTTCCATGGCAAATTTTAAATCATTTTCCTTGAAAGAATTCATTATTTTAGATTTCTTGATTAAACAGACAGAATGGATGATTTCATACGAAAGCCTTTCGTTACACATTAAGTAGATGGATTAGCAACCCACAGCTGATCTTTCCTCTTTCACATTGAGAAAAGTGGGTAAATATCACCATGTTTTTTTAATTATAAACAAAATGTGAGGAACAGGGAAAGGGACTGCAGGAAGGGTTTATTTTGGCAGTGGACTATCTTTAATGTGACATTGCACCCATTCCAGCAAGTTAATGAAAAGGCCAAATGATCCAAAATGTTCAGTTGTCAAGGCCCTACTTTGTATGGAGCAAGAGTGCGGACTCCATCTGTATGCTTATTGTTCAGTCCAAATCATTTGATTTCCTGAGACTCCTGGTTTCTTTGGACACCAAATTGTGGGTCGTATTTACATTTCATCCTGAAGGCCTTTTAACACCAGAGCCAGACAGCTGGCATGGCAAGACCTTGGACAGTAATGAATTCGAGTGAAATAATGTGTGCATTTGTAAGAGGACTTAAACTGCTTTTTTTATATAGAAAAAGGTATCAATGCAATTACACCAACTTTAGACTAGCTCCTCTTTTACCACCATAGGTTGAATAACAATTTATCACCTGAGCCTTCCTTCTTCAGCCTTATAATGCATTATTCAGTAAGCACTGAAATGCAACTGTTCGTTTGTTATCTTTTTTTCACCAAGTGAAACCTGCACAAAATGTGATGCCATTTAAAAAAAAAAAAAATTCAAGTGATAATCTGATCTGTTTGATTTAGTCATGGGTCTAGCAGTCTTGTGTAGCCAGACCTTCTGTGAGACTCCATAGCAGCTTTCATTGGCCAAGGACCGCCCATGTAAAGCAATAATGCAACAATTTTAATTGACTTTAAAAATGTAAAGTCAATGCCCCTACAATAACAGGCCGGCGTGTAAAACTCTTAGACATGTTTTAAAGAGTCTAGGGGGAATATTCACTAACAGCTTGTGCCAGTGCAAACCCTATTTTGGTGTTAAAAAACTACTGTCAGGATTTACTAAAGACGTACGCAGTGAAAAATTTGCGCTGAAAAGGCGTGGACAGGGTTATTTTTGCGGCTGATCTTATCATATATGCATTTGTAGGACTTTGCCTTTCAGATGCATAATTTATGGGAGGAGAGTATTTAAATGAATCATGCAAGGTAGTTACTAAGGTTTGCGCTGGTCATATTTAAAAGTTTTTTCCTTGGAAAAAAAGTTATTCATGTCTTAAAATAGCTTGAATGTAACTCTACACCCTTGCCTCATTTAGTATACGCGGTTCTATGAATATGCAAATTAGCACCGCCTCCACTCACTCACACCAGCTCAGAGATCCTCTTGTTGACGATCACACGTTGGACGTGATTGGTTACAAGGTAGTTTGTGACGTCAGAAACACCAGCGATTTCAAACTGCGTTTTTGAGACTGTCTTTGGTTCACTGCAGTTTTAAGGAGAAAATACTCAGCAATGGTGTTGACTTTTTGTACATGGTTTGTCTTAAAGCATATTGAAAACACCACATAGACATATAAACAAAGTTAAAAGCTTGATTTTCACCATAGGGGGACTTTAAACCATACACTAATTTGCGCTGGTCTTGATGGTGTTGGTCATTATGGTATGATCCAGCTGCTTCTGTGTTCTTTAATTTGCACGTTATGAGATCAGTATAGTTCCCTTTTGAGGGAACTCGAACTGCGTCGATACGACACTTTAGGGAACGCCCTTTGCGTATCTCATCTGAAGTATGAATGAAACTAACCCAATCCTGATTGGTGCTGCGTCATGACGTAACGCGACGGCATACACGGAAGCTACAAAGGGACGCCAGCACACAACAGAGTTAGCTTTTTAGAGAGTGTTGGAGCTCATGGCAGCAGTTTCCCACGTCATTCCATGCGGCCTGCTGCACCTGAGGGCCCTGCAGTGGTGGTTGAAAACCAAGGGGTTTTCCCTGAGGGGGAACCCGTTCCACATGATCAGGGTTACGCACAGATGCCTTTGGTCCCTATCTATGTGGAAAAAAGCTTGGTTTCTGTCCCAAGGCCCTGTGGGAGCGTCATGTCGCCGGAAAGCCGCTTCGACAGATGCCCCCCTCACGGGCTCGGGCACGGTCATGGATGGCAGAGCTCTGAGGAGCTTCCTCCCAGACCTCAGGGGTCACCACGCAGACAATGTGTCGGTGGTCTCCTACTTAATTCATCAGGGGGTTCTGAGATTACGCCCTCTATCCAGATTGGCGCATCAGATCCTCCTGTGGTCCCAGGGGAAACTGTTATCTCTCAGAGCAATGCACGTCCCAGGGGACCAGAATCAAAGAGTAGACATCCTGTCGAGGCAGGGGCTGAGGCCCGGGGAATGGAGACTTGATATGCGAGATGTTCGGCCCAGTGGAAGTGGATTTTTTTGCGTCTCGAGGGACGTCCCACTGTCCACTGTGGTTTTCTCTCACCCATCCAGCCCCATTGGGGTTTGATGCCATGGTACAGACGTGGCCGAGGACGTGGCTGCTCAATATTCACCCTCGACCAGATATGTGGAAACTTTTGGCCTGGCCCCTGAGGGGACTCAGTACCTAGAGGCTGGTCTGTCGGCAGGAGTGGTTGAGACCATACTTAGTTCCAGAGCTCCTTCCACGAGGAGATTGTACGGCCTAAAGTGAAATGTGTTTCCACTTGGTGTAGAGAGCGTGAGGTTGACCCAGTTAACTGCCCGGTTGGCTTCAGTGCTGGAGCTCCTCCAAGATCGCTAGTCTTACCCCGTCCACACTCAAGGTGTACGTGTACCAGAGTTCCCACATAGGACCTGGCAGTTGATCGTGGTCGAGGCCCCCTTCGAACCTCTGGAGTCGGTTGTGGCCAAGAACCTTTCCCTCAAGGTAGCTTTTTTATTAGCCTTTACTTCTCTGAGGAGAGTAGGAGACCTTCAGGTGCTCTCTATACCTCATGGGTGCCTGAAGTATGCTCCAGGCGACATTAAGGCTATATTGCATCCCAGGCAGGGCTATGTGCCTAAAGTGCCATCTAATGTGGCATGGCCTACTGTTCTGCAGGCTTTTCATCTTCCACCTCACGTGACGGCGGATGAAGAAATACTTAATTTGCTCTACCCTATCAGAGCTCTCAAGATTTATGTCCAGAGGTCGTCTTCGTGGCGGCAGTCAGACCAGTTGCTGGTGTGCTTCGAGTCGCCCAAGAATGGACTTCCCGCATCCAAACAGGACATCAGTAACTGGATCGTTCAGGCTATCTCTATGGCCTATCAGGTGCGCAGCACCCCTCATACTTTTATCAGATTTTATAACCTGGACATTCATTCTACGCCAGGCACTCTAGTGCTCTCATCCTAAGTGTGCCTGTGCGCAGGCAGGGCTCGTTGTGACATAGTGGGTATTTGTTCCCCAAAGTGTCGCATCGACGCAGTTCGAGTTCCCTCGAAAGGGAACGTCTCGGGTTATGACTGTAACCCTTGTTCCCTGAGAAGGGAACGAGACACTGCATCCCTCCGCCACGCCTTCCCCTGCCTGGTAGCGACTTGCTTCATCGCAGAAGCTAACTCTGTTGTGTGCCGGCGACCCTTTGTAGCTTCCGTGTTTGCCACCACATGTTGCGTCATGACGCAGCACCAATCAGGATTGGATTAGTTTCATTCATATTTCAGATACGTTACGCTAAGGGTGTTCCCCAAAGTGTCGTATCGACGCAGTGTCTCGTTCCCTTCTCAGGGAACAAGGGTTACAGTCATAACACGAGACGTTTTCCACTCCCATTGGCACTTTTTTGGAATTGTGCTCTCACACTAATTTGCCCTGTTTAGTAAATCTGGCCCTATATAGTGAACTTCACATGCGTCAGGACTATTTTGTTTCTATGCAGACCGTTAAAGAGCATTAAAGACACACAAGTCTCTCAGAAATCCTGTAGAATTCAACCAATCAGATGACGACTTTATAAACTGATAAGATAAGTTTTGGATAAAAGCATCTGCCAAATGCATAAATGTAACATTCACTATAAACTGTTACTCATCTCCAATGCTTTTTTTTTTTTTTGGACAGCTCTCCTACATGCAAGTATCATAAGCATGTGTTTTCCGCCTCCACTTTCGTGAGTTTTCTCATGATGGAGGATGTTTCGCCACTAGTGCTATCTGGCTTCTAATTCGGTACAGGGTGAAGATAAATAATTTCCTATCATCCTTCAACTGCACAGACGCCATCTGTGTGATCCGGCATGGTGCATCTGAAACTCCTGAATATTCATCTCTCCCTCTTATCTGATTAGATTAGTCCCCAATCAGTTTGTGAGTGGAATGATTCTGTATTTGACAATGCAGTTTTATTAGGATAATCACAGTTTGTCACAGCACCTCACTCCACTCCGTTAACAGAGCAATGCATGTGACATGTGCCTCCTCAGTTGTGTTGCTGCTGTATTTACTCATGAATAATGGAAAAGCACATCATGAATGCATAATTAGAGAGATGTTTGCCAGTATATCTGTACAATTTTAATTGAAAATTAGCACGGATATTAATCAACATATTTGGGCCCAGAAATCCCTCTGACACTTATATCTGCTGAGTCATGTATGCATGTAGAGAGGCCGGGGATTGAAACAAATGATGTTTTAATTGAAAAGCCTGTCTTGTATCTTCTCCTCTAACTCTCTGAAGAAAAGCCACAAGGTTGTGAGGTTGATTAGCCTGCCTTTTGTACTCACGTTTGAAATATGAGTATGCAAAGTTGAGGTCACTTACATTTGACTTTCCTTAATTTAGAATATCCTTGGGGCTCAGAAAGAGATGGTCTAAAAAAAAATGACAGAGAAAAAAAAATAAAACGTCTGTGTGAACAATGAGATGCTTTTGTGAAGAGAATTATTGTTATTGGAAAGCAGAAGTGTGCATTGGCGAGTAAATCATACGCTTATTATATGTTAAAGGATGACAATCCCCCACTAAACGACCCCCTTAATTATGGTGTCATTTTATCTTATGAAGTCGAAATGAAAGCCGATGAATAACTCCGACTCTTCCGGAGGATGTTTTCAGTGGTGCAGAATCAGAGCTCGGAGGAAACTGGGACTCCGGAGATTTGTAAGGGGTCCTGTCACACGAGCTATAAATCTCACGCTAAGTGGCTGTGTTGCAGTTATGGTAATTGATACCAATGTAGTTAAGGTGCAATGTGACATATTCACAGTGTGCGAGATGGAAGTCGATGTTTCACTTAGACGTGTTTTATGTGTTCTTGTGGCTGCTCAAGCAGATGAGGGTCACCTATGTGCCTCATGAATCTTTAAACAGCTGCTTGGTGCAACCATGTCAATAGATATCTCTGAGGCTTTGGCTCCATCTCTCTCTCTCTCTCTCTCTCTCTCTCTCTCTCTCTCTCTCTCTCTCTCTCTATCTATCTATCTATCTATCTATCTCTCTCACTCACTCACTCACTCACTCACTCACTCACTCACTCACTCACTCACTCACTCACTCACTCACTCACTCACTCACTCACTCACTCACTCACTCACTCACTCACTCACTCACTCACTCACTCACTCACTCACTCACTCACTCACTCACTCACTCACTCACAGTGATTCAAAATAGCTTAGCAGCGTATAGCCTATATGTAAGCGTTTGTTAACTGTACAGAGTAATGCTTTCAAGTAAACACATTTGCATTTGTGGCTGCATTTACAGACTGTTGATATATATATATTTTATGGAGAAAAAAGGCTATTTACAGCAATGCTATTATTTACTGTAAAACATGTTTTAGTGAACTTCATTGTTTATTTCGAGTCTATCTTTGTAAATTCCTGAATAATGTTGTTTCTGCAGTGTTTTTGCATGCTTATGGCTACATATTTAAAGCTGCCGTCGGCAACATTTTTTTGATCATATTCAGTGAAATCGACACTATAATCTGATAGAACAACATAAATAAAGTGGTTTTAGAAAAAAACCGAGCTTCTAACTCCACCTGGAGCGTGTTATTTGTTTTGCAAAAATCCACAGCTCCCGGTTCATCATGTCCAATCAGCGCAGGGGGGTGTGAGATCTGACTGTCAATCACAGATCGGGCACACGCCACCCCTCGCGCACGTTACAATCACATGCACACGCCTGAAGTTCGCGGAAGTTCGCGCAGTAACGAAGAGTGATGGCGGAAAATCAAGTAAGCTCATTTAGAGTATGACGTTAGCAATTGCAATCTATCGGTAGATTAGACAGGACAGCATACCTCCAAATACTCCATGGTGTTGATGGATGCTGATGAGACGGGCGCGTTCACTGAAAATCTGGTGCACACGCACTGACGAGCATGAACTCGGTCACGGTGGGAGGGTATTCGTTGATAGTGGGGGAGGGCCATGAGAGTTGTAAACATTCAAAATTGTGTAAATCCACTCGATCTGCCAGACTTGCCGACTTCAGCTTTAATCATTGTGTAAAATGTATTTAATTTGAGTTTTAAATTCATTAACTTTTTGGTTATATGTTCCTAATTTCATAATTTAAATAACTTAAAAAAAAATCAAGAAAATGTTAACATTGAAAATGTTATTTATTCCTCTAATGACAATGCTGCACATTTTTATATTATTATCATGAGGTTTGTTAACGGCTGTGTTGCTTAATGTTTTTTTTTAAATCCGATATATATATATATATTTAGAAACATTTATTTTAAATCTTTTGTAACATTACAAATATATTTACTGTCACTTTTAATCAACTTGAATTTGTGAAGCAGAATAAAAGTAAGAATTTCTATAAATATATTATTTAAAATATAATTTTAAAAAAATAAACATACTGACACCAAACTTTATATATTTAGTTAGTTTTTTTTTTTTTTTGTTATAGAAATTTCTCCTTTGAAACAACTGCCTGTTTGATTAAACTGGTTCTGCAACCTCATTGCATTGCAGAACTTTACTTTTACAGTACGAGATGTATTGGCTTTATCCTGCTAATTAAATTAACATTCATTACGATAGGTAAGAGGAAGGATGAATTGTAAATGAGAATCCTGTGCCCATTCTATTAGCCATTTCTCTTAAAGAACAACAGACAGGAAATGGTGCTGAAGGAAAGTTTTTGCCACAAAATTAAATCACTCTGGGGCTGGCAGTGCATTTAAAGGTAAATTCAATCAACTGGATTGTTCCACATTTTCATTTGCATCCCTCAAAGCTTAGCAAATTGAAACAAGTGACATTTGTCTGAACTCCGTAGATTTGCATTGAACTGTCTTAGTAGTTATTAAAGTAATTACTGACAGTGCAGTGAAATTGTGCAGATGATATGCTTTTACAAAATTACACCATACTCGTATGTAAACCATCATTCTCTCCTGTTCTTTAGGTACGGTGGAGGTGATAGTCAGATGTCCCCTAAATCACATACAGTGTATTGGGACAAGAAAGTGCATTCACTTCAACAAGCTCTGTAATGGGGCGAAAGACTGTGAGGACGGTTTTGACGAAGGAGTCCACTGTAGAGGTGAGTACCCTAAAGTAGGCCATTATAATGTCTGTGGATGATATTAGCTATGCAGGTACTATACTGTGATCTGTCAATATCAATAAACTCACAGTTTGGACACCATCCGCATTTATTTTGATAGCCTAATGCCGCATATTTTTACATCAATTGGCTCTAGTGGAAGGAGAACAGGTGAATGACGCAGCAGGTGTGATGTTGGACACACTCTACTTTTGTTCACAATCATCCAAGCCACAATAACAAGCAGGTGGAGCCACCTGGACTCTGTGATATGACAATACCGACTCAGCAGTTGGCATTGGGTGGATGCCTGTTAGTTGAGGCGACGCACCTCAGGCTGGCCAAGAGTGTGACCTTTGGTGAACTGGAAGAGTGTGGCACCCATCTGGGGAGTGCCAGGAGCATCTGATCCTGCCCTTTGATCCAGAGCCTGACTGAAAACAGGCCATTGACCCATTCAACCACACAAGATTATAATGTCAGTTGGATTGCTGGGGTTCCTGCAGAGAAGCAACATGTTATTTAGTCTAGAGAGAAAAGTAAATACTTTTGTATTGCTGGAGAAATGTGACCGTTCATGTTTTTCGGTTTCATTACACAGCGAGATCCAAAGGTTTGTTTGTTTACTTACTTACTTGCATACTTATTTACTTACATATTTACCTTATTTATTTATAATAAATGTGGCACATTTAAATCAAGCGTAGCATTAGTTCTGGCAGGTCACATTAGTCAAGCTCGCATCAGCTGACTCTCGGCTGATCCACATCTACCTATAGGAATACGACGCCTATTACTGTATACATATATAAGCTCCTTCAGTATTATCAGCAGCTATCGCGTTTCTCAGGAGCTCATTACCCTCCTCCATCCCCAGCTCCTCCTCTCGCCCAGTCAGGATTTGGCATCTGATTCCCCTTTGAATCAGAATAAATTCTCGAATTATTGTTGTACATTAAAATATTGACAAAAAAGATATCTGCAATACATTCATGTTGGTTCTGTTCTGTTTACCCTAAGGGGGGAGGGGGGGGGGGGGGGGGGGGGGGGGTATTGCTGCTCTCCCTGCTCTTATCCATGCTAGGCTGCATGGATGCGTAGGGAGTTCTTGCCCAGAACAGAACCATACCGCCAATCCAAACTGTATGGTAAATGTCAATCATCTTTGACAATAGTTGTCCTGACTATCTAAATATCTAAATTATCAAAAAAAAAAAAAAAGGCCAAAGCAAATATATATTTAGTATTTCTAGATTTTGTAAATTATATTAAAAATGTTAAACAGAAGCATTTTCACTAGGGATCTCTTTTGGATCTCACTGTAAATTCACTTCAAATTATATTTACTCACAGAAACAGTGGAAAGGTGTCTTTTTTTATGGACTACATTTGTATATAAAAACCAATATTTTATTTTGTGTTTGTAGTAGTATTACCCTTCTTGATCATATTAGCGCTTCCCTTATCAGGTTTATCTGCCCCGAAGGAAGGGCTAACCTCAAAACACCTTTTCCCTGACAGAGGAAGCAATCACCTTACAGCACAAGGAAAGAGATTGGTCTAGTTCAGTGGGCAGAAAGATTAAGGTTTTGACTTGACGTATTGCAGATAAAGAGAGAGGTGCTCGGAGCCTGAAGTGATGTATCACAGAAAGTTATCCTTGGGTGTTAGGAAGCATTAAGAGACATTATGTTCATTGTTCTCCTCCTCCATTTGTTTGTTTTTAGATACAGCTAATTAAGCAACGAGTACCTGGGGCAATAAATCCTTTTTTTTCGTTCTACTCTTGCTCAGTTTGCAGACTCCTGGGTTGCCAGTTACATTTGAAAAAGGGAACATTTGCAGTGAATGCAGTCATACTGCAAATGTTGTCATTCTTCTGTTTATTTGTTTACCTTTAAATTGATGTTTTTGCAGCTTGTACGAATGGAAAATGACATTAGCTTTTAAACCGCATACAGCTGTTAGTAATGATACGTTAGACAGATTTACAGGTAGACAGAAGTGTAAAGTCTAGACACAAGCAGACGTGTTTTTGTTGGTGATTGATCCGTCTGCTGAAGTAAGCAACATGGTATACTTCTCAGTGGCCAGTGCTTACTCATTCAATTAGCCCCTTTGATGGAGTTTGGGTCAGGACATTCGGCATGTGTTTCTACCCATACACCTGCAGACGGGAGGAAATGAGGTCACCGCGGAGAAGTTGGAGCATGGCAGCTGGGTCTCCGCTGAAACTTTCCTTCCCACTCTAGTAATGAATACATAATGAATCCCAGGAGGGCATTACATAAAAAACTGTGCCCATATGGAAGACAAAGACAGCATTCTATTTCACCTTCACACACTTCGGCAATTCTTTATTTTAATGATTGTCCTTCAGTGAAGTGGGGATTTTCAGAAAGCCTTTTTTTTCTCCACCACCTGGTTCCCACTTTTTCAATGTGCAAAATCTCGCTCCTCTCAGCCAGCACTGATACGTGACAGGTGAAGCTGAGAGGCACATTTGAATTTAGGAGCTTTTAGGTGGAATTTTCAGAAGTTCCTCACAAGCTGTGAGAGTACAAGTGACAAGAAAAAGTCTCTGTGGCAACAGCCTTTGGTCATAGTCACGTGTGATTATGTGAATGTCTCACAAATGGGCTGCCAGAGACTTTTTTACCTGTTTATCAAAATGCTTACTGTGCAGCTCGACATTATTATTAGTTGTAATTCGAAGAACCAGCTAATGATAGCCTGAAATCGATATGAAAACTTATTTATGGATTGTTGTTTATAGATTTATAAGGGCTAGTCAATAGGTATAATTTTGAACTTGTGTATTAGTTTTTTTCTTCTTCAGATTTTTATCAACACATCACAGGATACCGATAGTTGTGTCATTATTTTCATAGGAATGACAATGAGGGGTTTTTTTCCGCTAAGGAATGATTTCAAGCTAATATCAGAACAAATTTAATTTCCATTGCCTTTATGCTGAAATGCTGTAACAACTGAACACCCTTAGGTAATTTCATTGATTGTGCTAGTTACGTGCTTGCATTATGTTCAGTCATTAAAAAGCAGCTCATGATTCCTTTTCTCAAAAGCAATTACATACCAATTAGAGTAATTACAGAAGTAGAAAATAAAAAGAAGAAGAAAGCTTAGAGAAAGTATCTTGCAGTGCAGAGGAAGTCTCTTCTAAGCCCTGAAATGTGATTACAGTAATAATTCTCCATATGTGTTGTACATTAAACCTCTCCGCTTACTTTTTTGATGTTTTAGAAAGAAGTCACTTATGCTCACCAAGGCTGCATTTATTTAATAAAAAATACAGTAAAAACAGTCATATTTTTAGAAATTGGTATTTATTTATTTTAAAACTTTTTTTTTACTCCAGTCTTCAGTGTCACATAATCCTTCAGAAATCATTTGTATATGCTGATTTGGTGCTCAAGTAACATTTCTTATTGTTGAAAATATTTAAATATATTTAAGACAGTTTTATGCTTAATATTTTTGTGGGAACCATGATACATTTTTTTCAGGATTTTTTTGATGAATGGAAATTCACTTAAAATAGAAAACATTTCTAACATTATAACATTATAAACAACTGTCACTTTTCATTTAATGTAATGTATCGTTACTGAATAAAAGTATTTTTGGTTTTATCTTACTGACCCCAAACATTTGAATAGAGGTGTGTATGTATGGTACAAATTCTATTTGTAGTTATACAAGTATTGATATCACCCAACATAATTCTATTACTAAACAAAACCCTTGTGTAAAGTAAATGAATAAATATGCACATCAGCCAGCATTAACTAAATGAAACAGTCATTCCCATAGTTGTACAGATTTGGAGACGACATTGTTAATAGACAACTCTGCTTTTGCGAAGTAATGAAAAACCATGTCACTGATGTACCTTCCCTCCCTCACTTTGCCTCTCAACAGCATTCAATTATTTCACTTGATTAACTTTTGATTTTCAACAATTCATATAAACAAATAAACAGTATCCCCAGGGTCAGGACAACAGCGTTAACAACGGTACAAATATATTTCCTGTTTTCTCTTCGGTTTGAAGAAAAGTGGAGTGCATTCACCTACACATAAGCTATTTGAATATTTATTGAATTTGTTTTGGAATATCATCCAGAACACATCAAGCGTTCCCCTTACTAGCTGCTGGTCATTTTCTGATTAAACTGATGATGTTCAGTGATGCTGTACAGTTCACTGTTGTTTGAAGATTGCTCATATTGTTAGTTTCAGTGGGTCACGCACCTTTCATTATCAGGGTACCATAAATGTGAAAGTCAAGTACCTCATTTGAATAGCATAATGGGAGTGTAGCGCTTAATGTGCAGTTGACTATGCTTCCTCTGGGGATAGTCCTAAACCATAATACAGGGTTAAATTTGTGCAATAACAAGCAATCACCGTTGACTTTTTTGACCCGTCTGAGCTCATAAAGGCATAGGCTAACTCTGAAGGATTAACCCTGAAACCAACGCTTCCTAATCCAGGAGCCTTTGCTTCATGTTTAGTCTCATAGTCTGATTATTTTCACTAATAGGATTATCTGGAGGAGTAGGAACAATCTTGTTTGCTGATAATCATGGTATAGCTGGCTTATTTAATATGCTTATGGTTTTTTTTATGCATGACTTTTGTGGTGTCTTATACTGAAGGTTGTGTGTTCTCATTGATATTCTATAATGGCAACTGAAATCCAGTCCACAGCAAACATTTAACAAGTTAAACTCGACTGTGACTGACTGATTTGCTTCTAGCTTTACCCACTTTCCTTTTTGACTTTTAAAAATGCATCACTATTTGCTTCTGTTTATACTGTATCATCTGAATCATTTGTCAAATAATTACCTCCTGTAATGTCTTGAAAGAACCCATTACAATCTGGTGATATCAAATCCAATTACAGCGTTATTTTTTCTTTGCAGGAAGGGAGGTTTAAAAATGTATTGAGATGCTAAATGATTTACACGGATGCTATTGTCTTGCATATTTATGGGAATTTCCAACACATGATTGAATTCAGGAGATCATTTATGCTTATTGCACTTTGGGTTAAGATTTAAGTAACTATTCACAGCTTGGACATTCTTCAAATTCAATCAATCAATCAATCAGCTATTTAAAATGTTGTATTATAAAGCTATTATAAATTGTAATAATATTTTAAAATACTGTATTTTTGATCAAATTAATGCAGCCTTGGTGAACATACAAATCTTTTAAAAACAATGGACATAAATATCATGTTACTGTAAATTTGCTTGTGCTATTAAAAGAAGAATCTGTCTTGTCTGGCCTATATCACATTTGTAGTAATGTGTAATGGAATTATGCCAGAGATTTGTGCACTTTTCATACACAAACAGCTCTTGATAAATACGGCATTTACTACAACATCGGAGATAGATGAATTTGGATACATGCTGAATGAACTTTAATTTGTCAAGAGAGTACCATTTCAACAAATCGAATTCCTCTCAGAGAGGCAGACCTATGGCATGCTTATTAAACACTATTGCTTCTCCAATGACCATGGCTTGTGCAAAGATCAGCATCTTAATTTGGTCCCAGATTAATTAGGGGGCCTTGAAACCCAGGCAAAGGATTGGATTAAGACAGGCCTTGGAGAAGCAAAGGCCACAAAGGTCTCCAGAGCTGGCTTGTAATTAATCCATATGGGGAAGTAAAATTACAGACTTCTGCTGCTCTTTCTTTTCACTCATGTTCATGTTTGTGTGGGTGGAGTATTAAGCAGTTTTCAGTCCATATGTGTGCATCACTTAGAAGAATTTTGTCTTTATGTTATTGATAAGAATAAAAATTGTATGCATTTTGTGCCCACTCATAGTTCCACTCTATCATTCATTCAGCACTGGTTTAATTCACCTTGGTCAATGTTCTGTTGAGCTTCCCATTGGAATGGATTATTTGGAGACGTGATCTAGTGGGCAATGCATAAGCCCTGAAACAGTGTGTGGTGGCGTAAATGTGGGTTCAACTCTATTTCCTCTCTCTATCCGAAAAATTTGCCAGTCAGATAATCTTGTTCAAGTCACACTCAAAACACTTTAAATCTTGTTGCATAATATAGAACATATCAAACCAAGTGTCCGTTTTCAGTTTGAATTGAAAGTTCAAAACAACAGCATTTATTTGAAATATGTTTTTTTTTATATTAAAACTGTCACTTTATTTAATTCAATCAATTAAATGTGCCATTGCTGAATAATAGTAGTTCACAATACAAGAGTTTACAATGCCAGGTGTATTAGAAATCTGGGTCACACTTTAGATTAGGGTCCAATTCTCACTACTAACTAACTATTAACTATGAATTTTGCCTGAATAAACTCCTAATAACTGCTTATTAATAGTTAGTGCGGTAGTTGTTAAGTTTAAGTATTGAGTAGGATTAAGGGATGTAGATGGTCATGCTGAATAAGCCATTAATATGTGTTTTATAAGTACTAATAAACAGCCAATATCCTAGCAATATGCATGCTAATAAGCAATTATAGTTAATAGTGAGAATTGGACCCTAAACTAAAGTGTTGCTGAAAGCTAGATTAAGAAACAAGTTAGAACAGAGGTGAAATGCAGAAAAGATTACACAAACATTATTGTGTGGCTTAAATTTACCCTAATTTACTCCAAAATGTGTTCATTTACACATCCCTGTGTGGTCCAAACCGGTATTACTTTTTTTTTCTCCTGTGGAGCACCAAATATGTATGTAAAAAAAGCACATCTCAGTGTTTTTTGTCCATAAACAGTAATATTACAGTGATGTCCATTGTTGTTTTGGACCACTTTGACTTTTACTGTATGTACAAAGAGTTAAAACTTTCCTAAATACCTTCTTGTATGCAAGGCCGTAACCAGGGTTTGAAAATTAGTGAGGTCCGGGGTGTTGTGTAAAGAATTTTGCTATAATAATGGTTTGGCCATTGGACCCACATTTCCCAATGGACATTAAGCTGTGACCCTTTTTTTTAATGGAATTTGGCATATATATATATATATATATATATATATATATATATACAGGGGTTAAATTTGGATTTAATTATGTGTGGGGTAGTCTCTCACTAGGGGGGTCCGAGGGTTTGCCCCCCCGGGATTTTTTTGTGAAAAATAAACCAAAATGGCACTTTCTGGAGAGTTTTGTGCAAAGAAAAAGTAGGTCTAGCAAGTGCAACGCAATCTCACGACCAATTCGTCCGAATTTGACGAGTGATTAAAAGATGGCTAATTCGTACGAATTCGTACGACCTCATTCGTAGGAATTTGTACATTTGTCTAAACCCACGTGATGGGTAGGTTTAGGGGCGGGGTCAGGGTCATTCGTACGAATTCATACGAATTGGGCAACTCGTCAAATATGTACGTTTTAGCAAAAATCGTACTAATTCGTACGAGTGAGGTCGTACGAACTGTTACGAATTAGCCATCTTTTAATCACTCGTCAAATTCGGACGAAATTCACACAGATCAAACACAAATATGCTGACTGAATAGATTGCTAGTTGAGAAACACTGCTTTAATTAATGTTTTTATGATGGCTTTGTGAAAGGTTAACTAAACAGCATGAGCCGTCTTCCAGCTGGCCAGTAAGTTATTTGGCAAATTTCATTCTGTAGGCTAACATACAGATCTGTTTTATGCTATTGTTTTTGATAGTGTTATACATTTCTTACAGATAATCGATTGTCATTGCGTTTGTCTTACCGAATGTGGTAGCTTTATGCAATTACAGTTTGTCTATGCTTCTTTTTTTTTAAATGTATTAATGCCGACAGTTAAATGTTGCCAGATATTGCTACGAAAAACAAGCAAAACAAAATAATAATAATAATCCGAAATAAGTTCAAAGCTTGTGTTTTGGAAATAAGGTTAATATATCACTAAACCTTTCCACATTAATAACTTCCTAAAGTGTCACATTAAATCAGAAAAACAGGTGACTACTGCCACCTTTCTATTAGGTGGATCTGGCAACACGGAGGCTGCACCCGCGTTCACAACGCGCTCTCAAGCCCCGTTCAGTTCACTGCGCCAGCTTCTCGCAGCAACATGAATTGCAAACACTCATATGAGGTGGTTTAAACACTGCTAATTAATCATTCAGAGAGCTTGACATTTTATTTTTGAATGTAAAAAAAATGACCGAGGTCCGGACCTCGGTGACCTCATAGCTGGCTACGGCCATGCTTGTATGTTCCACAGAGGAAATGAAGTCATACAGGTTTGGAATGACTGAATTTTCCCTTCTAGACACTTTTTTAGTTTCCTTTTTATTTTATAATTTATTGTGTTTTATTCTATTTCAGAAAGTCACAGAAAGTTGTTACCTGGGGAAACAAGTGAGCCAAGACTCCCACTGATCTCTTGCCATGTTTTTTTTTTTTTTTTTTTTAGCTTCTAAAGTGAGAATCTGTCCTTGACATTTTTTCTGTTGGAATTTTAAAGGAAGGGCCCCTGAAAAGGAGACAATTCCCGCATGGCTAGGCCAGGGAGTCAACGGCTTACTGGTGGCCCGTCATGTGGCAGCATACTTTGACCTCGAGGACAGTTTTTGATGCACAAGGGGAGGCTGGCTCAGCACAGGAGAGGCTGGATGCTGGATTTATGGCAGCGATGACGGGGCACAATAAGCATCAAGTGCGCCTTGTCACTCGCTGCCAGCAGCATTCCGTTATCACGCCCCTCCTGTGGTGAGCCTTCATGTGGGCCGGGGCGACAATGATTGGAGGGGAAGCGGACCACCTGTCACAAGAAACATAAGTGCTTTGCCATGGAAAAAATAAAATAAAAAGATTTTTCCCTTCTGGTGTCAATTTCACGAAACATTCTTATTAGCTACTATTTTCTTCTTATTTTCTAACTTAAGTATAAAGTTAAGAATATTTTGTATTTCCGAAAATATTTTTTAAGAATGATCCTATTTATTTTTCTCAAGATTGTTCTGAAGACAAAACTTAAGAAGCGTTTAAATTCCAGAAAAAAAAAAAAAAAAAAAAAAAAAATGAACCTCTTAAAGTTAGGATAACCTCCAACTTATCCCCAAAGGTAAGATGTTTATTGAATTTATTGGTTTGTTTAAAGTATTAAGCATTGCAATATAACACTAACACAGATAATACATATTACTTTAGTACTCAAGGAGTGGCGCCGTTGATCAATAAACAATGATCGATCATAATTATGCATGACATAACTTTTTGCTGAAGTCAAATTTCAGTAACAACTGTACAAAAATGACTCTAACAGGGACCTATTTTTTATTTAATAATTTAGCATTTATAATTTTCGGCAGTATTATCACAAGAGCACCCGTACACAAGACGCATTCACTCTTACAGTGTAAGCACTGTCACTTCATCTTGAGACAGACTTTTTGGAAAATTACAATATAAAATACATGGCGCATTAAAAAAATGTGACGCAGAGTGTGCAGCCAGTTGCGATGAATAGTGTGCATGCTTATGATTATTACAGTAATCTGCAGGCAATGCAAAAATATGGCCCTTGAGATATTTTTCATTAATTTGATGAGCAGGTCTTCATCAAATCTGCCATAATCAGATAACACCAAAGCCTTTCTTTTTTTCTTTTTTTTAAATAAGATGTTCTTAAGAAAATAGTTGTGACGGTCTTAAGAATTTTTCAAGAACTCCACTTAGGAACATGCTTACAGATTTCTTAGAAATCTGTAAAAAAAAAAAAAAAAAAAAAGATAATTTTACAGATTTCTTAGAAATTATCGATTTAAAAAAAAAAAAATCACACAGACCCTGGTGTTTACTTCTGCTTATAAAGGAATAATCCCCCCCCCCCCAAAAAAAAACCTCGTTATAGATGTGTTTTACATATCACATGATCTTGTTTTAACAAACAAACAAAAAAGAGGTGTAACTTTGCCTAGCAAGCCATGAGATTTTTCAGCGTCAGCGGAAGACAGATTGTTGTGAATATCCATCTGTCTGGCTACGTGTCGGGTCATGAGAGCACACCGATGTTTGAAAGCAGATATAAGGATTAGTCTTGGATATCTGTCGGCCTACCGTCTCATTGCCTTGTCTGGCCTTTTGTCTCCACAAAGCATGATGCATCCAATAAAAAGTTCATGAATGCAACTGGTCAAAGTTACGTGGTATGAATGGCAAAGTCAGAGCTTAAACCTTTTTCAGGACTATCAAAACACAACCGGTCCTGAAGGTTTTGTAGGTGATTTCAGTTTATCCTCACACTCTCTACAAATCCCCGACCTCCATCAGTCAGCCAACCTGATGTCAATTACCCAAACATTCACAATTACAAACAGAGAGCATTTCTGATTGGCTGAAAATGCATCTGCCTCTTTCTCGACAATTTTATGTTGTTTACAGAGCACAGGACTTCACAGCGACAGGGGTTATTTCTCAGAACACATATTTCAGTGATATGTAAAGTAGTAGGGACTGTATGCTTGCTATTTAAAAAAGTGTTATGTTGTATGCTAACATTTGCAATGAATGCCTTTGATTAACCATTGAAAAGAAATACTGCGCTAAATAGCAATTACGTACAGTATTCAGCCACAGGTAAACATTCAGTTAATTTCTGACAAGATTATTACATTTACTGATCACTTTTCTTGATGCTGAGAAAACATCCTCGCTTTTGGTTGATGGAATATTACAGCTTTCTTTATGAAAATGGTATTTTTCTTCTTACTCTTAAGATACACCCTAATTGGTTGATGCTCTTGATTCAACGTGTATTTTGCATTTGCTATTACAAAAGCAGCTTCATCTAAGTGTCACGGGAGTTGCTGCTAAAACATGTCATGAAGCAACGAATCCATAAAAACCTGCTTCAGCATGCCAGCTATAGTGTCAGCCTCAGATGCCATTCTCACAGACCATCTGCAGTTTGTTCACTGACCGCCTGAAGCACTTTGGCTATTTTATTTATTTTTATCAGTCATTTCATTTCACTTTTATTTTACTTTTATTAAACATTTCTTTTAATTTTGTTTCATTATTATTATTACTATTATTATATAATGTTTTATTTAGGAAATATGTTTTATTTTATTTTTATTTTATAATAAAATCAAGATCCAGAAATGTCAATGAATGTTATTTTTATAACTATTATATTATATTATATTTAAGAAAAATATGTATTAATTTTTTTTATTTAGAAAAAAATTAAGAGTCAGGAGTGTCAGTTGATGTTAATTTTATAATAATAATAATTATTATTATTATTATTTTATATTTTATTTAAGAAAAACATTTTATTTTTTAATTTTTTAATAAAATCAAGATCCAGGAATGTCAATGAATGAACTATTATATATTATATTTTATTATATTATATTATATTAATTACTATATTTAAGAAACAATTTTTTATTTTATTTTATAAGAGTCAGGAGTGTCAATTGATGTTAATTTTATTATTATTATTTTATATTTTATTTTTTATTTTTTATATTTTATTTTATTTAAATATTTTATTTTTATTTTATAATAAAATCAGGAGTGTCAATGGATGTTAATTTTTATAACATTATTATTATTATTATTATTAGTAGTAGTAGTATCTTAAAGCAATACAAAAGGTTGCACAGAAATGTACAGAAATTATTTTGGTTTGAAATGATGAATATATTTCAGATACATGTCTTAATTCTATAAATTAGTACTCAGTTAATGGCAGTAATCAGACATGAGATGTAAGAAATCAAAGAACAGATTTGCATACATTCCTTTGACAGTAATGAATGTTTAGCAGTCACATGTCTTGAAATAGCTGAAGAAAATCAGCTTTTTGAGCTCATCATTTTAGATTCAAATAGTGTCTTATTCACACATTTTTTTTGTGAGGCTGGTAAATCGGTTGTCTTTGTACTAATTGTAATTGTGCAGTTGAATCCACACCCACAAACGTCTGAAAAGTGCAGTGAACAATAGCTGGTTGGGTCTGTTGCCTTTCTCAGGAATTGCCACATGATTTAATATGTGACAGCCAGACAGAGGGATTCAGAGATGTGCTGATGTGGCCTTTGTTGCTTGCACTGTATAAAAATAATTTTAGGTTGTTGCACTAGTATTCCACTGAGACTTTACAGAGAGAATGACAGGCGGCACAGCAAGGAAGGCAGACAAAAAAAAAACAACAACTCGAAAGTGAATTTTGGGGTCGTCTTAGTAGAAAATGAACATGTTATGTTCATTTTGTCAGATATTCCACACACAAAATACTATATGTTTTTGCTGTTTGTCTTACAACATGCATTGTGTCTAATATCAGAGCTCAGATCAGTGAAACTGTACACTGAAAAAAAAAGTACATTTAAGTGATTTTGTGTCTCTATTTTCATTCCAAAGTATAAAAATCATGTTTCCATCCACCTACTTTTATGCCAATTTTGGGATGTTGCATTAAAAAACACTGGATAGAAACAATATGCGCATTAAAAAAAATGTTCATTAAATAAAGCATTTTTATCCAGTAAGAAGAAATGCACATACACTACGATTGGAAACACATTTACTGATTAAATCCCTTGATGCACAACAAAAAAACTCACGTGACGTTGCCTCGTGACACGTGATTCGAATGACTTTGAATGTGATTGGATAATTGGATTAATTGCATAGCATCTCAAATGTTGGTTTTATCATTCTGAAATGCCTGAGCTAAAGTCTATCATCAAAATGATTTGGATTAATTCTCTCCCAGAAGCGTCTAACACGATTGCGTTCCCAAACACCAGGCATCCCAATGCAAAATGTCAGCATTTATTGTGTGTCGTCTGTGCGCTCTGAGACGCAAGTCATTTATGATGTAGGAAAAAAAAGAGCCACAGTGGCTTCTCCAACAATTTCCCAGGAAGTGACGATTTTGTTCTCTTGAACATGGGATGGAAAGGCTGCTTTGTTCGCAAATGTTTTATGCGATATTCAATTCATTTATTTTTGTACATAAGTTAAATGTGCAACTTTGGATAGAAACATAGTGACATTTTTTAAACATGACTATATGCTCAGTTGTAGATTTTCTTTACAATTATGTATTTTATTCATCTTCTGAAGACAGTACCTTGACTCTCAGAGATGCAATAATTGCAAATATTTAAGGCAATTAAATAATACAAAATGTATCACTATTTATAGGTTAAATCTTCATATAAAAGTTTTTTGGAGGCTATTTTCACAATTCCCATGTTTCGTAATAAAAATGGCAACATTTAAAAAAATAAAACTTCACGAACAACGATTTCTAAAGATTGCAAAAATGTGCATTGGCCAACTAAATTTGCACAATATAGCCCATGCAGTAAATCATATATAAACTACAGTACTTCTAATGATTATTTTTTTAATTGTCTAATGAAACGTTATAGAGTATAAGAGGGGCCATTCTGTTCAGCCTTCAAGCTTACAGGGAAGGCTTTATAAAGTGTGCAAATGCATTGCGGGTCTGTAAATATGCATTTTCAGATACTTCACAGGGGGTCATGGAGGTGTAGGAATATTTAAGGGTCATGCAAGATGAACATATCCAAATCTCATTCTCCTAGCTTCTTGTGAAGGCTTCTGGAGAAGGCATCTAGCAAGCTTATAAACCTTTTTCTTTGCAAAACTTGTGAACTTCACCCTAAAACACAGCATGCAAAAATATCATTATCATTTAAGGAGGGGGAAAAAAAATCAATATCAGTGCTTAGGTCTTTAAGGGTTAGACCGCATGTGTCATTGTTTAGAGAGCGTGCTTTGCATTTGTTTTTGGTACTCGTTGCAATTGAACAAAAAAAGGACTATTTGGATTTATTTATTTTCATCCCCAAGAGATGTAGTTTATTAGGATCATGAACTTTTCTGCATGTGGTATTATGCAGCCAAAACATTATGCAATTTCTGTGTCTGTTCCTCAATAGTGTTTTGCTTCCTATTTGATTTTCAATTCAATACAAGAAAAAGGCTCTGGGTACCAATCGGAATGTTTTTAATGAAGGATGCCAAACAACCAGGACACCAGCAGCCACTTCCATTTTAAGCTAGCTAAATATAAGCAATGTGTTGTTCAGTGAATGTCCACTGTGGAAACTATTAATGAAAAACCTAATAGCCAGGTTGTGCACAACCCTTTTGTGACAGGTTGATTGAATTCTGAGGACCGAAGACCATGAAGAATTGCTAAAAGCTTCTGCAGGTCTCCACACAAAACCTTTTTCTTTCCTCATAGAATTTTCAACAGAAAGGTTAGGTATTTCTTCTAATTCCATCTCTTTTTCCCTGTGTGGAGCACCTCTCTGATTCCACCCGCACGGAGTGCTATTGATCCCCGCCTCTGGCTCACAACTGTCAGTACGCGCTGGCACATCCTTGTGCTGATGGCAAGGAAGGGCTTTTAGAGGGAGTGAAATCAAAAAGCAATTTACATGTTTTTCCCTCACTCTGAAACTCTTCCGCTCTCTCTCTCTCTCTCTCTCTCCTCCCACAGAACTCCTGTCAGCCTGTCACGAGTTGCATTGCCGTTACGGATGCATCATGACCAGAAACGGCACATTCTGCTTCTGTGCGGATGGATTTGAGGTGGGAGAGGATGGGCGTAGCTGCAGAGGTAGGCTCTCTCAGGGTCATGGCAGACATCTCAGACGAATGATCAGCTTTGGGCAATGAGGGGGGAGAGGGGTGGCCGTCCATCCCCAGGGTGTCTGTTCACACCTCCGTCCTGCTTTATTTGACACGTGGCATTGACTCCAAAGAGGTCAAAGTGACTCCTCGGCCTGGTTTGGCCTAAATGAGACCCTCTGAGTATGATATAGAGGCTGGTTGTTGTATACGATGGTGAAAAATAGATCAACCATAGCCACTTTATAACTAATCGTCTCAGTAGTAGAAAACAGGCTCAAACAGGAAATTGTTAACGGGGATAGATGTTTTCTTTACAGTGATGAATGTGTTCCATTCCATGAAAACAGTAATATTTGAGGTCTTTTGACTTTTTAAGCATTAAAAGTGCAAAAAAAAAAAAACACAAATCCTTAATTTTCTGTTGTCAGAACACTAGGTATGTTAGATGAACTATTGCTAACATAAAACAACATCTAACATAAAATTATCCAATTATGAATATCATCAAAAAAAATCTATCTATCTATCTATCTATCTATCTATCTATCTGACTGTTTATCAGTCTATCTAAATTTTAAGTCTAATAGAAAATGAACAATTTTCTGAAAGTTAAAGGGCCCCTATTATGGATTTTTGAAAATGACCTTTCATGTAGTGTGTAACATAGCTCTAAATGAATGAAAACATCCTGCAAAGTTTTACCGTATATGAAGTTATTGTTTTTCAAAAGTAAGAGTCGACTCTGAGTCAATTAAATGAAATGTTTTTCAAACGAGTCATAAGCCGTTTCGTTGTGACCTCAAGACGAAACATTAGTATATTGCCCGCCCACGTATTGCACGCGCAGACACCAGACCAGGGAAAACTTGAACCCTCAAACCGGCAGCTGATTCCTGTGGATACTGGACAGCATCATGTCGAGAAGACGGCGCTGTGCTCTATAATGTGACAGTAAAGCCAGTTTTTTTTACTCCCCAAGGACGAGCATGTGAAGAATCAGTGGTTAAAATTAATCTTTACCACGATATCACAGCAGTATATTCCTAAACTTTTGCTGTGTTCCCTTTATTTTACTGACGACTGCTTCTCAAATCTCGGAGTTCAATGCAGGATTCGCAAACCGCTTGCTTTTGAAAGATGGTGTTCAAAAAACGTAGTTTTGAGTTTTATATTGTGTAGGTCTCCTGCTAACTCACATTATTACTGTCTTGCTGAAATACTTCTGCTGATCAGCTGTGGGCCACTATTACCTATAACTGTGTCTATTAATACAGATTGTCTGTTGTTCTCACTACTTTGTGGAAATATTTGTTTTACCAACCTTTATGTTACATCAGATCATTCACTCTAGAGCTCGGCTAATGTACATTGCATAAATACACTGTTATTGATACAGTTTCAACGTATTCACCGCAATATATTTGCAATATATATAGTTTTCGACGCGCTGTACACGGTAGGCCAATCACAACAGACTGAGCTGTCTGGCCAATCAGAGCAGAGTAGCTCGCGGAAAGGAGGGATTTAGAGGGATTGATTCATTTGACGAGTCGTTTGAGAATCATTGAAAATGTGATGTGCAAATGTATATTATGAGGAAATTAAACAGTTTTTTTTTTACCTTTGATGCATGTAAACATGTTGTAGGAGACTCCACAACAACATTAGGAAACTTTAAAATAGCATAATAGGGGCCCTTTAAACTCTGACTTTGACTCACCGTTTGTTGAAGGAAGATAAAATTAAAATACACTTTATTTTAACACATTTGTACCCTGTTCGTAAAAGGTTCCTCCGGACGTTCAACCAAGACATATCAGTTAATCACCGTTGGAACATTACACTTTAGCTTTAACAGGCAAAGCTCTGGAGACTGGTGCAAAGCAGGACTTGCCCGGAGATACTAGGTGGCATAGGGAAAAGCCACCGAGAGGCCACATTAAGTGGATTTTATGTATTTGGGTCATGTTTGAGCACACCTAATTTGTCATAAATGACTCTTCCTCTGTGTACAGATCATGATGAATGCGCCATGTACGGGACATGCAGCCAGACCTGCATGAACACCTATGGGTCATATCGCTGCAGCTGTACAGATGGGTACAGCCTGCAGTCGAACAGACGCTCCTGCATAGCCAAACACGGTAAGAGCATGATGAATTAATGACCAGGGATCTGCATAAGCCGCCTGAAATGTTGTCACGTCCTGATATTGTTCTTTCACAAGAGTGCACCGAGTTGAAACAAGGTGGATTATTGCTCTGTGTGATATGAATGAAATTAACTTACAGCAGCACAGCTCTGCTTCAAGCCATCGTTGGAGCTGGTAATTTTCTGACCTTGAAAAACATGATCTAATGTGTGCTTCAGAAATATCCAATGATGATGATTAGATATTTCATGTATCTGAAACAACTTAAAGCGGTTCTGCTCAGTGATCTCATTCTCCATGCAAATAGGAGAGTTGTTGTCACACAGGGAAATTGTCACAAGGGTTATTATAAATTATATTATATAAATAGTATACATTTATATATATATATACTATATAAAACCTATACGATTTTAAGTCAACAATCAGATTACACAAGCAGGGGTTTGAAAACCTGGTTCGAAAATCCTTTTCAGTTAATCCTTAAAGAAAAAAAAATTCCCCAAATTTATCCAAACAACAATTTCAAGTTATATTAGACAATCTATAATTGTATAATGTTTGTTGACCAAAATAATTTTATATATATATAAGTTTTCATGAATTTATGTAGAATCATTTTACCGCAAATTAACAGTCTGTTTAATGGCACTGTGACAACATGCCCCTCTAACACTTGTTTAAATAGCTTCAAGTCCTTCAGGTCCTCACCAAGCCATTTATTTCATTAGATTGTTAAAGACAGGTTTGCCTTTTCCAAGTAAGATTATTTATATAAAAAAAAGCTTTCAAGAATCACGCATGAATCCAGTCTAAACCATATAGTTCAGCCTCTCATTCCCATAAGAACCTGAAAATTGAGGCAGTTTGCTTTGGATATTCCGCTACAGTCCTTATATCAGTGTTACTGTGCCAAGGGACAGAAATAATGGAGTTATTGGTGGAAGATAAACCAGACTTTGAGGATTAAGTGGAGGCTGAGTTTTATGAAGAGCAGGGCCTGAAGGACAGCTATTCTCTGTCTTTATCAGGCCATGCCAATGATTACTTGCCTAATGGCACCTGCCTGTTGAGCTTCTCCATACCAGCCACAAATCCAATCAAGTTTATCATTAAATCGGCTGCTTTTGTAATAAGTTTTTTTTTTTATAGGGAAAACACTCACTACAATTCTGAATGGATTCTAATCCCTTTTATAGATTGGTCATTTGTTTGGGCTCAGGTAATTGTAGTCGTTTTAATAAAAAGTGTGATTCAACCCCAAATGTTCAATAGCTAGTTTTTTTTTTCCTACAGCTCTGAGAATTATTATAAAATAAGGAGAAAATGTGCTGCATATGTTTGAATCTCACTGACTTAAAAGTGTTAGTAATAGGAATCTATATAGATTATAGTGGACACATATAAGAGTGGATCGAGGGTGAATTATCAATAAAGCATCTCTTTTATTTCTCTCCACCTGTGAACACTGTTTTTCAGGTTTGCTGATGTTGGATTGGCTGCTGTACTGTGTTTTGTTAATGGCGGACATTAACAAAACATACAAAAATTTCTTATAGTGCATTTAAGCGTCATATTTGTGTACAAACTTCTGATTGGTATTTTTAAAAAGTTGATTTAAATACATTTTGATTAATAAAGATTGTGAAAATATCAGCTGAATGTTGTTATAACTAACTGAGACTATCTTGGAAAATGTTCTAGCTTTCAGGACCCATTGTGTCATTTGCAGTCTTATGCATTTTGGTGCTGTAAATCCACCCCTGCATAAATTAATTATGTTGATTACACACAATTCATGAATAAAGTGCGTTACAACATGTGCTAGGTGTGAGGGCCTCAAAGGATGCCTCGTGCAAAGCATTTTGTTACTTAACAAGATGATGGGTCCTTGTTTTGGTGCAGTGCACTGCGACAGGTTTGCACATGTGTTTTAAATTAAATGGAGATTACCGGTACGCCACTGTACGCTCGGTGGGAAATAGCTAGCAGGCAGCTGCGCACCTTGCTGCTGGATGCAGAATCTGTCCCACGTTTAATCAATGTGACTGCTTTCCTATGAGGAATAAACTGAATATCATTACCCATAAACTTAACTGAACTCACTGCTCACCCACATTAATATTAATTTAGCAGAAAGAGGTTGTTGCACTGGGATAACTATGAGGTTTCCATTAGATGAGAGTAAAAGCTCATGCATATATATTTCAATGCATTTACTTTCCCCCGGCTGTCTGACAGGTGCCAACGGAGGATTGACTTAGCCATTAGAAAGGTGAATGTTTAATAAGACTCTTAAAAAATGAATACACTGCAAAAGAATATATTGATTGATTGGTGATGAACTGATGCAGGGCAAAAACTCACTGCGTGATTTAGCCTATAGAATGTAGTTATACTGCCCCTACAGTTCAAGATATCAGGACAAAAATGCCCTTGTATGAGTTTTTCGTCTCATATTTATATCATATGATTATAGTTAAGCAATATCACACAAGTGCTATTTTGGGCGAATCAGTCGGGTGAACCAATGATTCAATGGTCCATTCATACAGAGAGCCATTAGGCTTGTTCAACTTGAACCGGCGCTGCACAGACCGATCGGTTTATGACATCAAAGTACCGCAAGAGCGATTCAAAAGCATACGAGCCTATCTGCTCTCTAATCCCTCTCGTTGTATTTTGATGTCATTCACCGATCAGTCTGTGCAGCGCCGGTTTAAGTCGAACAAGCCTATTTACTTCATTCCTGAATGAATCAGCATTTTGAACGAATCAATCAGGTGAACCAAGGATTAAATGGCCCACTCATAAAGAGAGCCATTTACTTCATTCCTGATGATCCTTAATGAATCAGCCATTTAAAGGGGTGGTTGATTATGATTTCACTTTTCTAACTTTAGTTAGTTTGTAATGTTGCTGTTTGAGCATAAACAACATCTACAAAGTTACAATGCTCAAAGTTCAAAGCTAAGGAAGATATTTGCTTTTAAAGAAATCGTTTTTTAAGGACTACAACAAACAGCTGGTAGGGACCACACGACATTCCTCCCGGGTTAGTGACATCATGAACCCTAAAATTTACATAAACCCGCCCCCAGGAACACGCAGTCCATGTTGAGAAGAGGAAGTGTTGTTGTAGTAAAGCACATTTGTGAGTCTGCTCAAGCTGTCGCATCCGTCTTTCACATGCAATACAGTACGTAACAAAAATGCAATAGCATGTTACTCTGTTGGCATCTTACAACAGTTCCCACACAAGCGATTTTATAGATTATCATGATAGAATATGCTAATTGAAGATAGTTTACTCCACATCAGCAACATAAATGCATAAACTAACCATTCAGAAACGTCCTGTTGCTCTACATGTTGTCACTTCTTCTTGAGTCTCTCCATCATTTTCCGACTCCAGTTTAAACATAAAAGGCACAACAGTTTCTGACATTTTAGTGAGTGTCTGCGACTGCGTGATGTAATCAGAGCTGCTAACACACACACACACACACACACACACACACACACACACACACACACACACACACACACACACACACACACACACACACACACACACACACACACACACACACAACATGAGCTCTTGAAGCTCCACCCTCTGTGCCGGGAGAAGCAGCTCATTTGCATTTAAAGGGACACACACGAAACGACGTGTTTTTACTGACCCTCAAAAAGGGACAATTTTAACATGCTGTAAAAAATTATCGGTGGGGTATTTTGAGCTAAAACTTCACATACACACTCTGGGGACAACAGAGACTTATTTTACATATTGTAAAAAGGGGCATTATACCACCCCTTTAAACATATCAAATGAATGAAGGACTCAATGACTTACTCATTTAGACATCTACCGCCACCTACTGGCAGTTTAAGCTTCTTATTTAGAGTGTAATTTCATTTAAAAAAAATCATAGTAATCACAATCATATAGGATAGTTTGCCCAAAAATTAAAATTTACTCACCCTCATGTCGTTTCGAGCGTGCAGACTTTCCTTTGTGGAACATAAAATAAGATATTTTAAAGAATGTTAGTAACCAAACTGTTTTAGTCTGTAAATATATCTAAATACCCAGGAATGCCCTGGGTATGCCCAGGAAATGCCTTGGCCTCAAGCTGTCTTGTCACTATTTTTCTATCCATCTATTCCAGAGCCTGGTGAAAACCCTGCAGCACTGCTGATTGGAGGCTCGGATAATATTATAATCACGGCCCTAAATGGGTCTCGTCTGCAAACCCTCAAACAACTGGACTCAAATGGGACTCATGGCTTGGATTTCAACCACAAAGAGGAATCAGTATGCTGGGTCACATCTTCAGAGTCCTCCGGACAACTTCGGTGTGCCAGGATGAGGAAAGCAAGTGGCTTCACTAAAGAACAGGAAGTAAAGACGATCCAGAATCTCCACGGTATGGTTCAAAATCTCACGATATGATTGTATGTTATACACTCCGGCTACATTGAGGTTGTGGTGCAACAAAACTGATGCATTCATTTTGATGGGTGATAAGACCAAGAGAGATGACAAAATATTTGGCTGTGTGCAATTCAAAATTTCTTTTGCCTTTTAAATTCCAGTTCAATACAGACATGATGCAGAATTTGATTTCCAATTTAACGACAGAGAATTAAAGTGTAATGAAATTCAAAGAAATGTAGATTTTTATTTTTCAAAAGTAATTACTCATAAATATCTTAACAGACACACAACATATGGGGTGTTTCCAGAAAATATAAACCGTATTAATAATCATTTATTAAAAATGCTACCTATAGACATACGGTATATATTTAATTTGCAAGGTATGCATTTCATTATATTTAATACATTCACTTCAATTTTAGAAACCATAGAAGAACAACATTTTCTAGAATGCTCTAATTTATCCCAAAATAATGTGAAAAAATAAATGTTTTGACAGTATTGAACTTATTTTGGATAAATATGTCTATGACGTCAAAATCTATTTATTAATGAAATATATTTGTCGATTGAATTTAGCAAATGTCTCATTTCAATTCAGTTAAAATTCATGACCTGCAAGGGAGCTAATTCAGAATTTTACTCAATTCTGGTACATTGAGTTGTATGTCAAGTATTAATGTGAAGTAAGAAATATATAAGTTGTACAAAAATTGTCCTTTTCTCATGAGACCTAATATTCACATTCTGAACAAAACTTTTAGTGTAAAACTGAGTTCTGCTTGACTACAGAGTGCTTATCTATGCAAGATGTATGGATGCTAACAGAGCTTATCATTTTTTTAACGCTACATGAAGTGCTTTATGCACATTTGGGTAGTACATTCTAACCATTTGTATCCATTAAGATTCATTAAAAGATTCAAATGGAAAATGATTTATTACTCATTTAATAATTAGTCTGTTAGTTTTTGGTCTTGAATCAAAGAATAAGAACATGTTCTCATTTCGGGATATTGATCCAAATAATAGCCTCTGTCTAAACTAAGACTTAATTTCTTCATGAACTGAAATGAGCAAAGCATTTCAGTTATAGCAAATTTCAAGTCTAGTGCAGTGCATTAAAAGCCTCTAATGGACCTCAAGTTTATGATCTTGAAAAGAATAAACAACTTGTACTAACATGACTTACTTTATGGGGCACTTTTTGTTTGTTCAATGTTCATATACCATTTGGGAGCAGACGTTCACGAAGTACAACATGTTCCTGGATACAACATCTTTGTTAATCCTGGAACAACTTTCCAACCAACCAATCAGATTTGAGGGACACGTTTACAGTTTATGTCAAGTTTAGGCTTACAACCAGGGTTAGGTGCTTCTACATCAGTGTTATTCACCTATCATTTCACTCTGATTTTAGGGATAACTTATGGGTATGGTTAGGTTTAGGGGGGATAGAGGGATAGAGTTAGGACAAAATTTTCAGACAGGAATGTTGTTCCAGGATCAACAAAATATGTTGATCCAGGAACATGTCTTGGCAAAATCACAGTGGCCCAGATGTCACGGTTACGTTCCTGCAGCTGCGCACACATTCTGGTGGCAGAAAAACAGTGGTAACAGGTGGAGGAAAATGAATGGACTGATGAAACCTGCGATAGTTACACTACTATTAAAGCGTGAATTTGATGTAAACAAAAGATCTACATAATATTCACATATGCAGTCCATATGATAGGGGGCATAATGTATTCCAGCATAAAATAATATTTAAACCTATAAGATTTTACATAGATAACATTTAAACCTTTTTATTTCACAATTCTTACTTTTTTCCTCACAATTGCGAATCTACCAATTCTGACTTTATACCTCGCAATTCTGAGGAAAAAATACAGAATATCAAGTTTATATCGTGCAAGTCTGATTTTTCTTCTCATGATTGTGAAATATACAATCGAAATTGTGAGAAAAAATTGATCATTTTTATAATTTGAAATTACTTTTTTACTCTTATTCCGTAGCTTCATTTTATGCCACCAGGTAGGCTCCACCCACAAAACACATCATCACTGTTTGCAAACATCCAAATGGTCTATGGCAGGCATTTTTAATTTAAGTAAAAAAAAACCATAATGCACAGTTTGTTTTATTTTTTCCTTCTGGTGTGTTTATTATGCTAGTTAATGTGTTTAATTTTAATAAATTTTTTGCAATTTTAGTATCATATAAAAATATGCAGACCAGAATCTGTTTCATACTGTATGCAAACTGGCACTAGCAACATTGAACGATAGAATATCTACTGAAACCATGGGAAAGTAGATATTATGCTACGTAGACTATTTGCTTTCATGAATATGAATAATTAGCAATTCCATGCCACAAGTTCTCAATGACTAGTTAAGGACATGCCATTAATGATAAGTCACATTTATATATTAGCTTGCTTTGTTTAAATTGACACACAATTGACACATTTTCCTTTTTTCCAGACGTTGATCATTTAGCCTTTGACTGGCTCACAGGAAACCTTTACTTTGTGGATCAAGCAAGCGACAGGATATTTGTTTGCAACCAGTATGGAGATACCTGTGTTACAGTCATAGACCTCGACCTGTTGAACCCTAAAGCAATCGCTCTGGATCCTCTAATGGGGTGAGTTGAAAATGCATGAAGCGAGATTTGAACTTTGACAAGGCTTTTGATGATCTAAATCCTCTGACATATATCATAATATTTTAGGAAATCATTTCCCTGAATGTTTCTTGGCTGTACTGTTCCCCGAGCTAAATATTTACTCTTCTTTTTGACAATGATTGTGCTACGACTCCCGCAGTCAGGAGTGTCATCATTATTCCATGATTTATCCAGCATGCATCCCACAGTCTCAGAACTCTGCTTTACACGAGTTTTGCTTTGCTTTGACACCACAAATCCACGGTTGAAACAAGGGGTGGCAGATCCCTCAAGTCAGCATGGTGGTTGTGGAAATGTTTCAGGAGAAATGAGTTAAGGAACACAAAGAGTCCTCAAAGGAGAGAAGGGCAGGATGATTATTCTAGCTATTAGCTGCTAAAAGGAGCGCTGTGGTAATATTCCCGGCAAGCTTAGAATAGGAATTCAGGAGAGAGTTTGTCCCATTTATTCATGAGAGTGCAAGGACAGGCAGAGCATTCTGTTCCGGGTTTTTTAATGAGACGCCTTGTGCCCAGTGAACCTAAATTGTAGCGCCTGTGTTCAGTAAGACTGAAGACTGCAAGGAGAGCCCAGGCCATCAATTTCACTTTCATTCTTCCGTGTGTGTGGTTGTCATCCTTTTGTTTTCGTGCTGTGACTCTGACAAAAACGAAATCTTGACTACCCTGAACGAAGGCGTATTTAAAAGAAAAATGACAGCTGTTTATCTCTCTGAGTCTAAATGCTGTGTTCTTTCTTCTGTGATCATCAACACCCTCTGTGGTCTTTCAAAACCTTTCAAGAGAGTTTAAATGGAATGCACAGAGGGATGCATTTTCTAGAGTTTGCCATTTTAGTGCTAAAGTGTGTTTTATTGCTGACTGTATAAGGCAGAGAAGGTCTGTAGGAATTAAAATCCATTGTACAACTAAAAGAGCCAGACTCATGTTTGTTCACTTGAAAACACTTTTTTTTACCCTAATGTTTTGGCCATGTTTGTGGTGTTACCTGATTTGCATAATTTCTTTATTGTGTGGTGGGTGGAAGTTAAATAATTTATTCAAAGACACATTTTATAATATAAAAAGAATATGTTATCAATAAATTAACGTATATGCATCACTGTTGCAGATGCACACTTAAGAATGTCGGCAGAAGTAGTAGGTCATCCGGGTACTTTTGGCGTACTGTTTTTTGAATACTATAGAGTAGGGAAATATTCGATTTTGGACATAGCGTTGGTCTTGTATCCCCGAAATAGCTTCCAGGAGGCATTGCAAATATGGCCGCAGAGTGAACAAGACTTTCCTTGAAAGGGACTCACTTTGGCGACGCCTAGCCGTTTCCTGACGTCTTTGTTCATTACATGGTCCCATCTTGTTAATCACAGGCTGGTTAAGAGAATCTACATCTCCATGACGTGCCGGACTTGTTTGTTTCACCGACGCTGGCCAGGGCCAAGGGCCACAGAGCCAATGAACAAAAGAACAGAATTTGTTTGAAATCTTTTGTTACATTATAAAATATTATGTTATATTAAAATATTATATATTATAAAACTTTTTTTATGAATTGTAACCCCACATCGAAAAATATTGACACTTGGCAATTACAGCATTGCCTTGTTTTTGTAGCATTGTTGAAGCTCTCTGTGTGCACTCCATATGCTGTATGATACGGCTTTAGAAACATATGCTTCTGGTTTTGAGCTTTTCTCTATGGTTCCCATATGTTTTTGAAAGATCCCCTTATTCACCTCGCAGTGCCGACTTGATGCAGAAAATCCGGTTTAGGAAAAATCTTAAAGTTGGCCCTTTTTACCCTTATCAAACAAGCTCAACACTGCTCCTTTTCCATTGACTGTGAATGTGTCTTTCTGTCCTTTTATGGTCTATGGTGAGCATGTAATTGTACCGACTTAAACTCTTTTTTAAACAGGCTATTGGTGCGTTTACATGGACAGAACCCACGGGAATGGCTCTCTCACATTTGTACATGCCCTTCAGTGCATCCAGCTAGCTTCCTCCCGGGATTGTGGGAGAAGAGCACAGTGGTTAAACCTCCAGGCTTCAGCAAAGTGCAGTTTACTACATTACATATCTGTTCTGCTCTTTTTGGTCCTCCTCCTGTAATTGGCGAGATGAGGTTGGAGCTGCTTGTGTTGTGTGTGAGGGAGGCTGTGGAAACGCAGGAGGTCTGTCAGCCTGGAGCGGTGGAGTGAAAACAAAAGAAATTGGGGCAGTTTGTGATAGTAGCTCAGCATGAGGCACAGTAGTTATGGATGGAGTTCACAAAACGCTAAGTGCATAGTTTGTGGTTTTGATATATTTTTTTCTCCCCTTTTTTTCAATTTCCCGTCTGCTTTACTGAAGGAGCCTCCGTCCTCTTCTACTTATCTGGAGAGGCTTTATGTACAATTTAGCTTTCTAATTTGAAACAAAAATCCCAGAGAGGGAATAAGACTGAATTTGGTTTAACCTCGCTTTTCAAAGTCTAACTTAGATTCCCCCAATCAATTTGAAAAAGCGGGGGGGGGGGGGGGGGGGGGTTTCACCATAGAGTCTGAAACTTGAATTTGATTCGGAGCAAAATGAAAACAGAGCTGAGTCCTAATCTCAATACATCCACTATTCCAACCCTCTTGGTTGGTAATCTGTCTTGGTGAAAGAACAGCTAGGCATTTTGTGTTCAGTATTCTCTACAGTAATGAAATTCCCCTACGGTCTGGTGTTTGGGTTGGACCATTGTGTCACCTTGCAGTGATTACTTAAAGCCTGGGTCTAAAGGTCTTAAACAGCAGATGAGATGTATGACTGGGTCAGATTGGTTCCCATTGTGTTTTGTGGTTTGTCTGGGCTTATTGAGTTTGTTATCAAAACCACCAAACAAACAGATAGATAAAGTATTGTTGATTTATCATTCTCTGGTCATTGCTATATACATGTAGTATTAGAATGCAACTATTCCATTCACTGGCAGAATATCTTCTGCATCCATGTCTCATCTGTTTGTATTATTAGAATCAGATCTAGGAAGTATTATACACAGCAAAGTGAACAATGGGGGAAATGTTTGTTTGCCTCAAATACACAAACTCAGTCCTAAAGCACAGAGAAATTTACAGCATATGCACAAGTTATGGATTTTATTTTAAATTAAGCTTCATGGTGGTCCTCTCATTTATACGGTTTAGCTTGTGGGAAATATTTTAGACCTGTTGAACTTCAGTGTTAATTATGAAATGTATATTGTTATTAAAATAATTCTAATTCTAGATTCTGGTTGGATGAGGATTATATCATTTATAATTGCAGCAAGTTGCTACACTGCTTGGCAACAAAGTCGGCAATGATCCTAATTAACTATATTACTTAGCAGGATAATATTTTATATGGATTATTAATAAAAGTAGCTATTAATAAAAACAACAACAAAAAACTTTGTATAAACGCATGACCTCTCTTGGCTTATTAATTTTGAAACACTAAAAATGCCTTCAGTGTCGTTAAAAGTCTCATGTACATTTGAGTTCTAAATAAAATTCTGAAAATATTTATTTTATTAGAATTTACAAATAAAATAAAATTAAATGTTTAATTAACTATAACAGTAACATATTTTCCAATACACAGTTCTCTCAAGTTAACATGTTGAATGTGCACTATAGAGATTGAACTGTGCGTCTATTAAAAATAAGATGATTTGACCCAACCAACCCACAGATTAAATGGGGATCAGTGGATATCATCATTGATTGCTGTGTGAGTGCTTTTCTTCCATATAATGGCTTTTCTTCCATCTTCCGTATAAATACCTTATCAGCTTTATTCCTCTTTCATTCATTTTGGTGTAGTAATATTTGACATTAAAGATCTGATTCAGCAGTGGCAAACTCAGAAAGAGACTGATCCTCTTGCTGACAGCAATGTTGATACAGTAGACTGACCTTAGCAGAAGTTAAAAGCCATTACATGGATAATACATGTATGCTAATTTGGAGGAGTTATATAGTCTTAGATATTACGTTAATATTATTAAAGCAAATTAACCCAAATTAAATATGAATAATTAATTATAACTAGTTATAATTAATTATACATATTTAGATCAGCTATAAGAATTAAATTGATATAGCAACTACCACAATCTACTAACCTGTTCGTCCAGCAAACACTCAATGTTAATTGTTTATTGTAAGAAATGTTATTTTTTGGGGAATAGGAAATAACTGTCTTACTGTACAGTACTACTCAGAGCATATAGACTAAATCTGCATGATTAGGGACTCCAGTACATGAGCATGAACCACAAACAACTTTACATGTGAGGCAAACCAGACTTTATTAACTAGACTAAACACTTAGACTAATCTAACATACACATACATGTTGAGCAATGGAAAGAGAATTGAAGCAGAATACAGGAAAGCAAGAAGTTATCACATTGTTTGAACCAGCTTTTATAAACATGCCATAGAAAAAAAACATTACTGGTGTGCATTTTGAGACAAAACAATGGCACTGATATATTTTAAGATATGTTGCTTTCAGTTAAAACAGCTCAAACATGCATTTTAGTCTGGGACTATAGGCTTAAGCCTCACCTTTGAAACTGGGGGTTAATGTATCAAATAATGAGACAAAGTTTGATACTTACATGTCTCGCCAATTTGAATAAAAATGTCCTGATGCAATTTGTTTAGGCTCTAGTTGATCTATACTGATGATGGTTGATGAGAGAGAACCAGTCTGGGGATCTTTGCTATACATAGGTTGCTATACCTGTGATTTTGTTAATCTATTTTGTTAATCATTCCTTCAAAATAGTTTTAATTAATATATATATATACGCAAAACATCCTTATCTTTCTGATGTGCCTTTGCAACTATGGCAACTAGAGGGCTGGTTCTGCATCTGGGTGTTAGCAGCGGTTCAGGGGAGGTTCTATAGAACTCTACCTCATGGTTGGCGTGTTGGGTGTGGGGCATTGTGGATTTTTAAAAAAAATATATAACAAATAATTGTTGTGTCTGATCAAATAATTGTCAAATAATAAGTCTGATTATTATATTATATTATTATTAATTATATTATAATTATATTAATAATAAAGTTGCTTGTGCTCACCAAGGTTGGAAACCGAGATACATTATTATACATTTTTTACTGTCACTTTTGATCAATTTAATGTATCCTTGGTGAATAAAAGCATTTTTTTTTTTTTTTTTACAAAAACCCAAACTTTTGAATGGTAGTTTATATTATTATTATTAATATTATTATTTATATTATGTAATGCATAATATTTTGCACAAAGAAAAGGCTTGTTGTTACTTAAGTGTTGCATTTTTAAGATGTGTCATTTAAACATTGGAGCTTGCCAAATTGAAAATGTGCTCTCCAGTTTTGTGTACAACATGAATCAGACAGAGTCAGTGAACTGACTGTGGGCGGACTGAGGTTGTGCCATAGGACAGAGGACTGAGAGTTTCGCCTATCTGTTTTTTAATCCAAGAACAGCTTTTTACATAACAAAATAACGCAGTTAATTTTTTTTTTTTTTTTCTGGATGAATTGTTCTTTTCTTTATGGAACAATGTAGAATCGATTTCTGTATTAACTTATGCAAATGTGAAAAAAAGAAAAAATCTGGCTAAGGAACACAGAGCACAGTGTACTGGAACTTTGTATGTGTTACAGGAGCCAATTAATAATATTAATATTATTTAATTTGATTTGTTTTTGGCAGGCAGGAAAGCATCACTGTTACAAGGTTAAATTATTTAGCATTCACTAGCAAAAGATTTGAAGAGAGTCAGAAAACAGAAGCCTTAGAGAGACTTTTTTCTGCGTCTTTTACTAATATTCTAATCAGCTAAAAGTCTGACTTTGAAACATTTAATGAGTTCTGCGACTGCAGTCCCCAAGGGACAAATGAAATGACTTACAGGGAAAGGTTGACATTGCGCTACAAAGAATTCTGGATAACAACAGACTACGAGATGGATCTGCCATGATAAAAAGCTCCTTACGGTAAAGTTTTTAATTTCCTTTATATTTTATGTTTGCTTCTCTGGAGCAATTAAGCACTTGGGGACCTCTGGCTGCGTGTGAACTCTTTCCTTGTTAGATTCCTAATTAAATTATGTGTTTGCAGTATCAGCCACTAGGTATCTGATGTTGTTAGAGCTAGAACACTCACTCTAGCACACTTTACATTCACTGGTAGACTTTTTGTAGCTTTTTGTAGCTTGGTCATTTACATTATAATTAATTTACATACAGAATGGGCAAAAAGGGAACCTTTTTTGAGCAGGGCTACTGTTATTGAAATACTTCAAAGGAAGATGGTGTCATTTGATAAATGCATTTATGCATGTCACTAATGAGATCTTGCTTTAATTGGCAACATGTTTTCTGGGTGGAAACAAAAAGAAAGTTTTATAGGAACAACCAGTGATGAAAAATACTCAGACACAGACAAATGTTATCCTTGGAATCACTTTCAGAACTATTTTTTTCCAGATGATGAACAATAAAACATTGACAGCCAATCAGAACCCATCCTGCTTTAAGAAGCGTGAGTTTTTAAAGCAGCAGATGGCATAACTGCAGCGTGTGCTTAGAATAAGAATCATACTGTCCGCTGTTGTTGACACCAATATAGTTATCGTTTTCTTTAAAGCTATCATTCTTGGTGTCAACTCTCACTCTAAAGAGAGTTGCAGTATTCTTTATATCAGTAAGTTCTGTTTCTGAACTGCCTGAAATGAAAGTTTTTTCTGGGAACGTACACATCACAATATTCCTAATTTAAATAATTCCCGGCCAAGGCATGCGCAAAATCAAGGGGAAAAGGCCCATTTTCGTTTCTTTAGTAGTGTGTTGTTTCCATGTCCAGGATACGCTGTTTTTCACCCCGGATCTAACACAGTTATAGTGAGGGGCGTGGCATTAAAGCAGTTGACCAATCACAACACACTGATTCAACTCACCAATCAGAGCACATTGCGCTTTTTGGAAGGAGGGGCTTCATAGAGACATGAACTAAACAGAGTGTTACTGACAGACTGGGAAAAGAGGTGCTGCGACAATAGCTGATTCCATCCACCCAGTTTGGGATATCGCATTAAAAATGCTGGATGGAAACACCAAAATGTGCATAAATTCTAAAAATGTGCATAAAAAAATGCTCCAAATTGAGTTGGACAAACTTTTTATACTTCAAGAAAACATGCGCATAATCTACGACGGAAACACATTTACTGGATAAATTCCTCGATGCGCATCAAAAAAAGTCATGTGACTGTGATAGGACAGCATAACTGGACTAACCAGCGGACCGTTGCACAGCATCTGAAATGCTGTTTTGGTTGCTCTGAAATGCCTGAGCACAGTCTGTTGTCAAAGTGGTTGAGTATAATTGCCTCCCAGAACTGTCTTACACGACTGTCTTCCCAAACAGCAGGCATCCGCCTCCGAAAGGAAGATAACTTTATTTTGTTTCGTCTGCGCACTCTGAGGCACAAGTAATTTATTATATACAAAATGATTATTTACAGTGGCTTCTCCTACTGCAGCAACTTCCATTTTTCTTAGTGATATTTAGCGCCAGTTTATCAGGAAGTGGCGATTTTGTTCTCTTCGGCTCACTGGTTGGAAACGGTGCTTTATTCGCAAAGGTTTTATGCGATATTCCAATTTTGCTCATGAATTAAGTTTGCAACTTTGGATGGAAACATAGCTAATGAAAAATATGTGAAAAATAAGGTGTATTTTGAACATTCAAGCATGAAAAGCTTTTCTAGTAGACCACAAAAAACAAAATCAAGACTTTGTAAAAGGGTATAACAGGTCCTCTTTAAAAATAAAATAAAAAAATCAGTTTTCTTTCATGATCTATTGCAGGATGCTCTTTTTCACTGATTATGGGAATACAGCCAAACTGGAGCGCTGCAATATGGATGGCACAAACAGAACACGACTTGTGGATTATAAGGTTGAGCGGCCGACTGCAGTGGCTTTGGACCTGGTGAAAAAGTTGGTGTACTGGGCAGACGCATATCTGGATTACATTGAGATGGTCGATTACAACGGCAAAAACAGACACACTATCATCCAGGGATATCAAGTGAGTTCTTTTTGATACATTTTTTGACTTTGTGATGTATTTTACACTACAGCCTTAAACACAACCGTTCAAAAGTTTGTGATCGGTGAGACTTCTATACTAAGTTTCTAAAGCTCTTCAAGGTGACATTTATTTGATCAAAAGTACAGTAAAAACAGTAATATTGTTAAATAATAAGTAATAATAGAAATAAGTCTTTTCTATTTTAATCTATGTAATTTAAAGGTACAATATGTAGGATTTTTGCAATAAAATATCCAAAAACCACTAGGCCAATGTTATATATTTTGTTTTGTTGATTACTTACAATGTCCCCAATGTTTCCAACTATTTGTAAATCGTGAGAAAATTGCGATTTTAACCAAGGAAACGGGACGTGTGAGCAGGGGTGAGGAATCGCCAGTCAATGGCGTCATATCCGCGTTAGCCTCGGTTTCCGCTCGTACTGCCATAGTAACCATGGCGACAGACGTGGACAACTGGGTTATGCTTAGCAACGCTGTTGTTGTTTTGTTCAAACATTATGGACCATGGCAAGCAGACTTTGAGACAAAAATAGGACTTAAACGAAGATCAACATCTTTCGAGATGCCGAGAGCTCCATGTCCGCGACTAACTTCGACTTGACAGAGACGCGAGTGTTGCATGCATACTTTATTAGACAGGTGAGCAAATGTACATAAAACGAATCAATGTTATTTAGTTCAATATGATGAAATGTTAGAAAGAATATGATCTGTATGTTATTCTAATGTTGATCTAGCTTACTGCTAGTCTCATACAGCCAACAAACAACCTAACTAACAACTTCAACACACTCAAATGCCGTTTAGTGTGATAGTGTAACTGTTAGAGCAAGTGAAACAGCGCTGCGTTACCTCAAGTTTAATTCGTCTAATAAACTGATCCGTGTGAGTAGTAATTCAGCACTTGCGGGTATTTCGGTAGAATGAAATGTCCTTATTCCTTTAACGTTATATCCGCGGGACTCACATGTGGCGCTGGTATACGTCTCTCATTAGCAATCGCGCCCTGCTTCATACCACAGTCATGTTAAAAACATCAATGTATTAACTCATCCATAAAAGATCCATCAGCTTGACGACAAGATCCATAATTCCGCTTGATGCTTTGCGTCAACGATATACGAAAAGATTCAAATAGAAATCTTTTGTAACATTACAAGTGCCTTTACTGTCACTTTTTATCAATTTAATGCGTCTTTGCTGAATAGAAGTATTTCTCCCCACGAAACAAATCGTGCTGACCCCAAACTTATGTATGTGAAATTAAAATTGCAATCGAAAATAACATTTTAACAAATGCTGTTTGAATTAATAACGTATAATTTTCTCAGACAGTTGTTCACAGATTAATTTCAGGTATTAATTGGTTATTTATACCCAGCAGCTACTGTATCTGTGTGGCTTGATCTGCGTTTTAATTTCTCACGCTAGTTTTAGCATTAATTAGTCTAAATGAACACATGGGCTACAGAAGCAGATTCACCATTTGAATATTTTACCTGAAGTGCACTTATGAGGATGGTAATTATGGATCATTATTATTCAAAAGTAGACCTCAGCTGAACAACCCAAAGATCTTCTCGCTGTCGGAAAGTGTAGAAGGCCAGAGCAGCAGATTATTATATACAGGCAGGTGTGGGTGCATTTGGTTTAATGGCGCTCTTAAATGTTAGCCACGATGTATTGGTGAGGGGTTGCTAACACCTTTCATTTCAATCGCAAATTAAGGTGAGATTTTGCAGGGCCTGGAAACTGTATCTTCTCTTTTTAATGTCATTGATTTTATTTTTTAAGGGGTTCCTTATTATGTGATGACACCTTTTTAGTTATGCCCCCTTCCATGCGAACCCTTATTTTTTTAAAATAATTTTTTAAAGCATGAATTGTTCATAGGTTACTCTCACTCCACTGCTCTCAACTGTATTCAGTGATATACTGTACATTGTGTTCAACTGCAAAACATTAAACATAAAGTGGCCCCAAAAGTGTTTGGACACTTAAACCACACATTGATTATATAACAACATCAAACCAAATGCCATTTAAAAAAAATATATATATACAGGCTAGCTCTGGCATTCTTTTAATGAAAATGTTGCGTAAAATAGTTTTACATTTAAATTAAAATAGGTAGCCTGTTTTCACCTCTGAGTTAAACAAATAAAGCTATTTATTTGTGACTCTTCTTATTTCTGTTAATTGCAATTTTATTTACAGTTGCAATTTTGATTTTCACGTAAGTTTAGAAGTTTTTTGGGGGGGAAGAAATTAATACTTCTATTCAGCAACATTACATTGATCTCTATTTAAAATAAATCCCCTTCTTTTGAACTTTCTATTCATCAAAGAATTGAAATTGAAAAGATTTAATTTGAATAGTATTTTAATCTGTTTTTACTGTATTTTTTATCAAATAAATGTAGCCTTGATAAGCAAAAGAGATTTCTTTCATCGTACCGACCCCAAACTTTTAAATGGTTGACTTTATTTTTCATAGTTGTAACTTTTCTTAATCATGACTCAATCTCAAGGTCAAATACAATGTGACTTATGTTAAAATGTTTCTATATATTTCACAATGTCAATTTTCTGTTTGATTTATTTATTTATTTTATTTGTTGGTTGATTGATTGACTGTGAAAACCGGCTATATAATATTATTAATAATTTATATAATATTATTATGAAATATAAAAAAAGAGTCATATTTAATGTGATGGACATCTGTGAGAATTGACTTCAAACATCTTTAAGTGTCCAATTTAAATAGGAATAGCATTATGAGCCACACAATTTTTCCAGAAGTCTTGGCTTCTGCTGTAAAGGAGCGTGAGGATGAAAACCCTGTAGGTTTAGGTGAATTACAATGCACATTTTAATGTACATGTATTCCAGTCTGGGACCACTGAACTCGCTTGCAGAGGTAGCATGTGGGCTAGAATCACTGCACAGAATCAGGCTGTCCCCGGAGAAACACATGCACTCTGTTTGACCCTGCCTGAACTGCCTGAATGCATATCAACACGATTCAGTTCACCTTCAGCTTATCTGAAAATCTGCACCCTTTATTCAGTAATAAAGATTGTGGTTGTTGCCAGGTCAAATTAAGTCTAATAACAGCTTTAGCTAGTGGCTAATTGATTGTTGAATCAAAGGGAAATATCAAGGACTGTATCTGTGCTGTTCTGCTCTTCGTTGAGCTTGCAAGGTAATATTTACCTACCTAAGTAACTTCTCAGTGCTCTAATCAACCTGAAATAGTCAATGCTCCTTTTTCTAGGTGGCACACCTGCATGGATTAGCTGTCTTTGAGGACTACTTGTTTGCAACTCGCTCTGAACCCTCCAGTGGAGCGGTGGTAGACATCTTACGGATAAATCGCTTCAATGTCACAGACCCGGAGACGCTAACCAGCATAGGAAATGCAAAAACGATACGGGTTTACCACAAGCTCAGTCAACCAAAAGGTAAAGTATGAGTTATGCTGGTTTCAGTTGCTTGCCTTTCGGCATGCTGTTGCTATTCTGCATCAAACACATCTCTCCTTGGTTTTTGTTTTTGTTTCTAATCGAGAACATATAAAATGTTATAAATATTTGTAATTTTTGCAATGTTGAAAACATATTCCAATATTTATAATATTTTTATTTTAGTAAATGATTAACAATGTATTGTATGTTTAATACAATACTATATTCTTCTACATTATATGTAAGATGGTTATGGCTAATTGCGTATGTGACACCCGTGTCCTCTCCTCAGTCAAGGGCCATGCGTGTGAAGTTGACCCTTATGGTAAGCCAGGAGGATGCTCGCACATCTGCCTTCTCAGCGGGAGCTACAAATCCCGGAGCTGCCGCTGTCGTACCGGATTTAGCCTGGGAAGTGATGGGCAGTCCTGCAAAAGTCAGTCCGCCATAGCTCACAGCCTTTCTTTTGTTCATTGTTGCTGTTCTAAAGTGTTTTTCTGAAATAATAAGTTTAATAATAATAATTAGGACTGTCAGTTGAACGTTTAAGCCTGATATATAACATAATTGTATGAAACATCTATTATTTTTTTTAAATGCAACTGTTTTTAAACTAAATCTAAAAAAAGGTTCATGATTGAAGCTCTGTAGTTTTTAATTGTGGGTTGCAAAACATATAATACATTGATTATTGAGAGGTTTACAAATAAACATTCATTAAAGCCCAAAGTATCATATTTGATACTCACGTTTTAACATGATTTTTCTAAACATTATTTATGGATAATCAAGAAAACCTATGTTGTTCATCTTGAGTGTTCATCTTGAAATATTACCAACAATATACAATTTATTCTTACGTTTACATATAAAAATCACTACAGATTCCGCAGCAAAAAGACATTTTTATATTCATACTAAAAGGCATTTAAACAACAGAAGGTGGTAGATCATGTGTACAGCAGGTTTTTCAGCAAAGGTTTGATCATGTTGATAATTTAGAACCCTTAGAAATTTGTGTATCAAATATAATACAGTGGGATTTATAGGTTAATACTATCAGTTATTGAATAAACATATAATGCAATTATATAAATTCTGTAACTCTTTATCATGTAATTACTTTTTTTTATTGACAGCCCAAATAAAATATATATTTGTTCTTTGCCAAAAAAAAAAAAAATGTACTCATTGATTTTATGACACCTAATGTCACGTCATCCCAGTGGAATTGGTAATGGAATATCTGTTTGTTTTATTTGATTCTTGTCAGCTGGAAATTGAAATGTGTGTTGTTACACTATTAAGCGGGAAGATTGAGTGGTTCTTCATTTGCGCCAGTTTTGGCACTGACTTGGATTGACAGAGATGGAGATGGAGATGAACTTTTAAGAAGATTGGCCCACATGGTTGTGATGGTATTTTATTGACTGCCTATAGAATGATTTATTACCGCCATTACTGCCATTTCCACTCTGTTCCCCCATACGCAGATCCTCCTGATCAATGGACGTTTTACTTAGTTGACAATGAAAGCTATGAGTCAATTAATGATGGTCCTGAGTTAAGCATAAAGTGACTGCAATAATGAACCAAGCTTTGCGTTTTGAGACGTTTCTGATTTATACCTGCACCCAGATGTTCTACTTCCTCCCTCTTTCCATCAGATGAGAAGCTATGCTAAATAGTCCCTGTGTTGTTTGATATATAGGTCTCAAAGCGCTTAATTGTCTTTAAGGTAGTGGAGCTCTTCCACTCAGAATGATAAATTGAAGTGATACTTATGTGATCTCACCCACACTGGTTTGGTCCATCGAGGAAGGAGGTGGATGTCCCTCTCTTTACCCATAATCCTCTTCCTTTCCCATCGGCCTAACTCATTACAGACAGACTGGGCCGCCCTTTGTGTTATGCCCACTGTGACTAGAGGTTAATTTATTTAAGCTTGTTACAAGCCCATGGATAACCTCAGCTTCTGTCGTGCACCTTTGTGAATTTGACAACAGGAGATTTATTGTTTAAACAGAGTCCCAATGAACAAAAATATCAAAATATCAAGCTTGTCAAAAGAATCCTCTCAATCAAGATAATTTTTGCCTGGGGATGTTAAGTGGGGCTGATTGCTCCATTCATTTCTGTAACTGAACGCGTCTGCCTGTGCTAGTTTTGGGATTTGTACACAACTGATGTTTTAGTTGGGCTCAAACTTAACAATTATACACTACCGGTCTCACGTTTGGAATAATTATGATTTTTTATGTTTTCTCTTTTCCAATGTTTCTCTTCTTGAAAATGCAGTAAAAACCACAATATTGTGAAATATGATTACAATTTCTATTGTATATGTACTTTATTCCTGTGATAGCAAAGCTGAATTTTCAGCAGCCATTACTCCAGTCTTCAGACACTGATACAGGAAAAGACTTTAAAAGATCTAACTGGACATTTCAAGTAATTTTTTACTGTAAAATACTGTTAAAAGTACAGTTTTAGGAAGTAAAAAAGGCAAATCAAATGATAGTGAAAACTGTAAACTGACTATGTAAATTACAATTGTATACTGTAAAATGTACAGGTTGCTCTGTAAATATATTTACTTTTTTTTTTTTTTTTTACAGGATTATTTTGGCAACCACAGGTGCCAGTATAGTGGATTTTATAGTGTAATGTTAAAAAGATTTCCATGTCAAATAAATGCTGTTCTTTTGAACTTTCAATTCGTCAAAGAATGTATCATAGTTTCCAAAACGGCTTTCAACATTGATAATAATAAGAACCATTATTTATATTTGAGTTTTGAGTACCAATAACAATTTGTAAATAACTGAACAAATCATCATTTTAGAGTGATTTCTGAAGGATCATGTGACAAAAGCATAAAAAAAATCTGAAATATTCCAATCTTTTGACCGGTAGTGTACTGTATATGACATAAAAGGACTTTGGGTTACACTTTCTATCTGTGTCTTCGCAGAACCCAAAAATGATCTTTTCCTCTTCTATGGAAAGGGACGACCTGGGATAATTCGTGGTCTGGACATGAATGTGAAGTCGAGCAATGAGCACATTGTTCCCATCGAGGACTTAGTGAATCCAAGAGCTTTAGACTATCATGCTGAAACCGGAAACATTTTTTTTGCTGATACTACAAGTTTTTTGATAGGACGGCAGAAAGTTGATGGGAGCAGTCGGGAAACAATTCTCAAAGATGGTAATTATTGTAATCATTTTGCACTTTTTACCTTTTTGACCCTGTTTACACCTGGAATTACTTGAATTGAAATCATGTAATGAACAAATCGTTGAAAGAATTGTGTGTACTTTTACAGATCTTGATAATGTAGAGGGTATTTCAGTGGATTGGATTGGGAATAACCTGTACTGGACCAACGATGGCTACAGAAAAACCATCAGCGTGGCCAGGCTAGAACAGGCATCTGAAACCAGGAAGACTCTTTTGGAGGGAGACATGTCTCACCCTAGAGCCATAGTGGTGGATCCTCTCAATAGGTACAGAGCCGTAACACTCAATCATACACCTAAATATGGATTATGTATCATACAGTGATTTGAAATGTTTATCAACATTTATACACAATGACTTATGATTTGGATAGAAACATTTGTTAAGTGGCCGTTCATGTTGTAATCTTTCATTTTATATAACTAGCAAAAAAAAGAAGAGGAAATTAATACTTTTATTAGCAAGGAAACTTTAAATTGAGCATAAGTGACAGTAAATAAGTCCCGTCCTTCGGATGAGACGTTAAACCGAGGTCCTGACTCTCTGTGGTCATTAAAAATCCCACGATGTCCTTCGAAAAAGAGTAGGGGTGTAACCCCGGCATCCTGGCCATATTTGCCCCTTGGCCTCTGTCCATCATGGCCTCCTAATCATCCCCATATATACTAATTGGCTTCATCACTCTCCCCTCTCCGCCAGTAAGCTGGTGTGTGGTGGGCGTTCTGGTGCACTATGGCTGCCGTCACATCATCCAGGTGGATGCTGCACATTGGTGGTGGTTGAGGAGATTCCCCCTTCCATGTAAAGCGCTTTGAGTACCCAGAAAAGCGCTATATAAATGTAACAAATTATTATTATTTTAAATATTTTAAATTATTATATTTTAAATAATGCTGTTCTTTTGACATTTCTATCCATCAAAGAATCCTGAAAAACAACTGTTTTCAATATTGATAATATTAATTTAAAAAAGTCTTACTCATCATAAGCTTAAACTAAAAATAATGAAATGTCGAATACCAGCCAATTAATATCCAATAAAGACTAATACTGATGAATAAAAGAAGCAAAATTGACTTAACCGATATTGTGGCAAAATATCAGGCTGAGCTCGTTCTTTGTTTTGTGGGTATGATCATACATTGTATTAACTGAAAAATCTGGTTGAAATATGCTTGGAAATTATTAAAAACATGAGTAATACTTCCCTAGTGAAAAAAACCTATGGCAAAATGTATTTAAAATACATTTATTTCATACTAAGTATACTAGAAAACCATTAACATATTTACTAACATATCCGCTTGAGACTTACTGATATAAATATTATAGTTAAACTTTATGTGGAGTACTTCTTTATTGCACGATGCACAGTTCTTTATATTAAACCTAAAATGTGTTTTAATATCACTATTAGTAAGGATAGTATGATCTCTGTATAATATCAGTCTTTAAATGCAATAGTTCCACTTTAGCACAATCAAATATACGTATATCTTTAGTTGGAGCTCAGCACTATTTCCAGATAACTAAAGTGTATTAAGTACAACATTAGTGGTTCCAATTTTGCAGAATTTAAGTTTATCAATTTAGCATACCAAAAGTACAATGGCAGGGTATTTATATTAAGTACATAAATATGTAAATGTATTTGTAGTATATTTAGTATAAAATAAATGTATTTCAAATACATTTTAGTATATTTATTTTTCACTAGGGTCCTTTTAAATCAACATTAGCAATCTGTGATGAAATGCTGATCTCTACTTACTTCCCACCTGCCCTGAAGGAACAGTCCTCATTCCAGTTTATTTACTAACATTTGTTTACACTGCATGGCTTCAGAGGCGAATGCAATTGTACATAGTGTAGTGAAGCATGTATGCGCCCATCCACGCGCTCCTCCGTGTGTGTGTGCATGCATTTGTACCAGTAAGCTGACATGGCACGGTCAGTAAAAAGGGTGAGTTTGATGGCCCAGAGCCAATCTCATTATCACCCTCCCGGGGTGTGAGAGTAACTCATGAATCCTGAGGAGGTGCAGCCAGCCAAAGCTGAAGAAGCGAGATACTGCAATGAGGAAACAACCACTCTCGGCCCTCTCAGATTCAATCACACAACCTGATCACTCTCTTTTTATCTGATTAAAAAGTACTTAAGTACTGGAATACTGATTGGTCAATGGTCATCAGATCTTTTGGGCCTAACCACGTAGTATCGAGTACTTTGAGTACTTTTAATTTATTTATTTTTAAATCTCTGTAAATAAACGTCTTATTTGAAAGTGTGCACTTATCATTAAGTAATTAATACATGTTGGAATAGATTTTTTCCATCTTTAGTGAACCCAAGAGGTGTTGATTACTGATTCATTTGAAGAGAGGGAAAGCAAATGCAGAATAGTTTCATTATTTCCAGACACAATGGGTTCATTAGCTTAGAGCCATAATTATATTCATTGCTCAGATCTCACGCTTGTGCAATTTATGCGACTCTTTCGCATTTAATGAAGCTAATGTATCTTGAATGGCAGTGCTAACAATAAAATAAGAAATGGGCAATGACAGGAAGCTAGAAACTGTTCCTTTGTGAGTTTGTCAACAGATACTCACAAATAGCGCACGTTTGCACAAGTAACATGTAAAAACGGCAACTTATCTCCCAGTCACCACTGCGTGTCCTTCCCGATGGGATAACTTCAGTGGTGTGGAAGCGATTAAAATCTGCATTAAAAGCATCGTCTTTCTGAACTGCCAGCTCAGAGGATGTCACAGAGACTGCATGACTGCATTGAGAGTGGAAAGCTAAAGCTTTCTGGAGCTGGGGCTCAGACAGGAAATGAGAAGCGCGCCTCTTCTAAGGTGCCATTGATGTGTCCTGTTTTGACAGGCAGTAAAAAAAGAGGATGGTGGATGATGGAAATTTAGAGATGGAAATTTTTGACCTCTCCAACAGGTCATCAGAGGATAGATCACATGGACTTTGAACGCTGGCCAACAAAGAATGATTCATGTACAGTACAGTACATCATACTTCAAAGCAAAGATATTTTTTGAGTGTGGTGAGTGAGTTAGATAACTTATCAAAGTTAAGAGATAACAGAGTGAGACATTTACATTTTTATCCTTTGACGTTTTAACAATTTAATATTATTACATTACAAAATGATTAGAATAATTATAAAAAAGAAAACATTTTGATTATTTTGTATAATTTAATTTCAGTCGAATATGCATTCTTCATTGTAAATGTAAAATTTGGTTTTGTGTTTACACAAAATGCATTACTTAAATATCTTGATTATGACTGAACAGAATCAAAATACTTTCTTTTAAATCTGTTTAGCCTTTATTTTAATAATCTCTAGTACAATTTTCGATCAAATAAATGCAGCCTGGGCATGAGATTTCTACATGAAATAACAAACTTTTTGAGAGCAGAGTGAACAGATGATGATAAGTTAATAGATAACAGAGTGAGATAACCTCACATTTGAGAATTTGATATTTTAAAAATTAAGATTTATTTAATTATACAAATATTAGAATAATTTAATAATATATCATTATTTAAAAATATGATTGCGTAATTTATTAATTTCAAAATATGATTACGCAATTTATTAATGTAATATCTATTAATTTAATTTGCATTCTTTGATTTGCATGTAAAATTTGGTTTAAAGATAGTTTTGGTAAAATATTTGGTAACACTTTAGTTTAGGATCCAATTCTCACTATTAACTAGTTCCTTATTAGCATGAATATTAGGATATTGGTTGTTTATTACTTATAAAGCGTATATTAATGCCTTATTCTGCATGACCATTCTACATCCCTTAATCCTACTCAATACCTATACTACTAATGGTATACTAACAACTACCTGAGTTAATGAGGCAAAAGTCGTAGTTAAAAGTTGGGTAATAGTGACAATTGGACCCTAAACTAAAGTGTGACCAAATGTTTTACTTGAATATCTTAATTATGAATAGAATCAAAACTTTCTTTTTAACCCATTTAGTTTTTATTAGTACAATTTTGACTGTGTTGTTTTGACCCACCTGCATGGGCTTATTTATAGTAATGGGGTTAGGGCCCATCATTAGGGGTTGGCCATCTATCAGGTGAGCAGGTGGCATGTTGATCTTTGTCTGCTCTGCTGGATGGGCTTCCCCCTGAAATAACACCCACCTGTCCTGATTTCTTTATCTCTCACCCCCATACAGTATACATTTCTTTGTTGATGCCACAACACAAGCAGCCTGTGATAACATGATAAGAACTAACTTGCCCACCTCAGTAACTCTTTTCTGTCTTTTTGTATCTCAGGTTCTGTCATTTGGACTTTCACGATTTACGTCTCTGTCTCTCCATTTTTTTTTATTTATTTTTTTTATATCTATGCTCACTTCATTGCTGTCCTATATTCCCAGGAGCAGACTTTCTAAACTGTGGTATTTTTAGCAGGTCAAAACTGATTTTGTAAACTCCTACCAGTTCATAGTGCATAAACCACAGTTTAATGGAGTTCTTATAGTCCTTGCTTGATGCTCCAGTTTAAAGGATTAATGAAGCCTTCATTGTCTCATCTATTTTTCTGTCTCTCGCACTTTCTCACCTATATATATATGTATGTCTTTTTTTTTTGCCTTTCTTCCTTTCTTCCTATCCTGGTGTTATGCCTGTTGCTATTCTATGTCTGTATTATTTTTTATTTATTTATTATTTATGGACAGCAAAGTGGCAGTAAAGATTTTCACATCGTTACACTCTCTCTCTCTCTCTCTCTCTCTCTCTCTCTCTCTCTCTCTCTCTCTCTCTCTCTCTCTCTCTCTCTCTCTCTCTCTCTCTCTCTCTCTCTCTCTCTCTCTCTCTCTCTCTCTCTCTCTCTCTCTCTCTCTCTCTCTCTCTCTCTCTCTCTCTCTCTCTCTCTCTCTCTCTCTCTCTCTCTCTCTCTATTTATATATATATATATATATAAACATTTTTTATCACAGTTTCCACAAAAATATTAAGCAGCACAGCCGTTTTTAACTGTGATAATAATAAGAAATAGTTCTTGAGCAGTAAATCATCATTTTAAAATTGTACAAAATCCTCATCGAAAATTAATAGAAAACAAACTGGTCTTATTACATTTAAATTGACCTAAAAATTATATTCTATTATAAATATTACATATAACATTTTGTGAAGGTTAAAGACCTTTCACTGACCATTGGTAGGAAAATGGGGGAGGCTGTATTTTTTAAGAGCCTCAGGCCCTTTTTTGTACTCTACTCGTTGAAAATGCCATGTAATCTTTGCTCATTTCGGTTAGACCCTGCATGTAGTTACATTCAGAACAGTGCAGGATGAGACTCGGAGCATGCTGTTTGCCTTCTGAATAATTCATGGGTCACGTAGCCAACACACTGGGACAGAGAGCGCTTGATTCGCCCTTTATCCAATTCTGTTTTATGTGGTGCACATGAAGCAAGACTTCTATCATTGATGAGACAGAAAAGCTTGAGTTGACCGCTGAGTAGTACTCAGAGGCAGCAAATCCCTTAAGCACACTTACTAGGAAAAGGATAATGTAGAAACGTTGACCCAATCACTTTTCAAATATCACTAACCCATTGAGAGTAACAGTTCATGTTGGCACAGGACCTTTCAGTATATCCACAACTAAGAAAAGGAAATGCAAATGAGAGGACCAACCAGAGGAATTGATATGGATGGTGGCCTTGTTTTCTAGACCCTTTGAGCCACTCACAATGTTTGTCCTTGGTGTCAATCTATCTTGTTGGTTAACAGTTTTATCTCCAGATCAAAATGATTTCCCTTAGGTGTGAGATGCTGATTTTTCCTTAGCATATTTTGTTTATGTTCAGTGTACATTTTTTTTTTACTTTGAGGCAATTTGTTTCAATCTGCTTCAGCTGTGCAATTCCTGTCTTAGCGAGTAAGTTGTGATTGATATTCATGTCTGCTTCAAACGTAAAAACAAGAGCTTTTTTGTCATGGATTACACTGACTGTGTTTTGGTTTCGGTTGCAGTTGGATGTACTGGACGGATTGGGAAGAGGATGAGGTGAACGACAGCATCGGGAGAATAGAGAAAGCCTGGATGGATGGGTCCAACAGGAAAATATTTGTCACATCTAACATGCTGTGGCCCAATGGACTCACTCTGGACCATGGAACCAGTACCATGTACTGGTGTGATGCCTATTATGATCACATTGAGAGAATCTACCTTAATGGCACTGGGAGAATGGTGAGTGAAATGTTGCTTTTTCATAGCTCTTGAATTTCTTAGTTATTTTCTCCAGACTTTTCAGACGTTTCTCGTAAAATGTCTTGCAGTTTAAATATTAAATGTGACAATTGTTAACCAATTAGGCAGGGCTTCCTAAAGCCTGAAAGAGGATTAGCATTTAGCTCAGGTTCCCTCATAATTTAATTGAAAAGTCTTTCATCAAACATAACAATCCAAGGCATTTGTGAATTTATGTACATTTATAAAAAAAAAGCTGTTATTTAGTCATGGCTTTGGCAATTAAAACCTCAATACTTATGTTTGCCAATAAGGACTACAACTTTAATTCTGAAGTTTGCCAATGAGGACTACAACTCATCAATTAATCAAGCACGTAACCACATTTTTAAAGCACACAGTGATTAAAAAATCTACATTTGAGGTCTGATTGTGCATAGTTTATGTTGCTGCACAGAATGGAAAAGTCTCTTTAAGTAATGTTGACCACAGACTTTATTTTACTTAGATCGAAAACCACTTTATAAAAACCCATTAGAAATTCCTGAGGGGACACATGGCAAATTAGACTTCTGGATAGGCCCTCGAAATGATGTAATGATTGAAGAGCTCTATTATTGAGACAAACTTTGACAGAATAAACAAGCTATAAAATGTATGATGAATGCATAGCTTGGATTGATTTGGTCTTACTAGAATGAATTTAATGTGAAATGAGAGTGCAGGTTGAGAGTTTGTAGGCATACTGTATCTTTGAAGCATTGAAACATTGTTCAATGTTTCATCCGTTCAAGTTCATCCATCAAGCGATTAGATATTAACCCTTAAATACATGAATGTTTCGCCAATCTGTATCTAACACAGATGGATCTCTACCTGTCGTGATAATTTAAAACTCTCCTGATATTAGAGTAACAATTACCTTTTGGAGCTTGGAATGGTTCAGTTTGAGCAGTGTTATAACATCATCACTATCCTCGTCAAAGCTCATTTCAGTACATTTAGCATCTGGCTCATATTCGCCATCTCAAACATATTCTCAAAACTATCATTTTCAACATCTTTTAAATCAATATTTTGATTGCTCAAGTAACAGTGACGCTAATATTTGATTGCGTTCAGTTCTTGCTCTGCAGTAAATCACTGAGCTATTTCAAGTTTTGCTGATGATACTTCCTATTCTTTTGTTTTCTGCCTGCGGTAACTATGAGTGAAACATCACTTTATCATTGTGTATCAGACATTGCCACCTTGTGGAATAAAGGTGAATTGCACTTATTCAGTCATCAAAGATTAAATTATTGTTGCGCAGACATTTTTTACTTGCACTGTTACACACCCCGGGTCTTTAGCGACCCTTTACAATCTTTACAGAAATGAATGGGAAAACAGGCATTCTTTTATATATTTTTTTCTTGTTATATTGTTTATAATGAATTGATTGAGGAATACTAAGAAGGTCACTAAAGACCCCCCGAGGTATGCGTTTAAGAGTTAAAGAGGAAAAAAAGATTTATCCTTGACCACAGTTGTTGTTCTGTTTTTTCACTGTAGGTTGTGTACAGTGGCAGGGAACTCAATCACCCGTTTGGGATTGCACAGTACCAAAATTCCATCTTCTGGACAGAGTACATGAACGCTTCCATCTTCCAGCTGGATCTGGTCTCTGGTGAAGTCACTCTGCTGAGAAGTGAAAGACCCCCTCTGTTTGGCCTCCGAGTATATGATGCACAAAGCCAGCTGGGTAAAGTCACTTTAAGTCTAAAAGAAAAGTTAAAGATTACAGAATGACACATTTTTCATGTTCTTTTAAATAATGTTTTAATGAATAATGGCCAGGATTTCTCTTTTTCCTTTTTAATTCATACAGGTAAGTTGGAATTTAAATTGAATTGGCCACAACACAGAGGAATTTGATTTGCAGTGACAGGAAGATGAATTTACTGGATTGAAATTCAAAGAAATTTATCTAATTTTGTTTGTTGGCAGAGCAGGTAACTTCAACTTTAAGGTCTCTATCTTGAAAGCCTGATTCATGATGGTTCCATTTTGAAAACTTTGGAGTATATTAAAGCATTCTGGGAAATAAATTGTTTTTCCACTATGACCAAAAAAAAAAAAAAAAGTTTATTTATTAATGAACATTACTGTTCAAAAGTTTGGGCTCAGTAAGATTTGTTTTATATTATTGAGTAAGGATGCATTAAATTGATTACCGGTAAATGTTACAGTAAAGATAATTAAAATGTTGCAAAGATTTCTATTTCAAATAAATGCTATTCTTTTTAATTTTCGATTCATTAAAGAATCTTGAAAACAATCTATCATGGTTTCCATAAAAATAGTATGCAGGACATTTAGGGGTGGGTGATATGACCAAAATCTTATATCAGGAAATTAGTAGTTTTATTTTATTTCACAATAACGATATACATCATATAGTTATTTTTGCTTTAAAGGGGTCATGAACTGAGAATTCAAATTTCCCTTGATCTTTTGACAGTTAAGAGTTCGTTATATTATAAAAAATACCCTGTAAGTTTCAAAACTCAAAACTTCCTTGTTTTTCCAAAAAATGCTTTTATTAAAACCAAGGCCAGAAAATGACAGGATCTAAAAAGTGGAGACTTGTGATGTCACAGGGCAGCGAAAGACCACCTTTGCAGAAGAATATCAACGCCTACGTCTACATCACCGCGTCTTTGGCCCCGCCCACTGGAGTGTTAGTGAATAGTTACACGATAACAAGAAAAGAAGATCAATACCGAATGATTATATACCGAAAGCGATCAAAGAACGCTCCCTTTCCAATCGCCCAAGCTGTCAATCACACAGTGCGAGTTTATTTGGACATTTTCCAAAACTCGTCATGAAATCAATGACGCTGTTTCATTGCACAACGAAGCTCTTACTGTATGTACATCGTGTTTGCATTGTTATTTGGTGAAAGCATTCATGAGAGCAGAAATTGCGTTGCAATGATAAGATCTCTTCATTCAAGCGATAAACAGACTGTCTGTCATCTGCTCTATGCTCATCACTGGCACCTTTCATGTGTCGGGAATAGATCTAAATATAATGCTTTAAATACTCACGATTCGTTAATCTCGATAGCTGTAATAGTAAAAACGTAGTAAAAGTATTCGAGAGATTTATACATGTAATGCTAGCTATTTCATATGCAAACATGTCAGCCAATCACAGCAGTGGGCGTTTACACTGAAGTATCACAGCAGACACGCCCCTTTAAACAGAGCATTCAAATCAGAGGCTAAAAGCTAGGAAAAATTATGAAAATTTTAACACTAACATTATAAGGGCACCCCAGGAAACATTATAAAATAATAAAACAAACCTCTTAATGACCCATTTAAATAAGGTTTTTATGATGTCAACATTTTTGATACCATAGACATTTTCATAATTCTCATCACCAATTTTAATATATAGATAAAAAAAAACTAACTAAAGCCTAATTAGTACAAAACAAAAATCAAGCTTACTCTTATTGCACTTCAATTCACTTGTTTTAAAACAACAATGCTTATAATGCATGCAAATGAAAAGCTTTTGTGACTGTGAGTGTTATGTGTGTGTGTGTTTAATCAAATAAATGAAGCCTTGGTGATCATAAGAGACTCCTTTAAAGAATAATAAAAAATCCTACCGACCCCAAACGTTCTGGATGAATATTGTGATGAATTGAATACACAAAAGAGTCTGGTGGAAAATAAATGCACATATTACATAGGCTAGTGCATTTATTCAGAAAACTCATAATAAATATATATATATATATATATATATATATATATATATTTATTTTTTTTTTTTTTTTTAACACAGCACAGCTATTACAGATTTCCATGGCTTAAACTTTGATTAGCATAGACCCAACTGCAGAGCAGGAGCCGTACTGTTGAGTGGGTGGGTTTAATCTGGTGAAGTGGAGGCTAAAGCTCTGTTTAGAATGTTTAACTCTGTGTGGATGTCTGAGGTAAGGAGGGTTGATTACTGTCATCCTCTCTCATAAGTGCCAGTCACAACAGGTAGAGGGAGGGACACTTCTCAGCGGGGCCCTCGCTCACGCAGACGAGCAGCACAGAGAACACAGGAGTGTGTTCGGCTCCCACATGTTTCATCTCTTACTTACCTGAGGGCGGTGCGTTTTCAGGAGAGCAGGCAGTGTGCCGCATGTCAGAGAGACTCACTCTTTTGAGAAAGACGACGAAGGCAGCTGGGACCAGCAGACTTATGTCATGTTTAAAATATTCTCATTTTGACATCAAACTCTCAAAACACTGAGATCTGTGACGGGTGAGGGTGGGGGGGGGGTCCCGGTATGTCATGTATGCATTTCCTACCCCCCAAAAATATGGGCTTTTTGACAGTCTACATTCTCAGCAGAAGACACATTTCTCCAAAGCGCTTGTCGGGAAAAAGATTAATTGTGTTTCCGCTCTTTGGAATACCACAGATTGGCCATTACAAAGCGGGTTTTATCTCATTGGTTCAGGCAATGCCTTTCGACCACTCTCTAAATGAAACCTTATTATTGTCCCCATGCCTCAACTTAATAAGTGACAGTTTTCTCACAAAACTGTGTTTTTCTCCACTCCCCCCCCCTTCGTAGGTGCCATTGCCCACACAACGAATTATGTCAGTGAAAGGAAAAGAGTGTCAAATGGCTCTCTTCTCCAGTGTTTCCCATAATTTACTTGACATGTGATTAAAAATAATGCCCCCGTGTTCCACCGGCATCCCAGAAGAGCAGGAAATTGGTTCTGAGTGGGCAGTGAGGAAGAACTTTATGTTCTCTGTTTCAAGGAGAGACATTGCTAAAAGCCATAAAGGGATGAACACATAAACAGCTGTCCTGCCAGTGGAAAAGAAGATTTGTAGATATCTGTTGTTTAGTCCTATGTTTGTTTTTTAGGTGACAATGCCTGCCGGGTGAATTATGGTGGTTGTGGTACCCTCTGCTTGGCCGTCCCGGGAGGCCGAGTGTGCGCATGTGCTGACAACCAGCATCTGGACAAGAACAATGTCACATGCTCTGGTAGGCTTTTAAATATATATGCATATATATATATATATATATATATATATATATATATATATATATAATACATGAAAAAAAGTCTGTGGAGGACTAGGAGAGCCACTTAAAAATAAAGAAAGAAATCCATTCATCCCAGTGCTTATTTATTTTATTTTTATTTATTTGTTTTAAATGCTTTTTTAATGGAATTTAAAAGTTCACTTTACTTTATTATTTTATTTTATATTTAACTATGCTTTTAAAGATTAATTAAAAAATAATTATTTTTATTAAATACATTTTGAATGTATTGCTTCATTTCTTTTTCAAGCAGCACTCCTTAGTCCCATAGAAGTCATCAGTCACTCAATTACAGACAGAATCTGTTTATGTTGCTTTATGATTTTTATTTTTTATTTTTTAATATTCTATTTGTCATGTTGCAATGTAGCAATGCTGTAATAAAGAGAAAAGTAACATGCTTGACTCATTTGAAAAAGTAACACTTGTATAATCTCTCTCAGACGCCACATCACCCCAATGCAGTGTTTGACTATATTTTCCTTGAAGTTCTTCCCCTTGAATTCAGTTTTCCTATTGTTTGGTTTTGTTTGTTTCTTTTCTCCTGAAGACTCTGCAGGTCAAGAAGAGCCCCAGCGGTGCAGAAATGATGATTTTCAGTGCAGGAACTGGCGCTGCATACGAGCCAATTGGATTTGTGATGGAGATGATGACTGTTTAGATGGCAGTGATGAGGAGGCCCAAATATGCTGTATGTACTTTGTTTTCTTCCTCCCTGACTGGGACGTATAATCCCTGTTGTGCCTGTTTAACTGAACCATCAAACCTGTGTGGCCTCAAGCTGTGTCGTTTAGTATGCACACAGTGTCATATATGTCTGTGATGTATCAATCAATACAGAAATTTTAATTTTGTAGTTTGTACAGGTATCACAGGTGCCATCCAATTTATACCGACCTAGTAACAAGATGAACACTGCAACAATGTTAATTTATCTTATTTATTTTATTAATGTTTTTTTTTATGTATCTTATGCTCACCAAGGCTGCATTCATTTGATCAAATACATTAATATTGTGAAATATTATTATAATTTAAAATAGCTATTTTCTATTTTAAAACATAATTTATTCCTGTGATGGCAAAGCTGAATTCTCAGCATCATTATATATGCCGATTTAGTTCTTAATAAAAATGTCTTATTATCAATGTTGAAAACAGTTGTAATGCTTAATATTTTTTTCCATAAATAAAACTTTTTTTCCATATTTGATGAATAGAAAGTTCAAAAGAACAGTTCATTTGAAATATCACTGAACCGAAAAATTTGAATAGTAGTGTGTGTGTAAATACATTTCCAAGTATTTTTTTTCTAAAATCCTCTAGAAATTGTCATTGTTTTGTAAAGAGAGAAGCCTCAAGGTGATACAAAAACATGAAAGTAGCACAGGTTTAATATATACAGTGGTCCAATATACAGTTTAGTGGACATTATGCAAACATTTTTAAATCCACAATGCCCCAAATTGGCCAGTCAAAATCAATAATTCCAGAGAGCTATAATTAAATGATATTATACCGATAAAATATATACTCTAGCTTGAATTGCATTGGATAACAGCATCTATGTGGAGTAAATGTGCACAAGCAGGCTGTTTGCATATAATTTGTTGAAAATTAACAAGTTGCTAATTGACATCTCAGGGAAAAAAAACGAATGCAATATCAACGCCCGTATCAAACTTTTCTCCCACTCACTGCATCCCACTGCACAATCTGCTCATGAGCTAATCGATAAGATAAGCACCCTGTTAAAACGTTGGGGACTGAGTCATTTTTCACTATGAGAAATACTTTAACGTGATGTTCTGCCAGAATTATCAGAATTGCAAAATCAATTTTCTGCTCTGCTGGGATGTCCTATAGTTTAATACGCCTGAAACGTTATTGCCTGATCCCACTTGAATCCGGTTTTCCATTTCATCTGTTACTCATTGTCTGGTGGGTACGTGTTGAGTATCCAGGGTTTTGAGTAATGGTAGGTTCTATTATTAAATAGAGCAAACAGTAGAGGAAAACACTGGCAGTACTTTAAATAAACTCAAACGCCTGAGGGCAAATGCATATTTTTGAGATAAATGTGAAGCTAGCTCAGGAGAATAGATGAATAGCACAATGAAAAGTGCTGTGTCAAAACAAAAGAAGAGTATTATGCATATGAACTCACTTATTTGTAGAGTGGGCTGTCAGCAGTATAACAAAACATGTCAACCCCCCCCCCCCCCCCCCCCAAAAAAAAGAAATAAAATAACAAATATATGTCAAGCTTGCAAATTGTTTATGTTCTTAGATAAAAATATGTACTTTTTTGAGCAAAACATTTCCTTTTTGACATGTGATTTATTTTTTTGCCTCCATTGTTCCTTCCAGCTAACCACAGTTGCCCGATTGACCAGTTCAAATGTCCCAATAACCGCTGCATACCTAAGAGGTGGCTTTGTGATGGAACCGATGACTGTGGAGATAATGAAGATGAGTCTAATAAAACATGCTCAGGTAGTTCTCTACTCCCTCATACATAACAGATTCACCCACCAACATCTGACAGTTATACTGTACCAGTATCTCATTCTACATACATTGTGGTATTTTCATTTCAGAAATAAAACGTATCAATCATGCATTAAACGTACTGTGCTCTATGAATTATTTTAATATTCTTTCTCATTTCAGGGTCACCCTAAATACCTGTAGAATCTAAAAACAAACTTTTGTTATTATTTTTTATATTTCTCAATTAACATCATGATACGTGGCATAACTGGGTAACCCAAATACAAATTTCTGATATAAATTTAGGCCACACTTTAGATTAGGGTCCAATTCTCACTATTAACTAACTATTAACTACGACTTTTGCCTCAATAAACTCATAATTACTACTTATTAATAGTTAGTACGGTAGTTGTTAAGTTTAGGTATTGAGTAGGATTAAGGGATGTAGAATATGGTGATGGTCAAAATAAGGCATTAATATGTGCTTTATAAGAAATAAACAGCTAATATCCTTGTAATATGCATGCTGATAAGCAACTAGTTAATAGTGAGAATTGGACCCTAAACTAAAGCGTTACCAACATCTTTTGCTTTGAAGTAGTGACATGCATATGTTCATGTTTTAAGAGGCTTTCAAAATTAAAATAGCAATGCAAATATTAATTCTAAGATCATACTGTACATACTATTTCAGGTTACAGTTAAAAAAAATTAAAATGGTTTTCAGTAGGAATTATGAATATTTCAAAATTTTTGTTTGCCATTGAGAAGCAAGTGACACAATCGGCCTCTGCAATAGTGATTTACCATTCTTGAAATGTTTGCTCGTTTATTTCATTGCTGATTCTCATTTCGAGCTACCTTCTTAGTTACTATAATAGGGCAAGGAGCATTGACTTTCTAATGGGAGCTTGATAATCGATAAGCATGTTTGTGCAACGAAGTGAACTTTCTTTTCCCCAAACTCCTTTTTTCTAACTAGAGTAACACCTGGCCTGTTTCCAGAAGTTAACACTCTTTCACTACTTAAAGTGCTGTAAGATCAATGGAAAGGAAGAACCGATGTGATAAATGCTGTCAACAGTCTGACACCCCTCTGATAAAGCCGGAGACGGCTCAGGCCTTTGTTGACTTGGCAGAAGCTGTTAGAGCAAAGCGAACACAAGTGATTATACTGAATCAGTGAGGAGCTGAAATTGACAGCAGATGTTAAAGCGATTTAATATTTCATGATTCAAGATGATCTGAAGCAGAGAATTGCTAGAATTGGCTGTAAAATAGTCTCTGGGGTATCGATGACATTTTGATCAGTAAACTCTGAATTAAATGATTGGCTTTTGGTGGGACTAATTCCTGGAGTCACACATCAGACTAAACCAGCTTAAAGAAATCATCCTTAGACTTAAATTGATTACCTCATACGTGTGTGTTCAAACTCTGTCCACTGGGATTAGAAATCAAGAACTGGTGCAAGATTGATTGATTGACCGATTGATTGACTGATTGGTTGATTTATTCATTAATTCATTCATTCATTCATTCATTCATTCATTCATTCATTCATTCATTCATTCATTCATTCATTCATTCATTCATTCATTCATTCATTCATTCATTCATTCTGATAATGGTTTTGCTTTTCTTTGTTTGACATTTTTTCCAAGAATTGTATTTATTATTATTGTTCTATTGAAACAATCTGTTCTCTAAATATTTTCTAAACATATTTGCTCAAAATAGCAAAAATAATATTTAATGGAATCATTTAGTGGAATTGGAATAAAATCATTATATTCTTTGCGATTTGCATCTTAGGTGGCCACTGCTAAAAACTCTAAATGCAATAATTAATCAATTATCTTGTTCCCTTTATGGTTTTGTCTTTAGCCCAGCCATGTCGGGCTGGTCAGTTCACCTGTGGTAATGGTCGCTGTGTACCAGAAGCGTGGCGCTGCGATCAAGATGATGATTGCGGAGACATGTCAGACGAGTCCACGTCCTGTGGTGAGTCACTGTCCTACTAGCTGATTGGCTTGGCAAATTTCACTGTGGTATAACTGGTGAATCTGTCAGTACTGTCATCATCAACCTGCATTACTTAGGAAAAGTGTCTTTCTTTCCTTTTCCACCAACATACAGTAGTGCCATTGCTTTTGTCAAATCTGACCCCATTAAATACATCTCTGCAACCAAACAAATTGAAAACAAATCAGGGAATAGGAGTAACAATAGGAGTGCATTTGTTGTTGTGGACAGGTTATGTGCATGTACATAGTCAGTTTGGCTCTCAAATCACTGGTAACACTTACCTGAGAGAGCATTGCCTCTAAAGGTATATCTTTGCATCTCACTCTCACTCTATATTATTCCTCCACCAACAGTTACATGTCAATGTTCAGGGACGAGTGCAGTGTTAACCATGTACATTCTTCCAGCCCTCGAGTCTGCTTTTAGAAGTAGAAAGGAAATGGGAATTAAACTTAGATGCAAGAGCTTTTAAAAGTGTGGCCGTAATACAAATCAGAAATTCTCTGACGTTAAAAGCTCACCATAACTACATCCCAGACCCTGAAAGCAGACGGAAGAAAATGACACAGGGCTTTGAGAGGAAATGACCCAGGAAAGTTACCACTGTAAACTCCCACAGTGAAACGACTATTCAGAACAGAACGTAAATTCTGGAAATGCTGGGTTAGACAGGTAGCCCTTTGAGGAGTCTCTTATTACACAAGCAATCTCAGTCAAGAAACATTTCATTATCATCAGTCGTCCTTATGGAAGGAGGCACAGAGTATGTTCTTACCCCCTTATACTTTAAATAAATTATACTTCTATAAGTTTGCTTTAGGGAATTTCTTCGGTACTTAGTTTATTTTACTCTTAAAGGTGCATGCTGGTGTCATTTTTTTTTCTTAATACAGAAACTAATCTAACTAAACTAAACCATTTTAAAATTCTGGAGAGTTATATTATGTTTTTTTCCTTTTTACATGTCATTCTTATACCATCACTAGCTCTCTCTCATGAGAATTGGTTCACATCCTGTTTTCTGTTGACTATGGACAAAAATCAACATTCAAGCATGTGATGAATTGTTTCCCTAGGGTGCCTATACATTTATATGTGCATTTAAAAGGTCTGTGTAAATGCATCTTTTCATGGTATCATGGTTTCATTATATATCACTTCTCCTTCCTGTCATTTTTACTCCCTTGAGAACAAAATTTAAATTCTGACTCTTTTCATGCTATGCAGTAAATGTAACTTTCTGGGTTTCTGTCACCAAATGCTGCAAATTGCTCAAAGTGCCATTGTCTTGGTTACCTCTGCTGTGTCTTCGGCTGCCTCAGTACACTCTTTCACAAACACTCCCAGTGTAAGCAGTAATTAGAGTGCATGCCTGACTTCATTTAATCGTAATCAAGCTGGGCCGAAAGACGGAACTTCACTGGCTCCCACAACTGCACTGCGCACAACACATCTAAAACACAGTGACGCTCAGCTTGCTGTGTGCTAATTACCATTCTCAACGCATTTCAAAGCTTTCAAAATATGTTTTGCCTTCTTACAATATTGGTATTCCTGTGCAGCTGTGGCATTTTGGTATTAGCCATCACTACCATAAAAAAAAAACAGGAATAGTTCATCCAAATATGAGCAGTTTGTCATCATTTACTCACCGTCATGTCATTCTAACTTTGAGTTTTATTGATTTTTTTTAATAGAAAAATTCTCTTTCCCATGCATTGAAAGTGGATAGTTATACTGCCAAGTTATACTGGGGTGGGGGTTGTAAATTCTGAAAGAAAACGTTTTCTTTTGGTGAAATTGAGCTTTAAACAAGATCCATAAAGTAATTTGCTATGTCTCTTCAGTATTGCTATGCAAAGACAAAATGCAGATCTTTTTTTTTTTTTTTACCATTCAAAATTGCGAAAAATGTTATGCTGATATGTGGTCTTTGACTATGATATGTCATGTGTGACAGTCAGGTTGAGCCTAATGATGCTCTGATTCAAAAGAAACAATGTGTGGGATTTATTATCAAAGTAATAAAAATATCACAAATAAATTTAAATTTTGTTATTATTATAAAATGTTATTATTAATAAATTTACGTATATTGTGGTATTTCTGTGTATATAATATTTAAATATCATTAATATACATTTTAAAATTTAGTAATATTTTTTAAACCCTTTTCTCAATTTTACTTTTGCCGTAGTTTTGCTTTTGGGTAAAGTAACAATAACAATGAGTAGTAACAATAACTCTTGATGAATAAACGGGATCACGGATGGGGAAAATGGTACTATAAATGTAAAACCGCATGTAGATTTGATTTATCGTAGAAATTGTTGTTGCTGTTTTATTTAATAGACAACAATGGCTTGTTGAAGCCCTATCTTGAATATAGGATTGTATTATAATCTAAAAGATATGAACTTGAACTGCCACTGTCTACTGCACAGATTCTTATAAGTGATTTCCCCCCCCTTCAAATCAGATTTCACTGGGCAAAGTTATTACCCCTGCAGTCTCACTTCTTGTTGTTGAACCTGATCTATTGTGAAAACAGGATGTTGAAAGTAGTAATTGCCAAAGTCAGGGGACTGGAACACTCTGTTGTGAAATTTAGAAGTGGGATTGTCTGCTCTCAACAATAACAGCAGCATGTTCTGGGAATAAATGTTCAAATAAAACTTTTTTTTTCTTTTATTTGTTGACTCAACTGTAATCTTGACATGTAACAGTCTTCTCCTAGATTAGCAACACTTCGAATTATGTGCTTTCCAATGACTTCTAAGAGTTCTTATTTGTGCCGGCAAAGGTTTTATTTGTGAGGGGGGGAAAAAAACAATTCCCTAAAAGTAATTTTCTCTGGGAAGCCCTTGGGATCTGTTATTTCTGAAATCTCACGTGCTCAGTTTACTGCTGGAGATGTAACCCAGTGGAGCAGAATTGCATCTAAAAATGGTGAATGATACCTACGCACATATTCAAGCAATTCTTGCTTAATTCAGTATTACTTCTCACAGGTTGTAACCCAATTACTATATTATGGCCATCTCATTTGATGACAGTTTAAATGTTTTGTAATAAAGCAACATCAATATGCTTAAACTTCAAAGTGTCCTAAGCATGCATTTTAATGCATTTTGTTCTTAGATGGACTCTCCACTTCAACTCACACACAAACTGGTGTCCATGTTTTATGGGGACTTTCCATAGATGTAATGGTTACACTGTACAAGTGCATTCTGCCCCCCTACACTAACCGTACCCCTAAACCTACCTATCACAGAAAATTTTCTGCAGTTTTAGATTTTCAAAACACTTCATTTAGTATGATTTATTAAGCTGTTTTCCTCATAGGGACCAAAAAAATGTCCCCATAAGGTCCACATTTACTGGTATTTGTTACATGTATGTCCTGTGTTTCCCCCGTTCTTTGTGTATTTGGTTCAGTCCTGTTTCCAGTTTCCCGCTCCTCGTTAGTGTTTAGTTTATTCACCTGTGTCTAGTTCATTTGCCCCAGCTGTGCCTTGTTTCCCTAATCTGTTCTCTGTGTATGTAAACCCTGTGTTCTCCCTCACTCCTTGTCGGTTCTCGTTTATGTAACGTTTGTGTATGGTGTGTTGCTGTTTCCCGTGATCCTTGTTTTGTTTGAGTAAATTATATTTGAATTGGACCTGTTGACTGCTGCCTCTTCCTCTGCCTGCACCACACCCGTAACAGAAGAACCGACCAAAAAGGAAAAGGAAAAAAAGAAGAGGAAGATGGAGATCTGGGAGCTCGCGGGACAGATCACGGCTTTGGCGCTGGATAGCCGTGATCTGTTCCACTTTACCTGGGGCTTTGTTCCACTCGCTGCCTCCTGCTCGCTGGGCGATGAGATAATCAAGGCGTGTTACCGGCGAGGGGCCAAGGTGGTCGACCCAAGGGAACTTCCAGATCTCTCTGGTCTGGACTGGAGAGAGGCACTCTCCAGATGTCTGGAGAGCTTTCTCCCATGGCACGCCGTGTCCGCACCGCTGGTTCCGTCCAGCCCAGCCAAGCCCGCACCGCTGGTTCCGTCCAGCCCAGCCAAGCCCTCATCGCTGGTTCCGTCCAGCCCAGCCAAGCCCGCACCGCTGGTTCCGTCCAGCCCAGCCGAGCCTTCACAGCTGGTCACGTCCAGCCCTGCCGAGCCTGAGCTTCCCTGCAGCCCTGCCGAGCCTGAGCTTCCCTGCAGCCCTGCCGAGCCAGAGCTTCCCTGCAGCCCTGCCGAGCCTGAGCTTCCCTGCAGCCCTGCCGAGCCTGAGCTTCCCTGCAGCCCTGCCGAGCCTGAGCTTCCCTGCAGCCCTGCCGAGCCTGAGCTTCCCTGCAGCCCTGCCGAGCCTGAGCTTCCCTGCAGCCCTGCCGAGCCTGAGCTTCCCTGCAGCCCTGCCGAGCCTGAGCTTCCCTGCAGCCCTGCCGAGCCTGAGCTTCCCTGCAGCCCTGCCGAGCCTGAGCTTCCCTGCAGCCCTGCCGAGCCTGAGCTTCCCTGCAGCCCTGCCGAGTCTGAGCTTCCCTGCAGCCCTGCCGAGCCTGAGCTTCCCTGCAGCCCTGCCGAGCCGGAGCTTCCCTGCAGCCCTGCCGAGCCGGAGCTTCCCCGCACGCCTGCCGAGCCGGAGCTTCCCTGCGCGCCTGCCGAGCCAGAGCCTTCTCCGCTGGTCCCGTCCAGTCCTCCCGAGCCTTCTCCGCTGGTCCCGTCCAGTCCTCCCGAGCCTTCTCTGCTGGTCCCGTCCAGTCCTCCCGAGCCTTCTCCGCTGGTCCCGTCCAGTCCTCCCGTGCCTTCTCCGCTGGTCCCGTCCAGTTCCCCCAAGCCTGTCTCTGAACCCGTCACTCCCCCCAAGAAAATTTTGGGGGGGGGATATAAGCCACCCGAGGGACAGTCTCCACCCTGGCCACCTGAAGTGGCCTCTCCACCCTGGCCACCTGAAGTGGCCTCTCCACCCTGGCCACCTGAAGTGGCCTCTCCACCCTGGCCACCTGAAGTGGCCTCTCCACCCTGGCCACCCGATCTCCACCCTGGCCACCCGAGGGAAAGTCTCCGCCCTGGCCTCCTGCACGTCCTGCTCCGCCCTGGCCTCCTGCACGTCCTGCTCCGCCCTGGCCTCCTGCATGTCCTGCTCCGCCCTGGAGGCTTCCTGCTCCGGGTAGGCCACTCCCTCGTCAGCCTCCAGGGCGCCCACCCCCCCACCCTTATTGATGTTACTCGGCGCGAGGACGCGCCTTGCAGGAGGGGGAGCTAATGTTACATGTATGTCCTGTGTTTCCCCCGTTCTTTGTGTATTTGGTTCAGTCCTGTTTCCAGTTTCCCGCTCCTCGTTAGTGTTTAGTTTATTCACCTGTGTCTAGTTCATTTGCCCCAGCTGTGCCTTGTTTCCCTAATCTGTTCTCTGTGTATGTAAACCCTGTGTTCTCCCTCACTCCTTGTCGGTTCTCGTTTATGTAACGTTTGTGTATGGTGTGTTGCTGTTTCCCGTGATCCTTGTTTTGTTTGAGTAAATTATATTTGAATTGGACCTGTTGACTGCTGCCTCTTCCTCTGCCTGCACCACACCCGTAACAGTATTACTATCCTTGTGGGGACATTTGGTCCACATAAGGTAAGGAATACCAGGTACACTCACACACACACACATACACACACACACACCATGTTTTATGGTGACATCATTGATGTTTGCAGCACCATATTTGAGTCAAATGACCAGAGTTACCCCCTCATTGCTGAGAAATATAATGTATAGCGATTCAGCAAAGAGGCTATTTTATTAATACAAGTCATGGGGTAGCCTTAATAACCAGTTTCTGTGCTCCTGAATGCTTCTGTATGTGCAGTGTGATCTCTGTGTTTAATGAAAGAAGCGCATGAATATATAGAACGGTGACGACTGACTTGAACTACCTGAGCATTAAACTGTTTTAATGCACACCTTCCAGCCAATCAGAATCAAGTATTCAGACAGACCATGGTATAAATATATACAGTATATAAATAAGAGGGATTCTGGTAATGCATCGTCTTTATTAAAATACTTTCTTTTTAGCATTTCATATGTAAATGTATGAACTTTAATAACTTCTATAACAAGCAGCTTGCTCATTCAGTCCCTTTAAGCCGTGACCTGCTTGACTATGTGTGGGGGGTTTCTTGACTGAGCTGAGAGACACTTTAAAGAGAAACAGATGTTGTTCCTCCACTGTGTGTCACTATTCCTAACATGCTTATGAGCTCTAGTGTATTCACGAAAAGGTATAACGCAATACGAGACAAGATATTTATGTTCATAAGCTTGTGCAGATTGCATTCATCAAAAAGCTTGTAATGCGCTGGTGCTTTTTTCCATAGTAAGTCATCTTTATCTTTAAAAAAGAAAAATCCTTTTTAAACACAGGGATCGTGATCCACAGGTTAATAGCAAAACCTGCTGTACCTCATAATGTTGAAACAATAACCTTTTGATATCTTTAAATCAACGCTAGTGAAGCACACAAACCGTGCTATCACATCGCTGGTGTGTTATTGCTTCCTGGTGAGCTCTTATTGCCTCTGACTGTTTTCCACTGCATTTGTGAGGTCTCGTTTTCCCTTTGTTTGTGATTTCTTTTCATTAACCTTAGCTAGAAAATAGCAATAATTCACTGTGACATTTTGCATGACCTTCAGGGTATCGTGGTTTCCGCAATACTAGCACTAAACCCCCAAAAAAAAGAAGAAAAAAAAGAATATTTCTAAAAATGCAAAGCGCTGCAAGAGAATAGTTACAGGTTCAAGTTCGCCCCCAAACTTGCAAGAAACTATGAAATTTTCTGAGGACAAAAGAGCCTCCAAATTTAATCTATTAGCATGACAGAGCAATCTGTGCCAGGACAAACTTCTTTTGCAATTTTTCAAAGCTAAAAGCTAAATGAAAAATGGGTTTTCTTCTCCGGTGTATCAAAGAGACAATGATGTATTGGATGGGGTTCAAGCGTCAGGGTTTTTGCGGCGAACGTTTCTCACGGTCTTTGTCTCTGCTCACAGCGTTCCCAACCTGCGAAGCTCTCAGCCAGTTCAGCTGCGCTAATGGGAGGTGCATTAGCATGAAGTGGCATTGTGACTCAGGTAAGTGTATCCAGAAGTAAGAAAATACTTTACCATTTGCTTTACTTGCTCTTCCATTTGACACTATGATATATTAGCCTATATTCTTGGGAGCTGATAAAAGAAAGCCCGGCACTTTAATTCAATTAAGTCCATTGATCCTACTGTCCAGTCTTTTTTGTTGCACAAGAAATGCATCACATTAATAACCATTAAATATTCACAGATTATTTTATCCGAAATATCTCCATTTTAGATCAAGGAGAGAGTAAAATACCGACCTCTGTAATTAATTGCCGGCCCTCAAGGTCTGCAATACGTTATTGCCTGAGTGCGCCACTCAATCAACAACAATACAACCTGCTCTTTTTAAATGCGTTTTTCTTTTTTCTTTCGCTTTTATTCTTTCGTTTCTCAAATGTGATCATTCAGCCAAGGTCAACATATGGCGGTATTTCTTATCCAGTGTCAGGGCCTTCAGATACCTTGCTGATTTGTCAGTACAAAATGAGGCTTGGCGTAATTCGATGCCCTGAAGACTCTTGTCTGAAAAGCTCCTGTGGTGCTGTCCTCAGTTTTTGTCATTTTAGTTCTTAGTATTGTGCAACAAACCATGAGGCACAACAGGGTTAAAGACCCCCTTAAGGAAAATGTCCCATTTTCTGGTTCCAAAGTGTATGACGATCTTAAAGTCTATTTATTTTTATTGTATTTTGATGGAGCAACACAATTTGTGAGACAATACATGTTTTTAAAAAAGCCCAACCTTATACATTGCTGTTCAAAAGTTAAAGTAAGTATTATTATTATTAGTAGTAGTAGTAGTATTTACGAAATGAATACTTTTATTTAGCATAGAATCATTTAAATGTATCAAAAGAGACAGTGAAGACATTTATAATGTTACAAAAAATGTATATTTCGAACATGATGTTCTTTTGAACTTTACATTCATAAATCCCGAAACAAAACAAAAACATATCATGGTTTCCACAAAAATATCAAGTAGCACAACAGTTTTCTACATTGGTATTAAAAAAGTTTCTTGAGCAGCAAAACAGCATATTAGAATGATTTCTGAAGGAGCATGTGACACTGAAGACTGGAGAAAAAAGAATAAATTACAGGAATACATTTTAAAAATATTAAAATAGAGAACATTTATTTTAAATTGAAATAATATTTCTCAATATTAGTTTTTTTCTATTTTTGATTATAAAAAAATGCAGCCTTGGTGAGAAAAAGAGACTTCTTTCATAAACAATAAAAAACAATATTACCAACCCTTAAACATTTGAATGATAGATTATGTGGACACCATACTGTCAAAAGTTCTCTATTGCAAGTTATTGGGATATTAATAATGCATGACTGTACTGTATTTGTGATTGTAGATGATGATTGTGGAGACAACAGTGATGAAGCAGGCTGCATTCACTCCTGTGCCAATGGCCAGTATAAGTGCACCAGCGGCAGATGTATCCCAGACCACTGGGCCTGCGACGGGGACAATGACTGCGGGGACTTCAGTGATGAAAATGTGACTTGTGCTGGTGTTGCCCCTGGTAGGACATCACCTTTCTCTCTTTGCCCATTTTATAGGGTCCTTTGGGATGTGCATTTAGGTAATTTTGTGCTTGCGGGATGATTCCTGTAAAATCAAGCTCTGTCTGCACTTTGGTTGGCTGAGGTATGCATGTGTCAGACGGATATATTTTGCTCTGTGAGCAAAATTTTTTGAGTTCTAAAACCTGTATGAAGGCCACTGCATTTTGTTCCATTTGATCACCTGTACGCTGTCTAGATTTTATTATATTAGATGTAACTTTATTGACATTGCGCATAAATACAGAGCCAATAAAATATGTAGCATCTAATCAGAAGTGCAAATATTAATATAGCATTTAAATTAATGATAGTAAACTGTAAATGGCATTATAGTATTCAGCAGATCTGAGTGAAAATCATCATGTGCAGCGTCTGTGTACCATCGCTGTCCAAACTGTAATCAAGACCATGAGATGGAGATATTGCCCAATTTGCCATTGTAACCAAATTTAACAAGGAAAAAAAAAAGGTGTGTATTTGAAAAATTGTAAAAATTGTCTTTACATCAATCATTCCTGTCATTTCTGAGTACTCGGATTTGGGCTGTGCCGATAGACGATAGGATCGTGTATTGACTGTAGTCAGAGATATCGCTGATGCCAGATGCCTTTGACGATATCAATACGATAATTGGCTCGTTTTACCATTAATGTATTTTATTATTATTATAAAGCTAGTATTGTTATTAAATTAATATTAGGAACTACAATGAAACTACAACGACATCACCACGTAGCCTAACACTTGCGACATCACCGACATGCGCGTATGCGGACTCCTCTAAGAAAATGTTTTTAAAACTACATCCCACATAAAAATTTAATTGCAAGGTGATCCATTCACAAATTGCCAAGAGTGCTTGTTTTAACAGCTGCATCATTCTTATACAGATCCAAGATGAAAACGGCATCGTCGGTCGTCAGTATTTTGTTTCCATAGCACATTAACAAAACATGTAATGACACTAATAACACTAAAAACAATACAATTACAAAATATGAATAATAATAATATCACTAAAATGATATAGGCCTAATAACAGTCTTTAGTTCACGAACACAGCACAACTCTGCCATCTGTGAAAATCAAAAGCAGCTTCAAACACTTGTTTAACAAGAAATATTCTTCTAATTTTTTCACTGTCATTAATGTAGGTCCACAAGAGAAATGTTAAGCCAGTAAATTAAGATAGTTGCTATACCGTTATATCCATCAACGTCTCTGAGAGAATGCGGTGTTAATGCAGCGACAGATGCCGAAAGCTCAGTCCGTTTCTGCTTTCACTTTCAGGGAATGAGGAATTTTTTTCGTTCTTAACCCGATTATTCTGAATAAACTGACAATGCATGTGATCATGTAAACGCATTAACCCGTTTTCCTTTATCGGAGTCAAGTCATAAGTTTAAGTATAAACCGCTCGACTTACTCTGATTTCTCCCAGCATTTAAAACACATTAACCCGCGCTCTTTGGGCTTATTGAAGTGCGCATATGTGATGTCCATTCAGACAGAGAGAGCACTGGTAGGAGGACATATATCGCAAACTCCGACTCTTTCTTGACCCAAGAAATTATTAAAACGTGTTCTCATCTCGTGCAGAAGTACAGTCAAAATGCTGCATCTATATCGGCATGAGAGGATAATGTGTGTCCGTAAATTTCCAGCTGACATGTTGAAATGCTGACATGTTGAGTCAGATACAAAAAATGATTAGGGTCTTTTTTTACCTCACTATACCGGGAAATAACCTGATTTAGCCTATAAACACTCCACCTTTGCTAGCAAAATAGAAAAAGATAAGAATAAAACAAGCAAATTAATGAGTAAATAAGCAAGTTAATAATCAAATAAGTAAGCCCCGCCCCCCTCACGATAATATCGTGTATCGCCGATCTCACAGGCTGACGATAGGGCGATATGAAACACTAACTCGGATACTTAGTTACAGTGCATGCCATATAAACACATCAGAGTAATCACAGAGCGTTTAGAGAGGTCGGAATTCCCTGTTACGTTGATTAAAAACTCATTTGTGTTCGTTTCTGTACATGACCAACTTAACCAACCTACGGAGTGGTTTCCAGAGAATCTGTTTAACACGACTAATTAGCAGCCTAACAAAGAGCCGAACGATAGCGATCAAGTCAGTGTTGCTTTTAATTGCCTTGGTGCAATGTCCCTAATTTGGGGAACACAAGTTTAAAACTTTCTCTCTTTTCATACACTTGACAGATCTAATCTTATCTGAGCTCACTAGGGAACCACCTTACAGATTTGAATCTTTTAATCTGCTGTAATTACCTCTGAAAGCTGAGGCCAAGTCCTTCAATGCTTTCAGCTCACCAGCTTGTCACAGAAATGTTGGAGCCATTCATCAAACGGGCTCCTGACAGAGGTTCTCGGCTCCTGTCCGTCTCTGAGGGTTTGTCCGGCTCACATCCTTCCAGTGCAGGGCTCAGATCACTGTATAACACATGCTCTGTATGTGTAAAGGGGAGGATACATTGGTAACTCTCAGCATTAGCCTTAAGCAAAGCAAGGGGCCCCATTAGTCTTTAAGGGTTCGTAATGTTACCAGCTGTCTTTTTCAGGAGGCCATTTGTTTTGTTTGATGGCAGTCTGGGGTTTGAGGTTTTGTAGTTTTTGTGTATAAATATGTTTTTGGAGTATGTATTTAACTCCTGTCAATAGTCAAGGTTCAGAATGAATCAGAAACTGATATGGCAGGCTACAGTAAAGAAACCTTTTCTTTTGTGCTTGTCCTAAGAAATGATCACCCCTGTCCTTTCCGTTGAAAGTACATAGACACTTTAAGTATTTGCCAGGGTCGGAGGGAATAGTTAAATATGTATTAATGTGACATGAAAAAATATTGAAGTATCCTTGATACATCTCAGCCTATTTAACATTATTAAGGCTAGCTGAAGTCATTTGAACTGAGAGCGGAGTTTAAAATAAACACTTATGAAACCTTATTAAACTTGTTTTCTTCATTTTTTTTAACCTTTCTGTTTCTAATACATTCTTAATGGTTCCATACATTTGTCAAATATTAATTTTAAGTATTAATTAAATATAGTTAGAAAAGCGTTCTTTCATTCCCAATTGATGAGATAATTTCAATATTGTCTTTATTAGAAGCGGCATAAATTCAGTAATTGACTTTTACATCTTACAATTAGCTGTATGTGTTTGAATCACTGAACAGATTCAGAGTTATTTGTTCGGGACTTGCACTACACTTGTCGTGCTTTACATGTTTTATTCACTTAAAAGAACAGACTCATTTGTGCTGTGTTGGATTATGAATTTAAAAATCTTATAGTCAAGTAACAATAGCACCAGCTAAACAGCTAAATGTTTAAGTGCCCATAAATTTCAAATTTGATAATTCTTGTTTTTTATACAATATTGCGGTATTTATTATAATGATTATCCATGCACATCATATATTGTTTTAATTCATGTGCCCTCATAATGTTTAATCGAAATAACTTGCAACGACTTCTCTCTGATGATATTTTTCAGCACGAGGGTGGGACAACTTGTCCTTTAGCAAACCAGGGTCCAATGATCCAATCAATTCCCGATGGACAAAATCAAGTCCCGTCCTAAATTTCTTTCTCGTTCGACAAGATGTTTCACTCAGATATAGTGAGATTTTTGATTCTACATCTGGAATTGGACTATACTGGTCGTGGTGGTGTATGTTTGATTCACTAAAAAGTACTGACTCATTAAAGTCATTTGTTCAGAACTGTAATTCACTGGTCACGCTGTATGTGTTTGATTCCCTAAAAACATCCAACTCATTAAAGTCATTTGTTTGGAACTGGACTAGACTGGTCATGCTGTAAGTGTTGAATTCACTAAAAAGATCTGACTCATTAGTGTCATTGTTTCAGGAATTGGACTACACTGGTCACGCTGTATGTGTATGATTCCAATGAAAAGTAGCAACTCATTAGAGTCTTTCAGGAATCGGAGTACCTCAGGCTCAATCCTTTTTTTTGTGTCATGTCCAGCATTGCCTCCTGTGGAATGCAGTGGAGAGGAGTTTCACTGTCGCGCTGATGGGACCTGCATCCCTGAGCGCTGGCGCTGCGATGGGGATAAAGATTGTGAAGACGGCAGTGACGAAACCAACTGCAAGGGCGTCAAGAGAATATGTGATCCCCAGGCTAAGTTTACCTGCAAAAGCTCAGGTAAGCCTACCAGGTGTTTCTCAGTACCAGTAAGTCTGCTCTGACCTCACAATTGTTATTTTAACACTGACCTACTGCTATAGTTTCCTCTTGTGTTCAATATAACATATATCAAATGTATTAAATTCTATGAAGCAGTGGGTGATATTTTATGCCATGATGTCATCCTTAAGCTTTCAGTTATCTTTGCCTCTTGCAAATTGAGTCAGATGATAAATCCAGTCTGTTTTTCGTTACATGGTGCAATCCTTTGCAATGTTAGAATTTGTATTTATCCAGAACGACTGAGATGAATGGTGTAACTTGTTAGCTTGAATGATTTGTACGTCACAGTGATTTCTATTTTGGTAGCAAAGCCATTATTCCATGTTCAGTGTTAGCTATTATGTAAAACTAAAAAGGTGAGATATGCAATTTCTGTGCCACTGCCCACTAGCTTCGACGAATGGAAAATTAAGACATCTCAAGGTTTTCCAAACGTTCCTCAATCTGCTATTGGTAGGTCGAACAGGCAGTCCCGCTCTTAAGTCACACCTTTGGTTGAGC